>NC_140015.1:10284267-10871906 GCF_964263955.1 Coregonus lavaretus | reverse complement strand
TCTCTTTCTCTTTCTCTCTTGCTCTCTGCCTGCTGGGTTTCAGGCTGACTCATGTATCCCATGTTCCCCTGGGGCATTACTGGGGTGATGGATGTTCACTAAAGGATATATTGGACACACCCTGTCCACATTCAGCCAATCAGCTCTCTCTCTCACCCCAGTAGGTGCCATGTTCCCTGTAATCACTGGATATGTGTCAATGCATGCATGTGGGGTGGGTGTGCCTGAATATGTGTCATTGCTTGTATGAGTAGGGGGAATATGTGTAGGTTGGATTTGTCTGTGAGAGTGTGGATCAGTCTGGGTTGGCCCAGGTTAGAACTCACATGGTCTCACATGGTTCCCTATAACAGCATGAGGTCACCACACACACACACACACACACACACACACACACACACACACACACGTAGAATGCATCCGTAATGTGCTGTCTGCGTTCCTGTGGGGGAAGTGAGGGGAAGTTGAGGGTCAGGTGGGTCTGTGTGTTTCCTGTCTCTTGGAGAGATGGGGGTGTTGTGTGTGGTCCTCTGTAGCTCAGCTGGTAGAGCACGGCGCTTGTAACGCCAAGGTAGTGGGTTCGATCCCCGGGACCACCCATACACAAAAATGTATGCACGCATGACTGTAAGTCGCTTTGGATAAAAGCGTCTGCTAAATGGCATATTATTATTATTATTATTATTGTGTCAGACAGTCAATCAGTCAGTCAGACGGGGCCTGGCAGGGAGGGACCACCCTGCTCCTCTCAGCTGTGTATAGGGGGTAGGAGTGAGGGGGAGGAAGAGGAAGAGGTAAGAAGACCCCACTCTTGTTTCCCCAACTCCACCTGCCACTGGCCTCCTACGACTCTTTCCTCCTCCGAACTCCTCACAACAGGTGTGACCTCACCCCTGATCTCCCGTCAGAGTACCCTGTCCCAGCCCTAACCATAACCATTAGAAGGGGAACCTAAAACTGACTGTAGACCAGTGCTTACATACTGTACATTACCTCACACCTTCAGACTAATACCATCTTTTCCAAGCACATCCAACCACTGCACTGAAAACCCTATGATGAAACAGCCATCCTTCTACAGTAGAACTGCGTGTGGGTTTCCACTCTGTTCTCACTGCCCCCAGTGTCCCTGTCACATATGTACCCATCTGCCATTGAGCTGCATGGTATGTCTGTCCTCTAGTGGTCAGAGAGCTGTAACTGCGCCCTGCGGGACTCAGCCTTTGGTCTCTCTGTGTGTTGTGGATTTGCAGGAGATTAGAGTTAAAATTAACCTGCTTAAAAGAGACTGGCCCTTTTTTTATCCATCCACTGCTTTTTATAGGATCCACTGCTGGGAGTAATGGTAGTCTGTCTAGACTGTTCTGCTATCTAATGTTTTCTAGACTGATAGGCAGAGTCAGCCAGCCAGTCTCTCTCTTTCTCTCCTATCGTTTTCACTGTGCTTTCTATATGTGTGTCTAGCTCCACACAGGAAGTTATAGTGACAGTGGAAGGCTGTGTATGAGTGCTGTTGTGTGTGTGTGTGTGTGTGTGTGTGTGTGTAATGTGGTCAATGGCCATTCCCTGGGAAAGCCACATCATGTGGAGTCTACTCAGACTGGTGTTTGTCTGTGTGTGTTTGGTGGATTCCTCTGGGCTGGCCATGACTCTGACCTGGAAACTTAGAGCTAGCGGAAAACCCCTCCACACACACACACACACACACACACACACACACACACACACACACACACACACACACACACACACATTATACTGTACACTAGCCCATACCCTCATAGCCACCTTGTCCTCAGTGACCCTAGTTTCTTCTTGTTAAGCTCTTGTCTCAGTGTCTGTGTTTACTGAAAACATCCCCCTTTTTTGTATGCGTAGTCATTTGTTTGATCTTTAACACTGATTTCTCACTGATACAGAACTTGTCACTCTCTCTCTCTACACACACACACACACACACACACACACACACACACTATTGGTGTCCCTCTGTATCTCTCTGATATAGATCCTGCCTGATGTCTTGCTCAGCTAGCTGTGTGTATGAGGGTTGTTTTGGCTGGTGGTTCTCAGTCAGTCAGTCAGTCAGTGGAGAATGGGAGTGGGCTACTCTGCTCTGCTGTGCTCCATCAGGCTGTGTCTCCATCAGACTGTGTCTCCATCAGGCTGTGTCTCCATCAGGCTGTGTCTCCATCAGACTGTGTCTCCATCAGGCTGTGTCTCCATCAGGCTGTGTCTCCATCAGGCTGTGTCTCCATCAGGCTGTGTCTCCATCAGACTGTGTCTCCATCAGACTGTGTCTCCATCAGGCTGTGTCTCCATCAGGCTGTGTCTCCATCAGGCTGTGTCTCCATCAGGCTGTGTCTCCATCAGGCTGTGTCTCCATCAGACTGTGTCTCCATCAGACTGTGTCTCCATCAGGCTGTGTCTCCATCAGGCTGTGTCTCCATCAGACTGTGTCTCCATCAGGCTGTGTCTCCATCAGGCTGTGTCTCCATCAGGCTGTGTCTCCATCAGGCTGTGTCTCCATCAGGCTGTGTCTCCATCAGGCTGTGTCTCCATCAGGCTGTGTCTCCATCAGGCTGTGTCTCCATCAGACTGTGCTCCATCAGGCTGTGTCTCCATCAGGCTGTGTTAGTTAATCTGCTGGCCGGTGGTGTCGTGGTGTCGGCGCCACTATGAAGGGGATTATCTACCAACTAATCTGTCTGTGAGCACACCACCGCCCCGACCCACGCTCTCCCTCCGTGCTCTCTTTCACTCTCTCTCTATCGCCCTCTCCCTCACTCTCTGGCTCGGTGGTATGCGTGGCAGGGAGGGCGGGGGACCGGGGCGGCTGTACGGTAGGGTGGGGGCAAGAGGCGAGCAGTGTGGCGTCTCTCCAGAGATTAGCGGCGTGTGCCATTTTAATCTCACACTCTTCGATTTCAGGACTTCAAGGGCTTTAGAGGCGGATGGGAGGTTACGATGACGCTGAAATAAAGACGTTGAGCCACAGACAGACAGGTGCACAGGTGTTCACTTTCTCCCGGGATGAGGAGGAATGTTTAGGATGTAATGTTCAGGAGCTAATGAGCGGTGTGACCCGCTAGTGGTGTTTAGGCCTCATCCAACCACAACGTAGCAGGATGTTTACCTGTGTGTGTTTTATGGGCATGTCTCAGCCAATCAAATCAAATTGTATTGGTCACATGCACCGAATACAACAGGTGTAGCCCTTACAGTCAAATGCTTAGTTACAAGCCCTTAACCAACAATGCAGTTTTAAGAAAAATAAGTGTTAAGTAAAGAATAGATATGTAAAGAAAATTAAAAAATGAGAGACAATCAGCAGCCAGCATGGGTCACTGGTGGCAACAGTGGTATTGTGACAGTGCACGGTGTGTGACTACTTTGTCCTCCGTTTAAACTGTAACTCAACACCTTTTCTCGCCGCTCTTTTGTTGCTTTCTTCTCCTCCTGTTTTTGTAAATATCGTCACAGGTCACTAGTGAGAAAGGGGGAAAAAGAGAGAGAGACAGGGATCTTTTGTTCCCAATTGGGCTTGTCTGTTATTGGCAAAACTCTGCGGCAAAATTCAATATGGGTCTTTCTCAACACTGCACTTGTGATAAGCAGACCGTTTTCATTGATTGAACCAGGTAGGCTCATCATAGGGTGGTGCTGGCTTATGATGTCATACACACAGCATCCCCTATCAAGCCCAGTCCCCTTCTGAAGCTTCCATCTGGCTGTGGTCTTTTTCTGAATGGGACGTCCCCCTGAATGATCTGGTCCTGGTGTCTCTCCATCCGGTCCGGGGCGGTTCTGCTTGGCGGTCTGTCAGAACTCAAACCTCCGGTCTGACCACAGGCTGAACACAACCCCTCACAGTCACAGCCCACAGCCCATAGGACTTTAGTCTTTATGAGAGCGTAATTACACACCAGCAGTGTATTTATACACGTGTGTGACTCAATGGGCCATGTGTGTGTCTGTGTGTGGAAGGAGCGTTCCCTTTGTGTAGTGTGTGTTTGTGTACAGTACAGTTTGTACGCCTGCACATTTGTATTGTGTATAGCTGGTGGGTGTTTATCACAGGAGGTTGGTGTTACCTTAATAGGGGAGGACGGGCTCGTGGTAATGGCAGGAGCAGAATTGGTGGAATGGAATCAAATACATCAAACACATGGTTTCCATGGTTTCCAGGTGTTTGATACCATTCCATTCGCTCCATTCCAGCCATTATTATGAGCCGTCCTCCCCTCAGCAGCCTCCACTGATGTTTATGTATTTCAACATACACTAGGTGAGCCTGCAAAGTGTATTTTTTGTGTGTGTCTGGAGGGCACGGTCTGTGTGTGTGTGTTTTAGAGAGTGTGTGTGTTCAGGTGTTGTGGTCATGTTGATGCTTGCCCTGCTGTATGGCAGCAGGTGAAACCAGTCTAACCTCATCTGTAACAGGTCTATGTAGTGAGGTTATAGAGAGAGCATCAGGGTATGAAGCCTTACCTCTGTCACCTGCCTACCACTTTCACATACACTCAGGACCCCTGGATGTTTGGTGAGAACTCTGCTGTATGTGTGTGTGTGTGTCACTGTTTGTTTTAGTGTGTGTGTGTATTCATGTCTGAGTGTGAGGAGGGGTCAGTGTGAAATTGATGTCCAATTGCAGCTGTTTTATTCTGGGCTGGCAGTGGGGCAGCTGGAGTGAAGCGGCAGCCTGTTGCTCTCTCTCTCTCTCTCTCTCTCTCTCTCTCTCTCTCTCTCTCTCTCTCTCTCTCTCTCTCTCTCTCTCTCTCTCTCTCTCTCTCTCTCTCTCTCTCTCTTGCAGTTGTTCCACTGTGTCTGCTCAACTTGATCCCATGTCCTCTCGATTTTTCTAGAACGAGAGAGAGAGAGGGAAAGAGAAATTGTGTGCGGTTACAGTGGTGGAGCACGTTTTTTCTTTGTGTTTGAATTCAGACTTTTTTTTTTGTCCCCTGAAGGGGGGGTGGTTTTGTGTGTGTGAGTTGAGTGCCGGGATCATAGCTGTATCACTGTGTCCGTGTCTCTTTCACACATATACACGCCACTAAACTCCCTCTACACGCACAGGACAGGACAGAGCCACAGGGACCCGCTGTTGGATTTAGGCCTACCACATCACCAGCCTACAGTAGAAAACTCCATCCGGACTTAAAGAGTGGAGCACAGTGTTGGGGCCCGCCCCTCAGCGTTCACAGTGTACATGTTGGATGTTGTGTGTTTTTGTCTCTGTCAGAAAAAGTGGATTTTGAGTGACATTGGAATGATCGTGACGGATCACACGGGTGGAGTGCAGAAAGGAGGGAACAGAGGAGGGAGAGCGTGAGCGAGACGGAGCAAAGGAAGAATTGGTAGAAGTGAAGCTGGACAACGAGCTGGAGGCTGACAAAGGGAGGAAAGAGAGAGGGAGTCAGGAAGAGAGAGAGAGAGAGAGGGAGGGTGGGAAAGAGAGACGAGAGAGAGAGAGAGGGAGGGCGGGCGGGAAAGAGAGAGAGAGAGGAGGGGGGAGGGCGGGAAGAGAGAGAGAGAGAGGGAGGGCGGGCGGGAAAGAGAGAGAGAAAGAGGAGGGGGGAGGGCGGGAAAGAGAGAGAGCGAGAGAGGGAGGGTGGGAAAGAGAGACGAGAGGGAGGGCGGGCGGGAAAGAGAGAGAGAGAGGAGGGGGGAGGGCGGGAAAGAGAGAGAGCGAGAGAGGGAGGGAGGAGAGACAGAGGAGCCAGCCCTTTGGCTGTTACAGTTGTGTGTGTTAGGGGGGTTGACAGACACAGTGCCTTTGTGTCCTGCTGAACACCGCTGGACAGGACACTGCTGTGCTGGGAGAGGAGAGGCACTGTCAGTTAGTCTGTCAGTCGCTCTGTCAGTCAGTCAGACCGTCTGTCTGTCTGTAGCGAAGCCAGACCTCTCTGCTACCAAACCTTCTGGCGTACATCTGCTCTCCAGGACTTCTTTGATTTCATCTCAGGGCCCAGGACGCCCCACCACGGCATGCGTGCACCCCCAAGCGTGAGCGTGTGTTAGTGTGTGTGCCTTGGAAAGCTCATGCCCTTCACGTCCATGGAGGTCAGGAGTTTGAGACTGTGATGTGGGACTAAAAGCAGGTATCTTTGCAGATGTGCCAGCCGGGATGGAGAGGAGAACAGGGGACTAGACTGAACTGAATTGGTTGGAACTATCTTCTTAATTTTTTTTCAGGGATGGTCTTGGCCCATCTGAAGAGCTACTCAGCCCTCTTGGTTTCTGCTTTCACTGCTTGTTTTATCTCCACGGATTTATGCTGACAGTATGACTTGGCCAGAGAGGGGGTGTGTTAAACTGACACCTGCGTCGTTTACTGGAAAATAGCGTGTTTGTGCGATACTGTCAAGACTTTGCCCCCTCGTGTGTGTGTGTGTGGCCCATGTGGGCATTGAGTCGGCCCGTTTTGGGTAATCTCTGTGCCCCCATGCCCGCGGCTATGCCCCCCTACCCTGCTTTACCAGCTGGGTCAGAGTGGTGCTTCCAGAATCCCGTAGGGGTGGACTGTAGTGCCCCCGAGCCTCGCTGTATCTGGTTGGCAGTGCTGCATGGTGCCCCCTTGCCCTCACCCTCGCCCCCCACCATGAGGACAGTCCCGGTCAGCAATGGACACGGCTGCACCAGCAGGGCCCAGCAACGTTCTCACCAGCCCAGGGTAAGGATTGGGCCCAGTGCCCACCAGGGGGTCTGTAAGATGGAGGTTTGTGTGTCTACCTCAGAATCTCAGTTGAGGTATCCATAGAGAGAGTTATGTGGAACTGGTGTTTTGCTAATTGTGCAGTGTGTATGCTTGCTTGTGTGTTTGTGTGTCAGAGAGAGAGAGAGCTTCTCCTAATGTGTTTGCTCTATGTCTGTCACAGGAGGTTGGTGGCACCGTAATTGGGGAGGATGAGCTCGTGGTAATGGCTGAAACGGAATAAGTGGTTTCCATGTGTTTGTTGCCATTCCATTTGCCCCGTTCTAGACATTATTAAGAGCTGTCCTCCCCCAGCAGCCTCCACTGATGTCTGTGGCAGTGTGATGCTGAATGTGAGCGACAATAATGCAGTAATCATTAAGCATCTGCTATAGTTGTGTTGTCCTCTTTAGGGGGTTGTGCCATATTGACTGTTTTCCCCTGGAGGGTTGTTACGAATTAGTGAGTTAAGACAGATGGAGGGGCTTGTTAAGTGGCAGTTTGAGAGGGGGTGTAGAGGCAATACGCCCCCCAGGCCTGCAGAATTCAGGGCATCTCTCATCCATGTGCACTCATTTAGTGTGTGTGTGTGTGTGTGTGTGTGTGTTTGCTCTCTCTCTCTCTGTCTCTCTCACAGACACACAGTTGAGAAATGGCGGCTTGGGGAATGTGGGCAGGCAGGGGAAAGAGCAGCCAGGGCCATGCTACAGTATACGGACACAGCTGGCGTAAACACACTGTCTGTGTACAGTAATGGCCTCTCGCAATATGTGTACCGCATCAGTCCTGGAATCTCAGCTAGCTCCATCTGTAATTGTGTTGACCAGGATAGTAACACCAGTGTAACAGTATGTGGGTAATGCCAGTTAAATGCCACAGCGACGATGTCATTCTAATGTTGCTCAATGGCCAGGTTGGTGAGGCCATAACACACAGCACTCTCAGTATCTCTCTCTGATGGGAGTAGACACATTTGATACATCCAGTAGCCTAATAGACTACTGTTGCCACTGAATGTAGGGTTTAAGGAGAGTTTGGGTTAATAATAATAATAATAATATGCTATTTAGCAGACGCTTTTATCCAAAGCGACTTACAGTCATGTGTGCATACATTTTTACGTATGGGTGGTCCAGGGGATCGAACCCACTACCCTAGCGGTACAAGCGCCATGCTCTACCAATTGAGCTACAGAGGACCACAGAGGACCACCCATACAGGCTAGGATCTGTACTGAACAAAAATATAAACGCAACAATTGAAATAAATTCATTAGGCCTAATCTATTGATTTCACATGACTAGGAATACAGATAAGCATCTGTTGGTCACAGATGCCTTAAAAAAAAGGTGGATCAGAAAACCAGCATTTGCCTCATGCAGCGCGTCACATCTCGTTCGCATAGATTGATAAGGCTGTTGATTGTGGCATGTGGAATCTTGTCACACTCTTCTTCGATGGCTGTGCGAAGTTGCTGGATATTGGCGGGAACTGGAACACGCTGTCGTACACGTCAATCCAGAGCATCCCAAACATGCTCAATGGGTGGCTTGTCTGGTGAGTATGCAGGCCATGGAAGAACTGGGAAATGTTCAGCTTCCAGGAATTGTGTACAGATCCTTGAGACTTGGGGCCATGCATTATCATGCTGAAACATGAGGTGATGGTGGTGGATGAATGGCACGACAATGGACCTCAGAACCTCATCACGGTATCTCTGTGCATTCAAATTGTCATCGATAAAATGCAATTGTGTTCGTTGTCCGTAGTTTATGCCTGCCCATACCATAACCCCACCGCCACCATGGGGCAAACTGTTCGCCCACACAACGCCATACACGTGGTCTGCGGTTGTGAGGCCTGTTGGGCCTACTGCCAAATTCTCCAAAACGATTCATGGAGGTGGCTTATGGTAGAGAAATGAACATTCAATTCTCTGGCAACAGCTCTGGTGGACATTCCCGCAGTCAGCATGCCAATTTGCGTGCTCCCTCAAAACCTGAGACATCTATGGCATTGTGTTGTGCACATTTTAAAGTGGCCTTTATTGTCCACAGCACAATAATAATATGCCATTTAGCAGACGCTTTTATCCAAAGCAACTTACAGTCATGTGTGCATAAATTTTTACGTATGGGTGGTCCCGTGGATCGAACCCACTACCCTGGCGTTACAAGTGCCATGCTCTACCAATTGAGCTACAGAGGACCACCTGTGTAATGATAATGCTGTTTAATCAGCTTCTCGATATGCCACACCTGTCAGGTGGATGGATTATCTTGGCAAAGGAGAAATGCTCACTTACAGGGATGTAAACAAATTTGTGATATTGTTTTGGAGAGAAATAAGCTTTTTGTGCGTATGGAACATTTCTGGGATTTTTTATTTCAACTCATGAAACACTTTACATATTGCGTTTTATATTTTTGTTCAGTGTAGAATAAAAGCTCAGGTTGGACAATTGCATTGGTTAGACAAACAATAAGATGATAATTATACAGATAGTAGACTAACCTCTGGTTGAAGCCCTGGTAAGGTAGTGTTAGCCTAGTCCTCTCCAGTCCTACCTATTTCCCCCTGGTGTGTAGGTTAGAGACTGTTTTTTGGGAGGGGGAGTTGGGTATGTATTACTGGAGATTCATATTCAGCAGAGTTGCTCAAGCTGAAAACCCTGTTTAACTGATGTGACATCAACTGACTTGATCTGACAGAGGGCTCAGAGAGGTTCTTGAGCAAACACACACACACACACACACACACACACACACACAGAGAGAGGAATTCAGGCGGTTATGTAAATGACAGACGTGTTTGTGAAGCTGTGTGTCAGGTATGCTGATATGACTGTTCTGAGTGTGCATGTTTATCCTCTATTGTGAAATACTGTATGTGTTTAAGAGGCTGTCATGGTGAGGCTGGCCTTTTGACTGTACTGACACACAGTCAGATGTTGGCTGTCATGGTGAGGCTGGCCTTTTGACTGTACTGACACACAGTCAGATGTTGGCTGTCATGGTGAGGCTGGCCTTTTGACTGTACTGACACACAGTCAGATGTTGGCTGTCATGGTGAGGCTGGCCTTTTGACTGTACTGACACACAGTCAGATGTTGGCTGTCATGGTGAGGCTGGCCTTTTGACTGTACTGACACACAGTCAGATGTTCGCTGTCATGCTAGTTTGAACTAGGATGTATTCAGACTTGGAGAGGAGCCGGAGTAGAGACAATGATACAGCTGGAAGGGCCTTTGATACACAGTAGATGATGTGGCTAGGGCCCTGGGTTTTTCCTGACTACCTGATCTGACCAGGAAGAACTATTGACCCTTAACGTATTAGTACTTATCACTTCAGTTTGTATCCTTTTCTCTTCTCCAGTCCCCCATCCACCCATCAGACCAGCTTTCAGACCAGGGCTATGGAGCGGACAGTGGGTCTCTGGATTAAAAGCGTGTCAGCGTTTGTAACCTCTGTAAAGCTCCACTTTTCAAACGGGATGCAGCTCTCAGCCGTTTGAAAGAGCATTGTTCCCCCAGTGGCTCTAGCACTGTGTGTGTGTGTGTGTGTGTGTGTGTGTGTGTGTGTGTGTGTGTGTGTGTGTGTGTGTGTGTGTGTGTGTGTGTGTGTGTGTGTGTGTGTGTGTGTGTGTGTGTGTGTGTGTGTGTGTGTGTGTGTGTGTGAGAGAGGTCTGTCAGGCATTTCTTTCATTCACCATCAATTTCAACCACTCTGAACTAATATAGCTTTATAATCACTTCATAACTGTATCATCTTTAGGCTGGTGATGTAGTGGCTCATATGGACCTGGTTGTAGAGTAGTGGTGACATGGACATGTCTGCTGCCCACCCCAATAGAAACACAATGTGGATGTGGTTATATGAACTAATAGGAATGATGTGAAACATTGTGTATGATTGCCTGGTAGCCCCATATGGCATTTTAATAGGATTGTTAATTATGGGGCCTGTAGATGTGCTAATTATCCTAATTAATGGCATGTGGCAGGGCTCCATATTGTCTGAAATAATTTGCATATATGATTAGCCTATTCATGTGAGCTTGTCCTAGATATAACTAATGCTGTACATACCTTTTGTATTCATATACTGTCTTTACACAACACTATATGCATATACAGTATGTTTATATATATGTATATACAGTGGGGAGAACAAGTATTTGATACACTGCCGATTTTGCAGGTTTTCCTACTTACAAAGCATGTAGAGGTCTGTAATTTGTATCATAGGTACACTTCAACTGTGAGAGACGGAATCTAAAACAAATATCCAGAAAATCACATTGTATGATTTTTAAGTAATTAATTTGCATTTTATTACATGACATAAGTATTTGATCACCTACCAACCAGTAAGAATTCCGGCTCTCGCAGACCTGTTAGTTTTTCTTTAAGAAGCCCTCCTGTTCTCCACTCATTACCTGTATTAACTGCACCTGTTTGAACTTGTTACCTGTATAAAAGACACCTGTCCACACACTCAATCAAACAGACTTCAACCTCTTCACAATGGCCAATACCAGAGAGCTGTGTAAGGACATCAGGGATAAAATTGTAGACCTGCACAAGGCTGGGATGGGCTACAGGACAATAGGCAAGCAGCTTGGTGAGAAGGCAACAACTGTTGGCGCAATTATTAGAAAATGGAAGAAGTTCAAGATGACGGTCAATCACCCTCGGTCTGGGGCTCCATGCAAGATCTCACCTCGTGGGGCATCAATGACCATTAGGAAGGTGAGGGATCAGCCCAGAACTACAGGGCAGGACCTGGTCAATGACCTGAAGAGAGCTGGGACCACAGTCTCAAAGAAAACCATTAGTAACACACTACGCCGTCATGGATTAAAATCCTGCAGCGCACGCAAGGTCCCCCTGCTCAAGCCAGCGCATGTCCAGGCCCGTCTGAAGTTTGCCAATGACCATCTGGATGATCCAGAGGAGGAATGGGAGAAGGTCATGTGGTCTGATGAGACAAAAATAGAGCTTTTTGGTAGGATGAGTACAACCCTAAGAACACCATCCCAACCGTGAAGCATGGAGGTGGAAACATCATTCTTTGGGGATGCTTTTCTGCAAAGGGGACAGGACGACTGCACCGTATTGAGGGGAGGATGGATGGGGCCATGTATCGCAAGATCTTGGCCAACAACCTCCTTCCCTCAGTAAGAGCATTGAAGATGGGTCGTGGCTGGGTCTTCCAGCATGACAACGACCCGAAACACACAGCCAGGGCAACTAAGGAGTGGCTCCGTAAGAAGCATCTCAAGGTCCTGGAGTGGCCTAGCCAGTCTCCAGACCTGAACCCAATAGAAAATCTTTGGAGGTAGCTGAAAGTCCGTATTGCCCAGCGACAGCCCCGAAACCTGAAGGATCTGGAGAAGGTCTGTATGGAGGAGTGGGCCAAAATCCCTGCTGCAGTGTGTGCAAACCTGGTCAAGACCTACAGGAAACGTATGATCTCTGTAATTGCAAACAAAGGTTTCTGTACCAAATATTAAGTTCTGCTTTTCTGATGTATCAAATACTTATGTCATGCAATAAAATGCAAATTAATTACTTAAAAATCATACAATATGATTTTCTGGATTTTTGTTTTAGATTCCGTCTCTCACAGTTGAAGTGTACCTATGATAAAAATTACAGACCGCTACATGCTTTGTAAGTAGGAAAACCTGCAAAATCGGCAGTGTATCAAATACTTGTTCTCCCCACTGTATATTTATATTCCGGTCTCTGACATTGCTCGTTCTGATATCTCTTCATTTCTTTATTTTGCAAAAAAATCTGGATTATGTGTGTGTTATTATTTTGTATTATTATTGCTAGGTATTACTACACTGTTGGAACTAGAAACACAAGCGTTTTGCTGCACCTGCGATAGCAACTGGGGGGGTCTGAGACTTTGAGAGGGGGTAGAGAGGGTTTTAGTGGAGAATAGCCAGGCAGTCACTGATGTCCCACACACTCAGGGCCAGGCAGGCAGGCAAGACAAGCAGGCTGACAGGCAGTGGGGTGGGAATCATCTCTGGCCCAGAGCTCCAGTCTCTGTGTGTTTGGGGTAATCACAGGGTTTGGTATTCCCAGAGCCGGGAGGGGCCGTGTGGTCGAAACCAGCGTGCTGGAGCCTGTCTCGCACTTGGCCCAGCCTGCTCTCGCTCCTTCCCTCTCCACTCGCTCCTTCCCTCTCTCTATCATTCTCTCCTTCCCTCGCTCTCCTCACCCCCTCCTTGCCAGTCCCTGTCAGTGTGTGTTTCAACATGCCTCGATCCAACCGCTCCCTCTGTGGAATTCTCTTTCTTTCTCTCTTCATATCTTAAGCCTACTCTTTCATTTTCCCTCTCTCTATTTTCCTCTCTTCTCTTCCCTCCCCCTCTCTTTCATACATCTCTCATTTACACTTTCTCCCTTGTTATTCTCATGCCACTCGTCTGTTTATGAAATGTGGGAGAGTTGCTTGGGCACTGTGACATGGTGAGAACAAGGTGACATCATCAGCTATATAGAGAGCTATGCATCAAGCGGAGGAGAAAGAGAGGATGTGTTGTAAAGGTCACTCCAGCTGGATCATATGGCAAGAATGTATATGTGGTGATGGAGGAAGGAGAGATGGAAGGGAGGAGAGGTGAGAGCGGTAGAATGGAAGGAAGAACAGAGGAGAGAGGTACTGTATTGTAGAAGCGAGGGATATTGAGAGAGAGAGAGAGAGCGAGAGAGAGAGAGAGCTGACCCCCTGTGGTTTTGTATTTATACAGTAATGGAAAAAAGTATTTGATCCCCTGCTGATTTTGTACGTTTGCCCACTGACAAAGAAATTATCAGTCTATAATTTTAATGGTAGGTTTATTTGAACAGTGAGAGACAGAATAACAAAAAAATCCAGATAAACGCATGTCGAAAATGTTATAAATTGATTTGCATTTTAATGAGGGAAATAAGTATTTGACCCCCTCTCAATCAGAACGATTTCTGGCTCCCAGGTGTCTTTTATACAGGTAATGAGCTGAGATTAGGAGCACACTCTTAAAGGGAGTGCTCCTAATCTCAGCTTGTTACCTGTATAAAAGACACCTGTCCACAGAAGCAATCAATCAATCAGATTCCAAACTCTCCACCATGGCCAAGACCAAAGAGCTCTCCAAGGATGTCAGGGACAAGATTGTAGACCTACACAAGGCTGGAATAGGCTACAAGACCATCGCTAAGCAGCTTGGTGAGAAGGTGACAACAGTTGGTGCGATTATTCGCAAATGGAAGAAACACAAAAGAACTGTCAATCTCCCTCGGCCTGGGGCTCCATGCAAGATCTCACCTCGTGGAGTTGCAATAATCATGAGAACGGTGAGGAATCAGCCCAGAACTACACGGGAGGATCTTGTCAATGATCTTAAGGCAGCTGGGACCATAGTCACCAAGAAAACAATTGGTAACACACTACGCCGTGAAGGACTGAAATCCTGCAGCGCACGCAAGGTCCCCCTGCTCTAGAAAGCACATATACAGGGCCGTCTGAAGTTTGCCAATGAACATCTGAATGATTCAGAGGAGAACTGGGTGAAAGTGTTGGAGCTCTTTGGCATCAACTCAACTCGCCGTGTTTGGAGGAGCAGGAATGCTGCCTATAACCCCAAGAACACCATCCCCACCGTCAAACATGGAGGTGGAAACATTATGCTTTGGGGGTGTTTTTCTGCTAAGGGGACAGGACAACTTCACCGCATCAAAGGGACGATGGACGGGTCCATGTACCGTCAGATCTTGGGTGAGAACCTCCTTCCCTCAGCCAGGGCATTGAAAATGGGTCGTGGATGGGTATTCCAGCATGACAATGACCCAAAACACACGGCCAAGGCAACAAAGGAGTGGCTCAAGAAGAAGCACATTAAGGTCCTGGAGTGGCCTAGATCTGCAAAGAGGAGTGGAACAAAATCCCTCCTGAGATGTGTGCAAACCTGGTGGCCAACTACAAGAAACGTCTGACCACTGTGATTGCCAACAAGGGTTTTGCCACCAAGTACTAAGTCATGTTTTACAGAGGGGTCAAATACTTATTTCCCTCATTAAAATGCAAATCAATTTATAACATTTTTGACATGCATTTTTCTGGATTTTTGTTGTTGTTATTCTGTCTCTCACTGTTCAAATAAACCTACCATTAAAATTATAGACTGATCATGTCTTTGTCAGTGGGCAAACGTACAAAATCAGCAGGGGATCAAATACTTTTTTCCCTCACTGTAGGTGCTCTGTACGCCTGGTTATCCCTCCTCTATGGTACCACACTTCCTGTCCCCAGCCTGCCACTTCCTGTTGTTGAGCGGGCTGGGTGATTTGGCCCTGCGAGGTCAGAGTGTGTGGAGGGGGGAGGGGGCACAGGAAGTGAAATATAGGATTTGTGTTGGGGGTTAACCCTTTACACTCGTGGGAACTGACCTATATGAATAGGGCTAAATATATTTTTTTTACAGAAGAAATATGGAAATTGGTAGCAATTAAAAGGGAACAGTTTATGGGAAAATTATTAGACTAAAGGTGAGGACAGTTCATCTGACACAAGACTGAATCCAAACATTACACTGTTGATTTTATGTACATTTTACATTTACTGTACTTTTTCGTCACATTTGTTGATAACGAAATCTGATAATACTCTGGATACTTTCAGTAAAATGATAAGAACATTCTTGGAAAATGCGGGGTAGGTGCAACATAAGACAAAAAACATTACAAGGGTTTGAGTGAGAGGACCAACTGGTGTCTCCAAGTGGCCGCACAACTCTCCAGTGTGCACAGTTCTTAAGTATTTTTTATGCACTTTATGACTCAAAGAGTCTTCAACTATAAGGTGCTTTTTTTTTTTTTAGCTCTCCTAGCTGTGCTGGTGAGAAACTAGAGCAAGTACACTTGTAGTTGTTTTGTTTGGAACACATCCCTGCATCCCCGCAATCACACAATTACCGTTGTTGTTTACGCAATCCAAAACGGTCCATAAATCGCAATATGGGTCAGGTGGGCATCATTTGAAAGCTTGTTCCATTGCCAACATGACTAGCTACATTTATAAAATACGATCTTACAGTCTTAGGCTTTCCCAAGGCAATTCAGAGAAGCAGATTGTAATTCTGGTGCGCATAGAAAGGAGTCACGAATGCATTCAAATGCGTGGTCCTTCTTCACAACAGACAAACATAGGCTCATTCTGTTCAGAACAACCCAGGGTATGACGCCATGTCGTCTTGTAACTGTACGTCAAACATAGTGATCATAAACGTTGACACTGTAAATGACATGAGTTTTATGATTATGGAAATGTGAAGTGCACATTTGGACTCACAGGTGTTTGACTTGCTTGTATGACATCAAAGTGGTATTTATTATAATCCTCAATGCCTCATCTTTCAAAATACATGGAGTCCTCTTAATTTACAGCATTTCCCTCACACAGACAACAACACATTTGCAAAAGTTGCCCAATTAGCGGGAGAGATGGGGGCAACTTCTTCATGTGGTACTCAAGTTCAGAACGGCTGTAAGTCAAAACCCATAAAGCGCTGTGAAGCGGAGACCCTGACTTCATGTATAGCATGTGACGGTACTGCCACTGCGTTCCAAATTAGGCGCTTATCAGTGCCCAAATCTGACATTTTCAACCCGTATACGGGTACGAGTGTGAAGGGCTACTGCCAGCTGTGGGTCAGCCGTGCTCACCACTCACCTATTAGCATTCAAACATATGGATACACACACACACACACACACACACACACACACACACACACACACACACACACACACACACACACACACACACACACACACACACACACACACACACACACACACACACACACACACACACACACACACACCCTGGGAGTGGAGAGACACCGGTACAATTATGTAACTGGGCTTCCATAGAAAAGAGTCAATAGGTATTTTGACCAAACAGGCTCATCTACGTTTACGAAGGTTTTGTCTCCCTCTTCCCTCCCTCCCATCCCTGTTTGGTCAGGTGGTTGTGTTTGAGTGACAGATGTGGGTTGTAGCAGCAGCACCAGGGTGTTAGTTTTCACGTGTATCTGTCATGTTTGGTATTTGCCCAGGCCCAGAACTATGATGCCTTCTTTGAGGAAAATTAGTGGAAATCTACTCAGAATCACCCTGACCCTTTCACACAACTCTGGTGCACTATGACATGACCAAGGTCAATCCTGATTGGTTACAGGCGTTCCTTAATTGTCTAGAGTTCCGTCCTGAGCATTCCTGAGTGTTTCTCCCAGGTGCCCCTCCCACTTCACTCCGTCTAGACCTGGGCTCTTCCTGACAGTGTCCAGACCCCCCAGGACCCACTAGTGTTTTATGGGACATTGTTGTGGTGCTGGGTGCCATGTGGGGACTGCCTGGCTCACCTCTCACCCACTAGCATTAAAACATATGGATACACACACACACTCATTGTCCGCCAGTCTCCCAGGACAGAAACAGACACATTCCTATTCCTGCCTGCAGGGGAAGTCACTAATGAAGTAACCAGCAGCCCATTAGGTGGTGATGTCTCTCTGGGGTCTGTCTCTTGTTGTTATGGCTCCAAGTATAGCATGGATGTCGTTTGACCTTTGTTCCAGTTCCATAAAGTTATGAAACTTTTTCCTGAGAATACTTGGTGGAAGGAGGAACTGGTTGGGTACTGATGGAGTGTTGACCGTTGGAGTGACATAAGTGATTGTTTTAGGGATATGACCCGAGTCTCACGTGTATTCATTCTCTCTCTGTTCAACAGGCAAAGGGGTGGAGAGATGGGCTCTCCTCGTCCGGTGACAACCCTCGGCCTGCGATGGCAGCGGGAGCGGGAGGCGAGGGGGTTGGCGTTGGCTGGCAGGGCCCCCGGACTCTACTACTCCAGAAGAACTCCCAGGGCTTCGGCTTCACACTGCGCCACTTCATCGTCTACCCACCAGAGTCTGCCCTGCACACCAGCCTCAAGGTACCACCACTGGACACAACAACTGGGGCTTTAAAGGAATAATCCACTCAAAACCACAAATTCTGCAAATATGTGAGCGCAACATATGTTGTGAAGAACAATCGCATTTCGTAGTTTATAATAAATTACAAAACAAAAAAATCATACTTGTAGAAATCTGCAGAGCTCAAGTCGACTACAAAACCCACAATGCAATGCTCTCTAGAAAGGCTGGCTGGCTAGCTAGGTAGCTAGCTAGAAGAAATTGCTACACACCATAATACCAAAGTCAATATCATCATGTGAAATAGTTACAGTAGCTAGTTGTAAAATCCCTGAAACGAACTGCACTATCAATTTTGGTATTTTATTAGGATCCCCATTAGCTGTTGCGAAAGCATTAGCTATTCTTCCTGGGCTCCACACAAAACATGAAACTTGACAGAATACAGAACATTAATAGACAAGAACAGCTCAAGGACAGAACTACATCAATTTAAAAATCGCATACGTAGCCTACATATCAATACATACATACAAACTATCTAGGTCAAATAGGGGAGAGGCGTTGTGCCGTGAGGTGTTATAACATCACCATGTTTGACCTGGTTGAGATAACGTTTCTAGCTCAAAGCTATGTGAGTCAAGTTGCTATGGCAACTCACAGGGAGACTAGAGGAGAAAACAGGTTTGTGCCATGGTAGTTGAAGGAAGAAAGGATATTCATCTGACGGCGCACTTTGAGGACATTTGAACAAAATATATACTTTGTTGTGACGATATAGACTGATGGATCTGTTCTACACAAGTATGCCCATATCATCTATTGGCTTATTTGGCGATCTGGAGTGTTCAGGGAATTGTTTTAAAAGCGTTATGAAATCTGATAGGTTCTCGTCAATGGAGATAGGGATAACAAACTATCACGTCACATTTCATTTCTAGGGTGGATTATATAACCCTTTAAGACTGACCCAATCATATCACATGGACTGTAAGGGGCAGTAAGACGGGACCAATCAGATCACAGGGCAAGAAGGTCGGAGGTCGATCAGAACACAGGAGCAGTAAGGTCAAGAGAATCAGGACACAATGGGGGACAAGCCAAGCATAGCCAATTAAATGCAGGGATTGAACAAGCGTAGCTAATTAAAGTGTTGGGGTAGACTCGTATGAGTTAATCAGATTAGGGACATAGACAGATGGATGCCATAAGAAGAGCCCTGTCATTAGAGTAGAGATGGATAAACAAGCAAAGGACAGAAGGGGATGCAACTTAGGTGATACACAACCTCCATACTCCTGTATGACCAATTAAGGAGAGAGAGTCCCATTAAGTTATGTCTGTTTTACTGTCTATGGACAGACAATGCTACCACTGCCAGTGTACCTTTTGGAAGGAGGGCACTGCTGTAAGAAACCGTACAGGGACAACAACAGTGTTTTACTGAAAGATATGATCTGTCTTAACCCTACAGCCATTCAGCATCATAGATAGCAATCTCCTCAGAAAAAGCATCATCCCCTTGGGTGTTTTGTTTTGTTCTGTTCTCTGAGGTGTCGGGGCAGATGTGAAATGGAGGGGCGGAGGGGGGGACGGGGGGTTCAGCCAGCCGAAACAATGTCCCTATTATGATGAACCCCCTTCAGCCCCCAGCCCAGCAGCTGCAGTAAGGACAGGACACAGTGGGTTCGTCCAAAAATGTCACCCTATTCCCTATATAGTGTATTAATTTTGACCACAGCCCTATGGGCCCTGGTCAAAAGTAGTGCACTATAAAGGGAATAGGGTGCCATTTGGGACACAACCAGTGTCAATAGGCTCTGTTGTCCTGGCCTGCCTGGTACCACTCTCATATCACCCCCAGCCTGGACCGGCAGTACAATGCCCTCTACCAGGACCACTACGGACAATGGGCCCACTGCTGCCTGCACTGTCCTGTCCCCAGGGTCACATCCTGCTGTGAGGGGCAGCTAGTGGCACAGAGAACGCAGCCCTCTATCCCTGCCCATCTGAAGGGGCCTCAGGGGTGACTGCCCCTCATTAGGGCCCCATCAATTACCTGTATGATGTGTGACTCCCTTCATCATGGACAGATGCCTGATGATCTTCCTAATGGACTGATCAGTGCATACATGGCACCTGTCCCTAACCCTAAATCTATATCCACAGAGAGAGAGAGAATCAGAGAGGGATGTGGAGATGAGGATAGTGCATCTCCATCTCTCGGTCCTCAGCCCCACCCCAGGCCCGCGTGTGTCCAGACAGGGGTGGTCAGCTCAGCTGGGGAGCGTCCCTGGCTCCTGGCTCTATTCTGGGGCGGCAGCCCTCCTTTCTCTAGCCATAAACCCCCACTATTGTCTGTGGAGGCAGGAATGAGCCCACTCAGCTCTGCCTAAAGCCAGGCACCAGCCAGCCAGTCCACCCTGCCCCTCACTCACCCCAAACTGTCCACTCAGCTCAGTGTGTGTGTGCGTGTGTGTGTGTGCGTGCGCGTGTGCGTGTGCCTGCATCAGTCTATCACCCTATCAAACAGCACCTATGATAGACAGACTGTTTGCTCAGTGCTGCCCTCGTCTGTCTGATCCAGACAACTACATGTGTTTGGCTCTGTGTATGACATCACCACCTGCAGACAGTCAAACCTGTTTGAGTGTCTCTGCTGTGTGTGTGTGCTGAACGTTAGGAGCTCATAAACCAGAACTGGTCTGTTTGTCTGAGAGTCCTGGCTGGGATACCAGTGAAGTCACTCCTCACATGCTAATCAGCTTGTAAAAAAAGAGCTACATGATTCAAATGCCAGACACTGTGCATAAACAAGATCTTTGGGGACACTTTGAGTGTTTGGAAGCTTCCATTCACACAAACAACCACACAAGTCTTTTTCTATCCCCCTCTCTCCCCAATTTTGTGGTATCCAATTGGTAGTTATAGACTTGTCCCATCGCTGCAACTCCCGTACGGACACGGGAGAGTCGAAGGTCGAGAGCCGTGCGTCCTCCGAAACCCAACCGAGCCGCACTGCTTCTTGACACAATGCCTGCTAAACCAGCCGCACCAATGTGTCGGAGGAAACACTGTACACCTGGCCAGCGTGTCAGTGTGCACTGCGCCCAGCCCACCACAGGAGTCACTATTGTGCGATGGACAAGAACATCCCTGCCAAACCCTCCCCTAACCTGGACGACGCTGGGCCAATTGTGCGCCGCCCCATGGGTCTCCAGAGCCTGGACTCTAACCAGAATCTCTAGTGGCACAGCTAGCACTGGGATGCAGTGCCTTAGACCACTGCGCCACTCGGGTGTGTGTACACTAGTCTAAGGCGTCGTGGCTGTTTCCTCACCCAACTCCACCCTTCCTAATACCTGTGTCATTCTGGTTTCACGGAAAGAGGTGGACGTTGTGTGAACAGGTGTTTAGGTTGTCGTGGAGCTTTGTTCCCTGGGTAACATTGTCTGTATGGGCCTGGATATCAGTGTTGATGTTGTTTTTCATTGTCTTCACAGGACGAGGAGAACGGGAATGGAAAGGGTAAGTTGCCTCCTCCACCCCCCGTACACCCCTTCTGCCCCCCCGTCCCCCCCCCGTCCCCCAGTCAACACCATCACCACTAGACTCTGGTCTCTCGTTGATGTCACCGGCCCTCTAGCCAGGGTCCCCCTCTAGTCTGTAGCTACACTGCTCCCCCTGCAGGATCGAGCCTCCTACTGCTGCCGATGGGCTGGTGGCCCCAAAACACTGGTCCTAGGACAGTTTGATTCTTTAGCTTGTAATGCTCACAGTTAAGAAAAGGGGGAGGGAAACTGAACCTAGACCTATGCATAGAGTTGTCCTTTTATTGAGTCTCAATTGAATTATTGGCAGTATTTATGTTCATGTCATGATATTGATGCATATAGTATATTCCCACTAGGCACACACTGGTTGAATCAACGTTGTTTCCATGTCATTTCAATGAAATTACGTTGAACCAACGTGGAATAGACGATGAATTGACATCTGTGCCCAGTAGGCAATGATTTATTTAATAGTTATTATCAGGTTCTATGAAGAATGAACTGACAGTAACATACTGTATGTTCCATGTAGGGAGAAGTAGGTTGGAGCCAATGGACACCATATTTGTCAAGAATGTGAGAGAGAGAGGTCCCGCTCACCAGGCTGGCTTGTGTACAGGTAAGGAAAATATGTGTGTGAATGAGAAAGAGCGGGAGGGGAGATTGAGTGTGTGCAGAACAGTCAGATTTTTTATGGAAATAACCTGAAGAGCATCAGACATGATCACACATAGATGATGAGATCAGAGCGAGAGGGAATCGGGTGCTTCCAATGATTCAACAAGGGTACTAACCAGACCATGTTCAGCAAACACACACACATTAAAGTTGCATTACTGTCTTAGGAAATTAGTAATGATACTGATGAGAACAGAATTACTCAGACTGACAAATACCCAGCAGTGTGAGTTAGAGCTAAATAGAGATATTTTCCTGTTGTGTCTTGCAGGCTAAGCTGGGCAGCATTCCTCTCCCTGCAGCCCAGCCAAGCTAAATCAGTACTCCTAACAAATATATACACACACACACAAACTTGCACCACCAAAACACATCCACACACTAACACCGAATGACTCATCCCTTCTCCTGCCACACACAAACAGATACAGGCATTTTTCCTCAGGCTTATGATCCGGTATGTCAACACACAATATACCCCGAGGCGACACCTTGTCCTTCCTGACTTCACAGCACCTATTGCAAACACATAGTTCTATATTTCCATACACAGTCCCTATCAAGCCCCCCTCTCAGCCATAAACCACCCATCCCCCAGCAGGATGTGTGTGTCTGGGTCTGGGGTCTCCCTGACCTTCCCTCCCCTGACCTGACCCACCAGGATATCCCTCTGCTGGAGGCCTGTGTCTGGGGGGGAGGTGGGTGTGACTGGGGTCAGTGATGGGGGTGGTGGAGGGTTTGCTCTATTTTTCTTTTGTAATTGAGACAGAGTGCGTGTGTGTATCACTGAATATCTGTGCTGTGTTTGGTCCTACTGTGATTTAAGTATGTATGGGTGTGTTGCAGGGGATCGGCTGGTGAAGGTGAATGGAGAGAGTGTCCTGGGGAAAACCTACTCCCAGGTGATCGCCCTCATACAGAACAGGTAAGAGCCACTGTACTGTGTGCGCCCACAGGATGTACAGTACCAGTCAAAAGTTTGGACACACCTACTCATTCCATGGTTTTTCTTTCTCTATACTATTTTCAACATTGTAGTAACCAAAAAAGTGTTCAACAAATCAAAATATATTTTATATTTGAGATTCTTCAAAGTAGCCACCCTTTTGCCTTGATGACAGCTTTGTACACTCTTGGCATTCTCTCAACCAGCTTTGTGAGGAATGCTTTTCCAACAGTCTTGAAGGAGTTCCCACATATGCTGAGCACTTATTGGCTGTTTTTCCTTCACTGCGGTCCAACTAATCCCAAACCATTTCAATTGAGTTGAGGTCGGGTGATTGTGGAGGCCAGGTCATCTGATGCAGCACTCCATCACTCTCCTTCTTGGTCAAATAGCCCTTACACAGCCTGGAGGTGTGTCCATTGCTCGTGTTTCTTGGCCCAAGCAAGTCTCTTCTTCTTATTGGTGTCCTTTAGTCCTGGTTTCTTTGTAGCAATTCAACCATGAAGGCCTGATTCATGCAGTCTCCTCTGAACAGTTGATGTTGAGATGTGTCTGTTACTTGAACTCTGTGAAGCATTTATTTGGGCTGCAATCTGAGGTGCAGCTAATTCTAATCAACTTATCCTCTGCAGCAGAGGTAACTCTGGGTCTTCCTTTCCTGTGGCGGTCCTCATGACAGCCAGTTTCATCATAGAGCTTGATGGTTTTTTGCGACTGCACTTGGAGACATTTTCCGGATTGACTGACCTTCATGTCTTAAAGTAATGATGGACTGTCGTTTCTCTTTGCTTATTTGAGCTGTTCTTGCCATAATATGGACTTGGTCTTTTACCAAATAGGGCTATCTTTTGTATACCACCCCTACCTTGTCACAACACAACTAATTGGCTCAAATGCATTAAGAAGGAAAGAAATTCAACAAATTAACTTTTAACAAGGCACACCTGTTAATTGAAATGCATTCCAGGTGAGTACCTCAAGAAGCTGGTTGAGAGAATGCCAAGAGTATGCAAAGCTGTCATCAACGCAAAGGGTGGCTAATTTGAAGAATCTAAAATCTAAACTTTATTTTGATTTGTTGAACACGTTTTTGGTTACTACATGATTCCATATGTGTTATTTCATAGTTTTGATGTCTTCACTATTATTCTACAATGTAGAAAATAGTAAAAATAAAGAAAAACCCTGGAATGAGTAGGTGTTCTAAAACTTTTAACTGGTGTTGTATATGTACGAGACGTGTTTTACTATGCATGTTTTATGTATGTATAGCATCATTCTGGAATGTGGAACATAACATGTTCAATTGTGTAAGTCTTCCTTGACTGTGTGAGTACTTCCTCCTAAAGAGAAAAGCCTGGAGCAGTGAGTGTACAGAACACATCCACTGAGAGCAGTAGTGTCACCAGGGTCATTATCAACAGTGTCTCCTGTGACATGGTTGCTGATTAACTCTTCCCAAACCAAAACAAAACCCTTCGTCACAACAGGGGGAAAGTGTTATCTTACTGTAACATGATGAGTTTGGAAAAAATGTGGAATTATATTGTTTTTCTATCCTTCCATCTGTGTTCCCTTTTCCCTTCCTCTGTCCTTTTCTCCCCTCTCTTCGGTTCCCCCTCTCTTTGCCCTCTCTTCCTTGTCCCCCTCTCTTCTCTTCTCGTTCCCTCCACAGTGAGAGTGTGTTGGAGCTCTGTATAATGCCAAAAGATGAAGACGTGCTGCAGTTGGTAAGTGTGAGTATGACATTTCTGCAACACTACACCCTAATAGAAATACATACTCTCTCCTGAATCATTGATTTACGAATACTAATACTACAGAGAGATAACATCTTGGATATAGTCATTCTTGTCATTCCTCCATTGCTTTGAGTTGAAATTCTCAAACTCTCATAAACTAGCTTGACTGTGACTAAGATGCTTTCTAGTCTGTAGTTAGATTACAACACACATTCATTCAAGCTATTATCCAAAGTTCTGTAGACGCATGAAAAGCAGCTACCTACATACTCACACACCCACACACATTTTGCCTCTGTCCATAAATTGCTCCAGCACTTACTCACATGACCAGACATGCAGAGCAGAGCATGTCACCGCCTCTCCTCTGGACCAGGAGGAGCAACCCAGGGGCACAACACTGACATAACCTCCCAGACCTGGGCGCCCAACCTGGGCTTCTCTCTCACACACACAACCCCCTACCCACCAAGCACCCTGTCTGATTCCCCTTCCCGAATACTGCCATCCTTCAACTCCACTACCACTCCCCCACCCCTCCACCCTTCTCTCCTATCACTCCGCCCCTCACTGCACCACGTGCATCAGTTGCATTCCAATGGTGACATCACCAGCACTAGCTACGCCCCCTTCCACCCTCCCACAGGGTAGAGTGAGGGAGAGAGGGAGGGAAGAGGGAAGAGGAGAGGGAGTTTGGAAGGGCTTGTCTGAGGACAGCATACTGAACGAAGCAAGTAGAAAACAAGAAGAAAGTTTGACAGATAGCTTAAAAAGAACAGCGAGAGAGACAAAAAAGGAGTGAAAAGAACACGGCGAGACATAACCTTGAGAGAGGGAGAGAGTGGTAAATCGTAGCAACGGGAGTGGTAGTGTCTGTGGGAAGCAAACAGACTAGAGCATTGCGGAGTCTTCCCCTCCTCCTCTTCCTCTGTGAGTGACTTCAAGCCAGTATTGAGTCTGAGAGATACTGCCAGACTGCCCTGCTCTCTGAGGTAAAGCCTGAACACCACTGAACACTTTATCTTTAAGTGTTGCCTTTTGATAGACATTTTTTGGGGGCAAAGATGTTTTAAGTCTGTAGCTTTGTTGTTTCTTGTTCAGTGTTGTGGCTGTAGCTTCAGGGGCTGAACGCTGAACGATGCTTTAGATGTGTGTTGTTGTTGTGGGTGTATTGGATCAAGCTAGCTATAGCAGTGGGATTCTGTACTTGTTTTGATAGATACAGATTCTCCTGTTGTGGACATTGCTCTAAGTCAGTGCTTTGTTGTTGTGGTGTATTTGGAACATTGCTGTGGGTCTGTGCGGCTGCAGATGGTTGCTGTGTTGTGGCTCTTGCTCAAGGCGTGTGCTAGAGTCTGTAACTAACTAGGTAGCTAGCTGTGTTTGTGTTGGAGGCTGAGTTGGGGCCTAAAGAGTCACTGTGGCTGAGCAGACTGAGGTGGTAGGAGGATGAACGTTGCTTGCTGTATAACATAATAGTTAACAAGGAGCTTTAGTGGAATACTGTGCCGGTCAAACCTGTGACTGTCAAAGCAATTCTATTGAATCATTGACAGAGTCCATCTACTGATCCTGCGCCTTCCTCCCCTCTGACCTTTGACCTCTGTTCGTCACCTGAACTCCTCCTGTTTGTGTCTCACCTCTCTCCCTCTATGTCTTCCCCTACAGGCATACTCCCAGGATGCCTACCTGAGGGGCAACGAGCCTTACACAGGGGGAGCCCGGAACCTTCCGGTACCCCCGCCCCTCTGCTACGCTCCCCGCGCCAAGTCCCAGCCTCCCGCCGGTGCCCCGGCCCACATGGGCCAGAACCAGCTGGACAACTGGAGCCGCTGGGCAGGCTCCTCCAGCCCTTCGTCCCCTCTGGACAACCGCTCCGCCGTTGGCAGCCCGGCCAGCTGGCAGGAGGGGCGGGGCGGAGAGCCGGGAGGCATGGGCCACAGTAGCCCCCCCCACAGAACAGAGGAGATCCAGTACGGTGTGACCGGGCAGCAGCCTACGGGACAGACCAGGGGTCGCTCTTACTCCTCATCTTCCTCCTCAGGAGGGCCCCTCAGCAGCCCTCTGCATGTCCACTACGTCAACCACAATGCTGCCACCGCCACCACCGCCTCCTCTCAGCCACGCAAGGGCAGCCAGGCCTGGGCCAGCCCTCCCCAGCCCAGCCCCAGCCGCAGCCAGCACTGCCAACAAGCCCTGTCTGAGTGGTACTACAGCCAAGCAGCTGAGCAGCGCCAGGGCCGTAGAGGCAGCATGCACCAACACCACCGCAGCTACTCTCAGGACAGGCTGTGTGAGACAGGCCCCGGGCGCCACCGCCGGGGTCCGAGTGGCTGGCCCCACAGTGCCTCCCAGGACACCCTGATGCTACTGCAGCAGTCAGGCCCCGGCCCCCACGGGGACCCCTCTTGGATCTACGGAGACTGGGAGGGGGCCCGGGACCAGAGTCACCCCTCCTCCTACGGCAGCAGAGCCCGGTCAGAGAACCTGCTGGTACAGTACGACCGCTATGGCCACTCACTGGAGATGCTGGAGTCGCCTCGTTTCGAGAGGCCCGCCTGGCTGCAGCAGGCCCCACAGCAAGCTCCCAGGACTGAGGCCTACCAGAGGCAAGGGAACCAGTACGGAGTCGCACCGACCCCCTCTATGGGCCGACAAGCACAGCCGCACCACAAAAGCCACTCCCAACCCCAACCCCACTCACAGTCCCACACACAGCCCCAGCCCGAACAGCCAGCCCCCCAGAGCAGACGTCTGCCTACCGGACAGAGCCTGGATGACCAGCCAGTAGGTTACCGCAGCTACAGCCCCTCCTTCTACCGCAAAACAGGCCGCATCATGCAGCAACCCTCCTTCAGGGACCCCTCCTACCTTGGCCCCCACCTCAGCTGGGCCCCCACCCCCAAAACCACCCCCCCAGAGGGTGTTATCCCCCCAGTTCCATCCCCCCTGGCCTCCACCACCCCCGAGCCCCTTGACAGGGCCTACCGCCCCACCAACCATGAGAGGGGGGCAGTGGAAGGGCAGGTGGAGGTGGAGGCTCAGACCCAGGAGGTCAAACTGAGACAGAAACCCCCCACGGGGCGAAGGAGTGCCCACGCCATGCGCCACCCCCACTACACCCTGCCTGTAGATGGCACGGAACCCCCTGTGTTCCCCCCTGACCCCCACGACGCTGTCCCCGCCCCTCGCCCCTCAGGAGAGGGTGCCCCACGCCGTACCAATGGCAACCTGGCCCCTCTGTCTGTAGAGGATGACGCAATGGCCTCCATTCCCTTTATAGGTAAGCACCTCCACCACCACACACTCCTCCCTCTTCCTCTCCCTACCCCTCCATGTGACCTGCAGACCCAATCGCTCCCACTTCCGTTTAAGACACAAACATACTCCTCCTGATTGATCCTACTGGAACTTACTGGACACTAACTGTTCGTAAAAACAAACAAGAAGCTTACCAGAAAGATTGACCAGAAAGAGCGGGGGACATAGACTATGACTTGGCCTGTATTTAGAGAATAGAACCCTTTCATTTCCTCTGTCCGTCTGCCTGTGTAATCAGGATACGAGCTTTTCCTCACTCTCTGTCTCCAGTCTGTGTCTATGTTCATGTTGGGTAATACTGGCACTTCCCACAGACATGATGACGGTATTAGTAGTGTTTGAGTTAATCATAATTTACGGGACTTCACTAATCCCCCCCCTCCTTACCCAGTCTCTCAGATCGCCTTTCCATTCACAGGAGATGAGGTGAAAGCTGACTTTATGTCTGGCGCTAGCGTGTGTGTCTGTGATCACAGAGTACGTCTGTCTGTCCACCGATCTGTCAGTCTGTCTGCTTTCACAACAGGGAGAATATCTTTATCTCTCTAGGTCATTGGCATGAATTCCATTTTAGTTCCAGCCAATTTGGGCGGCAGGTAGCCTAGCGGTTAAGAGCGTTGGGCCAGTAACCAAAAGGTTGCTAGTTGGAATCCTCGAGCTGACTAGGTGAAAAATCTGCCAACGTGCCCTTGAGCAAGGCACTTCACCCTAATTGCTCCTGTAAGTCGCTCCGGATAAGAGCGTCTGCTAAATGACAAAAAACATTTTGGCATTATGCCTGGATTTTATGAGATTGACCCTCTGGGCTTCGTAACTGTTTGAACGTTTGTGTGTTTGCGTACTACATGTGTGTTCCACTGTAATCACACATGTTTGTATGTGTGTATGTATGTACAATGTGTGTGTTTGTGAGAACAGAACAGGAGGTATCTGGTCGTGTCTCAGCTTGTTGCCTCTGCTCTGCTGCTGAAAGAACACATGATGAACATAACAGGGCCTCACTACATACTGTACAGTACTCATCAACAGACCCTAGCCCTACAGTCAAACCAACCAACCACAGCTAGGGCCAGGTCAGGGCAGGGCCATATACAGTGCCCCTTGAACCTTTTTCACATTTTGTTGCGTTACAAAGTGGGATTGAAATAGATGTAATTGTTTTTTGTCATTGATACACACAAAATACTTCATAATGTCAAAGTAATAAGAAAATGTTAACAAATTAATAAAAATGTTACTAAAATATAGTCGTTGCATAAGTATTCAACCCCTTTGTTTAGGCCTAAATGAGTTCAGAAGTACATTTTGGATTAACAAATCACATAAGTTAAGAGGTTGACATGGTTTTTGAATGACTAACCCTTCCTCTGTCCACCAAACATACAACATCTGTAAGGTCCCTCAGTCAAGTATTGAATTTCAAGCACAGATTCAACTACAAAGACCAGGGAGCTTTTCTAAAGCCTCATAAAGAAGGGCAGTGATTGGTAGATGGGTATAAATAACAAATCAGACATTGAATATATCTTTAAGCGTGGTCAAGTTAATAATTATGCTGTGGATTATGTATTAAAACCACCCAGACACATCAAAGATACAGTCATCCTTCTGAACTGAGCTCCAGGACAGGAAGGAAACTGCTTAGAGATGTCACCATGATGCTTTTGGTGATTTTAAAACAGCTACAGAGTTCAATGGCTGTTATGGGAGAAAACTGAGGATGGATCAACAACATTGTAGTGACTCCATAATAATGACTTAAATGACAGAGTGAAAAGAAAAATACAAATATACTGAATAAAAATATTCCAAAACATGCATATATATGCGATAAGGCACTAAAGTAATACTGCAAAAAAACACTTTTTGGCCTAAATGCAAAGCCTTATGTTTGGAGCAAATCCAACACATCACTAAGTAACTGCCTCCTTATTTTCAAGCATGGTGGTGGCTTCATCATGGTATGGGTATGCTTGACATCGGCAAAGAGTGGCCAAGTGTCAGTATGGTACCGATGTGGATGTGATGAGGAGTCAGGCGCAGGACACAGAGGTTTAGTCCAACAAACTTTACTATTAGTAAAGTGCACAATAATCCATACACGACCTCGAAAATACAGAGGCGAGAAACAGTACGCAACATGCGTAAAACAAATACCATTAAGAGCGCAAAACACGCAGCTCAAAAGACACGCGGACAACAACACACAATATAACTAACACAAAACAGGGAACTTATAGGACACGTAATTAGGACACAAACAGACACAGGTGTACCAGACAGACCAAAGCAATCAACACACGAAACATACAACGGTGGTAGCTAGTATTCCGGGGACGGCGAACGCCGAAGCCTGCCCGAACCAGGAGGAGGAGCAGCCTCGGCCGAAACCGTGACAGTACCCCCCCCTTGACGCGCGGCTCCAGCCGTGCGCCGACCCCGGTCTCGGGGACGGCCAGGAGGACGCAGACCCGGGCGCGTGGGATGCCCACGGTGGAACTCTGTCAGGAGGGATGGGTCGAGGATGTCCCTCCTAGGCACCCAGCACCGTTCCTCCGGACCGTACCCCTCCCACTCCACGAGATACTGGAGACCACTCCTCCGGCGCCTCGAGTCCAATATAGTCCGGACCCTGTACGCCGGTGCCCCCTCGATGTCCAAAGGGGGTGGAGGGGTCTCTCCTATCTCCTCCTCTTGGAGTGGACCAGCTACCACCGGCCTGAGAAGAGACACATGGAACGAGGGGTTAATATTTTTGTACTCAATAGGCAGTTGTAATCTGTAACACACCTCGTTCAATCTTCTCAGGACTTTGAAGGGCCCCACAAACCGCCGACCCAGCTTCCGGCAGGGCAGGCGGAGGGGCAGGTTTCGAGTCGAGAGCCAGACTCGATCTCCCGGTGCGTACACCGGCCCCTCACTGCGGTGGCGATCGGCGCTCGCCTTCTGTTGACGGATGGCACGCTGCAGATGGACATGGGCAGCGTCCCACGTCTCTTCCGAGCGCCGAATCCACTCGTCCACCGCAGGGGCCTCGGTCTGGCTCTCGTGCCACGGTGCCAGGACCGGCTGATACCCTAAAATACACTGGAAAGGTGTTAATCCGGTGGAGGAGTGGCGGAGAGAGTTCTGGGCCATCTCTGCCCAGGGGATATACCTCGACCACTCCTCCGGCCGGTCCCGGCAATAGGACCTCAAAAACCTACCCACATCCTGGTTCACACGTTCAACCTGCCCATTGCTCTCTGGGTGGTACCCCGAGGTAAGGCTAACCGAGACCCCCAGGCGTTCCATGAAAGCCCCCCAGACTCTGGAGGTGAACTGGGGACCTCGGTCGGACACAATATCCTCGGGGACCTCATAGTGCCGGAACACGTGGGTAAAGAGGGCCTCGGCGGTCTGTAGGGCAGTAGGGAGACCCGGCAGTGGGAGGAGACGACAGGCCTTAGAAAACCGATCCACAACGACCAAAATGGTGGTATTACCCTGGGAAGGGGGTAGATCGGTCACAAAATCTACCGAGAGGTGGGACCATGGTCGTTGTGGAACGGGCAGAGGATGTAACTTACCCCTGGGCAAATGTCTAGGTGCCTTACACTGGGCACACACCGAGCAGGAGGAGACATAAACCCTCACATCCCTGGCTAACGTTGGCCACCAGTATTTCACGCTAAGGCAGTGCACCGTCCGACCAATACCAGGATGTCCAGAGGAGGGTGATGTATGAGCCCAAGAAATAAGCCGATCACGAACCTCGAGCGGAACGTACGTCCGCCCCACAGGACACTCGGGGGGAGTAGGGTCGGTACGCAGCGCCCGCTCGATTTCCGCATCGACCTCCCATACTACCGGAGCCACCAGACAAGACTCCGGCAGTATGGAAGTAGGCTCAATGGACCTCTCCTCCGTGTCATACTGCCGGGACAGTGCGTCTGCCTTACCGTTCTGGGACCCAGGGATGTATGTGATCTTAAAAACAAACCGGGTCAGGAACATGTTCCACCTAGCCTGACGAGGGTTCAATCTCCTAGCTGCCCGGATGTACTCCAGGTTACGGTGATCAGTCAGAATGAGAAAAGGGTGTTGAGCCCCCTCAAGCCAATGCCTCCACACCTTTAGGGCCTGGACTACAGCTAACAGCTCCCTGTCCCCAACGTCATAATTGCGCTCCGCCGAGCTGAGCTTCTTGGAGTAGAACGCACAGGGGCGGAGCTTAGGTGGCGTGCCGGACCGTTGTGACAGGACTGCCCCAATACCGGTCTCGGACGCGTCCACCTCTACTTGGAAAGGCAAAGAGGGATCCGGATGTGCCAGCACCGGGGCCGAGGCGAACAGGTTCTTCAGCTTGACAAATGCCCTGTCCGCCTCAGCTGACCACTGCAAGCGCACCGGACCCCCCTTTAGCAGGGACGTAATGGGAGCTGCAACCTGTCCAAAGCCCCGGATAAACCTCCGGTAGTAATTAGCAAAACCCAAGAACCGCTGCACCTCTTTTACGGTGGTTGGAGTTTGCCAATTACGCACAGCCGATACCCGATCTACCTCTATCTCCACGCCAGACGCGGACAACCGATAACCCAAAAAGGAGACGGACTCCTGGAAGAACAGGCATTTCTCTGCCTTGACATACAAGTCATGCTCCAACAGTCGTCTCAATACTCGGCGCACCTGGGCTACATGCTCGGCTCGTGTAGAAGAATACACTAGAATGTCGTCAATGTACACCACTACACCCTGCCCATGCATGTCCCGGAAAATCTCATCAACAAAGGATTGGAAGACTGAAGGAGCATTCATTAACCCGTACGGCATGACGAGATACTCGTAATGACCCGAGGTGGTGCTAAATGCTGTTTTCCATTCATCCCCCTCCCTAATGCGCACCAAATTGTACGCGCTCCTGAGATCCAACTTTGTGAAGAACCGCGCTCCGCGTAATGACTCCGTCATCGTCGCAATCAGTGGAAGTGGGTAACTGTATTTTACTGTGATCTGATTGAGACTACGGTAATCAATACACGGGCGCAATCCCCCGTCCTTCTTCTTCACAAAGAAGAAACTCGAGGAGACCGGAGAAGTAGAGGGCCGTATGTATCCCTGTGCCAAGGACTCGGCTATGTAAGTCTCCATAGCCGCAGTTTCCTCTTGAGACAGGGGATACACATGACTCCTGGGAAAAGCTGCTCCGGTCTGGAGATTTATCGCACAGTCCCCCTGTCTATGAGGAGGTAGCCGTGCTGCCCTCGATTTGCTAAACGCTAGTGCTAAATCCTCATACTCGGGGGGAATGCGCAGTGCGGGCACTTGGTTCGGACTCTCTACCGAGGTCGCCCCTATGGAAACACCTAGACATCTCCCTACACACTGGGCAGACCACTCCATAAGAGCCCTCTGTTGCCACGCTATGGTAGGATCGTGGGTGCTTAACCAGGGAAGCCCCAACACCACTGGGTACGCAGGAGAGTCAATCAGATAGAACTGAATGATTTCCTCATGACCCCCCTGCGTAGTCATCGTCAGCGGTGCTGTGACATCCCTGATCAGACCCGACCCCAACGGCCGGCTGTCTAATGCATGGACAGGGAATGGAACTTCTACCGGCCGAAGGGGAATTCCTAACCTAGCACAAAATGCCCGATCAATAAAGTTCCCAGCTGCGCCTGAATCTACTAGCGCCTTATGCTGGGAATGAGGTGCCACCTGTGGAAAACGCACAGGAATACTCATGTGACCAACAGAGAGCTCTGGGTAAGTGGGGCGCCTACTCACCTGAAATGACTCCCCAGTGCGTGACCTGTTGTCCCCTCTCTCAGAAGACCCTCCCCAGCACCTGGCCGCGGTGTGTCCTCCACGGCCACAGTTGGTGCAGGGGGTGGCCCTCCTCGGGTTCTCCCTCCTCCTCTCTCTAGCGCCAGCACCCCCGAGCTCCATAGGAATTGGCTCGGAGGTGCTGGAGGATGGAATGGACGACCCCCACTCGGGACGTCCGCGGGTGGCCAGCAGGGTGTCAAGCCGGATGGAGATGTCCACCAGCTGGTCGAAGCATAGGTTGGTGTCCCTGCAGGCCAGCTCACGACGAACGTCCTCTCGCAGGCTACACCGGTACTGGTCGATGAGGGCCCTCTCATTCCATCCCGCATCCGCAGCTAACGTCCGGAACTCCAGTGCGAACTCCTGTGCGCTCCTCTTCTCCTGTCGGAGGTAGAACAGACGCTCCCCCGCCGCCTTCCCTTCAGGTGGGTGATCGAAGACTGCCCGGAAGCGGCGGGAGAACTCAGCGTAGGTGATGGTAGCTGCGTCTATTCTCCTCCATTCGGCGTTGGCCCATTCCAACGCCTTACCGGATAGACAGGAGATGAGGGCGGAGACGCTCTCGTATCCCGAGGGCGCTGGGTGTATAGTAGCCAGGTATAGTTCTATCTGCAGGAGGAACCCCTGACACCCGGCTGCAGAACCGTCATATGCCCTCGGGAGCGAGAGCCGAATACCACTGGGTTCCAGCGCTGAGAGAGGAGGATTGACCGGTGGCGATGGGATGGTGTATGTGGACGTGGGCACCTCTCCACTAGCCAACCGGTGCAGAGTGTTGGACACCTCACCTAGAACGGCCTCCAGTTGCCGGATCATGGAGTCCTGCTGACTGAGCCGTTCTTCTAGTGACCAGGCTGTCGTCGCTGATCCTGCTGACTCCATAAGTGGTGTGTTGTTCTGTCAGTATGGTACCGATGTGGATGTGATGAGGAGTCAGGCGCAGGACACAGAGGTTTAGTCCAACAAACTTTACTATTAGTAAAGTGCACAATAATCCATACACGACCTCGAAAATACAGAGGCGAGAAACAGTACGCAACATGCGTAAAACAAATACCATGAAGAGCGCAAAACACGCAGCTCAAAAGACACGCGGACAACAACACACAATATAACTAACACAAAACAGGGAACTTATAGGACACGTAATTAGGACACAAACAGACACGGGTGTACCAGACAGACCAAAGCAATCAACACACGAAACATACAACGGTGGTAGCTAGTATTCCGGGGACGGCGAACGCCGAAGCCTGCCCGAACCAGGAGGAGGAGCAGCCTCGGCCGAAACCGTGACACCAAGTTACAGTTTTGACTTAAATCTGCTTTAAAATATATGGCAAGACTTGAACATTGCTGTCTAGCCATGATCCCCAACACCTTGACAGAGCTTGAATATTTTTTTAAAGGATAATGGGCAACTATTGCACAGTACAGGTGTTCAAAGCTCTTATGAGACTAATTCAAGAAGATTTGCAGCTGTAATCGCTGCCAAATGTGCTTCTAACATGTATTGACTCCGGGGGGGGGGGGGGGGGTGAATACTTAACTAATCAAGGTATATTAGTGTTTTATTTTTCATTAATATTTAAAAAATGTTAGAATTTTTCTTCCACTTTGACTTTAGAGTATTTTGTGTAGATCGTTGACAAAAATGACAATTAAATCCATTTTAATGCCACTTTGTAACACAATAAAATGTGAAGAAATCCAAGGGGGGTGTAGACCTTCTATAGGCACTGTAGGCTACTCCACTCCCTCAAATGGTCAGGACAACAACCGAGGTCAGTAAAGTGCAAAGCAGATTCAAATGAGCTGCGTGTCGGAAACTTGTACCTACGTTGAAATGGATAGATAGATAGATGCCCTCAATGTGAGGCCAAGCCATGAGGAACAGAGTGAGAGAGAGGGAGACCTATAAAGAAAGATATTTAATAGGGAAGAGAACCAGGAAACAGAAAGTTCTTGCTGCTCAAAGCAGCTGAAAATGTACCGAAACTAGGCAGTCAGGGCTGCAAGCTGAGGCACGTTTAATGACCAAAGACTGAAACGTAAAACTTCTCTCTTGCTGTTTCTCTATACCTCCATCTTTTCCTCTCCCTGATAGGATCTGGGATCTGGTTGTTTGGGAACATCATTTAATAGGCTGTTGTTCTGTTGACTGTAGATGATGAGGCCGTGTAGTAGACAGAGACACAAAGCACACAGTCTGTGCTGTGCTGGATGGTGGTTGTATTATCTTGCTCTCTAGTATAGGTAGTTTGACTTAGCGTTCTCTATATCGTGCTTTCACTCACTGTAGTCTCCTTTTGAATAGTGTTGGTAGCTTGCGGTAACAAAACCAATGAAAGGAATAGGAGCATTTTAACTGTAAATCCTAGGATTGGGTCTTATTAGGATGGCAGGTTACACTTTCCCCCCTGAGCCTCCTTTTGGGGGAACCCAGTAGTGTAGATGGTTGGACAGGGGGCCTGGTGGTAGTGAGGCACACAGTACAGTAGGGGTCCAGACTGTCTCTGTCACACTGCCAGCCTCAGGCATTGCACTCTGTGCCCCCCGCCCTCAATGCTGCCTTTGTGCACCACAGCCCCTCCGCACTATACCCTCCCCACAACAGACACACATACACACACACACACACACACACACACACTGAGCCGGCCAGAGCATGGCCTATGCTCTCAAAGACATCTCTCTTTCTCCCGTTCCCTCTCTCTTTCACCCTCTCTCTGTGTCTCTGGGTGAGCCGGTGAGGTCATGGTGTCTCCTATAGAGAAGTGGTAGTAGGCTATAGGAGTGTGTATAGTTGTAGTAGTATAGAGCCCTACTTCATTCTAAGGCCTGTGGTGGCTGTGAGCTCCCTACCGCTCAGGGTTCCTCTCTCTACTGGCTCTGCTCTGCTGCTGCTGGCTCTGTTAATGATGGCCTTTGTTAAACCCACAGGCAGCGAGAGTGGCTATTTCTGGGCTCGGCTGTAAACAGGCAGATTCCACATCCCAGATTGGGAATGTTTCCGCCTCTGCCCCTTCTCCTACTGCCTCTGTTGGGCTGGCCCTAGCACCGAGAAGAGAAACGGACTGATACAGAGAGAAGAGGAGGGGTGAGGGAGACATCGAGAAACAGAGGAAAGCAGGTGGAAGGCAGTGAAAGTGGAAGCAGAGAGGAATAGAGGGGAGAATATGACGTCTGTGGAGAAGAATGTATGGTCAGAGAAGAAACAGAGACATGGGGGAGAGAGGGACGAGTCTTGCATGACAAGTTATGTTTTGAGCACCTTGTAACAATACAAGAAAGCATAACATTCAGTTTCAAAAGTTCAAGTAAAGGCTATGGGGGGGGGGGGGGGGTTTGAGTTGAGCAAAGTAGTCTTTGAGCCATAGCATCCATTTGAAACTGAAGATCTGCTGCCCTCTGCTGTTTAGTGAAGGTACTCACAGACAGGCGCAGCAGCCGTGGTTATTAGTGTGGCCAGCATTAGGACCTGAAGCTACAAGAGTTAAACATGGGCAAAAACCTCCCCTTCCCTCTCTACATGTAAACACTAGTCTGTGTCAATCAGAAAGTGTGTTGTGGCTCGCTGGTTTCACATCCCCTTGTGTGTGTTTTAGAATAGTTGAGGTGAACATTGTATGGTTATCTTGGACAGGGTTAGGTAGGTTACTTTCCAGTGGTGGAAAAATAACCCAATTGTCATACTTGAGTAAAAGTAAAGATACCTTAATAGAAAATGACTCAAGTAAAAGTGAAAGTCACCCAGTAAAATACTACTTGAGTAAAAGTCTCTAAAAGTATCAAAAGTAAACGTAATTGCTCAAATGTACTTAAGTACAAAAGTAAAAGTAATATTGAGCAAACCAGACGGCACCATTTTCTGGTTATTTTATTGTATGGATAGCCAGTGGCACACTCCAACACTCAGACATCATTTACAAACAAAGCATGTGTGTTTAGTGAGTCCGCCGGATCAGAGGCAGTAGGGATGACCAGGGATGTTCTCTTGATAAGTGTGTGAATTGGACCCTTTTCCTGTCCTACTAAGCACTTTTGGGTGTCAGGGAAAATGTATGGAGTAAAAAGTACATTATTTTCTTTAGGAATGTAGTGAAGTAAAAGTTGGCAAAAATATAAATAGTAAAGTACAGATACTCCGAAAACCTACTTAAGTAGTACTTTTAAGTATTCTCACTTAAGTACTTTACACCACTGTTACTTTCTAAATTACATCTGTTAGAGTTACTAGTTACCTGTCCAAAATTGTAATCAGTAATGTAACTTTTGGATTACCCAAACTCAGTAACATCTGATTACTTTGTTACTTTTAGATTACTTTCCCCTTAAGAAGCATTAGAAGAAGACAAAAATTAATATTACCAATTGAAGGACATCTATTGCAGGATAAATCAATGTTAGAGTTTACAATAGCTGGCCATAAATTGATGTTGCATTTTACATTATGGTGTATGTAAGCTTATTTTAACCGATTGCTTTGTACTTTAATACAGATACGTTTCAAGTTTTAATGTCATGTGCACAACAGTGAAATGCCTTTCTTTCCCGTGAGTGTGCATAGAGAGTGCAAAAATAAAAATAAATACAATGGTCAACTCCGATATTCTGTTAGCTATTTAGCAGTCTTAAGGCTTGGGGATAGAAGCTGTTCAGGAGCATGTTGGTGTCAGACTTGATGCACCGGTACCGCTTGCCGTGCAGAAGCAGAGAGAACAGTTTACTGCCAGGTCACTGACCTCCTCCCTGTAGGCTGTCTCGTTGTCACCGGTGATCAGGCCTACCACCGTCGTGTCGTCAGCAAACTGGATGATGGTGTTGGAGTCGTGCGTGGCCACGCAGTCGTGGGTGAACAGGGAGTCCCGGAGGGGACTAAGCACACACCCCTGTAATACGATTAGGCTATATCTTTACATTAGAAACCAAAGTATGTCAGATTTCCAGTCATTCCAATTAATTGAATACCCCTTGGTCTTCAGGAATTGGACTTGGAATTATGGAAATTTAGATTAGCCAAATTGTTTTACCTGAGCATAACCCAAAAACGAAGGACATATTAGCCTACTACTGTTTTCTATTATTTGGTTGTCATTGAGGACTGATTGGGCTCATTGCTTTGAGCTGAAAAAGAAATGCGGCTCTCATGGAATGGCATGCTTTGAGCACTGCCAAAAAGTGCTATTTGCATGTGAAAAAATGAATGCCAAATGCTGCATTTGCTATAGGCCTAATGTTTACGTTTTTGTTGGGGACACTTTAATATCTCAATAATTTTCAGCTGTTTAATTCTATCAAAAGAGTGCAAGTTTGAGCATGTGTCCGTTAGGCCCATTGATTTTTTTTTTATCAACACAAATTAGATTGAGCAATAAAAGCCCCACTTGTGGTCTTCTTAAATTAAGCTAGTTTTTGACAGTATAGAGCACAATTCCACGGGGGAGTTTAGAAGGGAGGAACTCCCTCAAACTTGTATTCCATAGGCTGGGATCCGCACTATGCAGCTGTTGCAAGAGTGCATTTTTCATGCACTGGCTGTCCACTAGTCGCAAAAACAATACATGATAGGCAGCTGAAACTTCTTAATTCAACCATTATAGGGTTAAAATACACAGTCATCCACAACAACCACAACCCGTAAGGCACAAATAGCTAGAGCAGCAGTGTGAGTCATATCAATGCGCTATGTATGTAGATATCAATAATAAGTGATATCCATATCGCCCGTATGCTACACCACTGCTGTCGTCCTTACCTCCAAGCCTTTATTCAAGTAGGATGTATAATCTTTGGATGCCGACAGCAGTCGCACCATTGGAAGACATGGCTTGTACCGTAGCCTGCAAAAGCCTATTCCTGCTCTTTCCCCGCGATCCATCAAACACATTTGGTGTGTCATCATAGTGGTCTCTTACTTGTGGTCAGACTCGCTCAGGCGGAACAAACTTAAATGTGCGCCTTTTTTCAATGCTGATTTCAATGTCTTTGAGAAAACTGAAAGGTGTCATAACATCCTTTCTGAATTTAGAAGTAATCCTATAAGTAATCATCTAGTTTTCCAAAAGTATCTGTAATCTGATTACAATCTTTTTGCTGGTAATGTAACGGATTACAGTTCTTTTTTTTTTGTAATCAGTTATATGTAACAGATTGCATTCTATTCGTTACTCCCCAACACTGATCTTGGATATATTACTTATGGTTGTTTCATGTATTTCTGTCATTCAACCTTCAAATGACTGCTTTCATTTTGAAAATGCATAGCCGCTAACGAGGACATTATCACTGCAAGCAAGACATAGTTTACTTTTTGGTGTAATGCACTCATACAAATGAACACAATGAATCACACAAACCGTTACACATACTTCCCAACCCACTAGTTAATAAAGAAGTGAAACCTAGCGTTATTACATAGTACAAAAGCCTCTCCTGTTTCTATTTGAAGAACTCTTCTCATGGAGGCAGCAGACACAGGTACAGCATAGAGCATTGTTTTAATCTCTCTTTATGGCTTTTTACTTTCCACTTGATTATTTTGTCTATTGTGTGTGTGTGTGTGTGTGTGTGTGTGTGTGTGTGTGTGTGTGTGTGTGTGTGTGTGTGTGTGTGTGTGTGTGTGTGTGTGTGTGTGTGTGTGTGTGTGTGTTTAACTATACTTGTGGAGACCAGAAGTCCCCACAAGAATAGTAAACCAAGAAAAAGTTGTCCAACTGGGGACATTTTGTTAGTCCCCACAAGGTCAAATGCTATTTCTAGGGGGGTTAGGGTTAAGGTTAGAATTAGGGTTAGTTTTAGGGTTAGGAGCTAGGGTTAGGTTTAGGGTTAAGGTTAGGTTTTTGGGTTAGGGTACGGGTTAGGTTTGGGGTTAGGGAAAAATGGGACTGAATTGTATGTCCCCACAAGGTTAGCTGCACAAGACTGTGTGTGTGTATTTACACAATAGAGCTGTAATATTGCTCATTTAGAGTTTCATTATTGGAGTTCTAAATTGCAGTTCTGCCTTATGTTTCTTATTATTTTCATAGAACATGTTATAATCTATTTATTTATTTATTTGTCATTTAGCAGACGCTCTTATCCAGAGCAACTTACAGGAGCAATTAGGGTTAAGTGCCTTGCTCAAGGGCACATCGACAGATTTTTCACCTAGTCGGCTCGGGGATTAGAACCAGCGACCTTTCGGTTACTGGCACAACGCTCTTAACCACTAAGCTACCTGCCGCCCTGTGTGTATTGTGTTTGTGTGTTAGGAGGGCAAAGAAAGTGAGTAAGTAGTAATGTGTCGTGTAATGGTTCTCAGAGAACCTGAGCATTCCGTGTGAAAACAGTATCTCTGTCCTTTATAGTAACCCTGTGGTGGTACCTCATCGCTCTCCCTTCCTTCAAATCCTCTCCCCTCCCCTCCTCCCTCTAATCTATCCTTACCTCTCCTCCCTCGATCCTTCCCTCTCCTCCTCCCTCTATCCTTCCCTCTCCTCCTCCCTCTCCTCCTCCCTCTATCCTTCCCTCTCCTCCTCCCTCTATCCTTCCCTCTCCTCCTCCCTCTATCCTTCCCTCTCCTCATCCCTCTCCTCCTCCCTCTATCCTTCCCTCTCCTCCTCCCTCTATCCTTCCCTGTCCTCCTCCCTCTCCTCCTCCCTCTATCCTTCCCTCTCCTCCTCCCTCTATCCTTCCCTCTCCTCCTCCCTCTCCTCCTCCCTCTCCTCCTCCCTCTATCCTTCCCTCTCCTCCTCCCTCTCCTCCTCCCTCTCCTCCTCCCTCTATCCTTCCCTCTCCTCCTCCCTCTCCTCCTCCCTCTATCCTTCCCTCTCCTCCTCCCTCTATCCCCCCCCCCTCCCACAGATGAGCCGACGAGCCCCAGCGCTGACCTCCGTGCCCGCCACGTGCCCGCCTCCTCCGTGGTGTCCGGCGGCATGAGCTCAGCGCCCGCCATCGTCACCAGCCCCGCCTCCCCTACCTTCACCTTCCCCCTAACCAGGCTCTTCTCACACGACTGCAGTGAGTGCCCTCGAGCCGGACTACCCCGGACCGACCCCCCTGCATGCAGCCATACCAGAACCCACCCACCACCACCTCTCTAGGGTGTCTGGTACCATGCTAGCAGACATGCCACCTCCACATCTATGGAGAGAATGGCTTACTGTACACTGCATGTTCCTCTGTCTCTCTGCATGAGTTGATTGACAATATTTCCATGGCGAGGAGGTCAAATTGCCTCCAGTAAATAGGCCTTGTGTACTTCTTTGTGCCTGGTAAGATGCATGCACGCCCTAAAGCAAATGTAGTCACTCCTCGCTGGACTAACTGCCTAGGCAGATGCATGTGCGTCATTGAAGTGAATGTGGTTACTCTCTACCTTCTGTAGAAAGTGTGTTTTGTACCAATAGGGTCCACATTTCCTCTGTATAGACTGGAGCATGAAGTCCAGTGGTCCTCGTACACCCACCTTTAGCCCAGTCTGTCCAGTCTGACAGACAGACTCCCCTTGCATGACAGTAGTGAGCGAAGTGACCTGAGATTACCTAATGTGACTCCATCCTGCCAGCCCACCTCTACACCCTCCAGCTCACCCCAACCACCTCACCCAACCACCTCACCCAACCACCCTCCACCTCTCTGTCAATTGCTCACCCACGTCTCTTAACCCCACACTCCCTAACATCCTCTGACTAGCATTACATCTACATTCTTCTTTCTTTCTTTCTTTCTTTCCCTCTCTCTCTCTCCCCCTCGCTCCGTCTCTCACTGAGCAGGCAGTATTAAATCCAGTCGCCGTTCCTCCTATCTTCTAGCCATCACCACGGAGCGCTCCAAGTCATGTGACGAGGGACTCAACACCTTCAGAGGAGAGGAGGGCCGCATCTTCTCGTGAGTACTGGAACACCGGGGGAGACATGGGAATCGATTATGAGGGATTCATCTGAAGCATATGATCAATTAATTTCATAGGAAATCTTGCAGTAGCCATTTTGAACTTAATCCTAACCCTCCATTTTATTCTCCATAGGAGGCTGCCAAAGAGAGTGAAGAGTTTCTTCACAGATGGGGTGAGTTTTTCCCCTGTTTCACAATAACAGTATGCTGTACCCTACACGTAACTACAGTGCAGATTGCAGATGACCTACCATTTCTGGCAGCTTGGAGAGTGTGTCTGAAACCATTTGTTTTCAGTGTGTTTATCCTAAAACCTGTCATGGAGTGGTGTGTAACCTTTGACCCTGTGTGCGTGTGTTAGTCCCTGGACAGTCTGGGGGCAGCGGAGGAAGCGCGCTCCAAACGCCACTCCACCTCAGAGCTGGGCAGCATCAGCTACAGTGACATATGGAGAGAGGGATGGCTTCACTACAAACAGATCCTCACGGAGAAGGGCAAGGTGGGTTAGAGAGAGAGCGAGAGGGAGGAAAAAGAAAGAAAGAACAAGTAGAGGAGTAGGACCTACTGTAGTTCAATGAACCATTTCTTCTCTGTCTCTTTCTCTCACTCTCTCCATTCCGTTCTGTGTTCCAGAAGGTGGGCAGCGGCATGCGTCCGTGGAGGCGGGTCTTCTCGGTGTTGCGCTCCCATTCGCTCTTCCTTTACAAGGACAAGCGGGAGGCGGTCCTGCGGGGCGCCACTCTGGGAGGTGATGCCGACGAGGAGCAGCCAATCAGCATCCGGGGCTGCCTGGTGGACATAGCGTACAGCGAGACCAAGCGTAAGCATGCGCTGCGGCTGACCACTCAGGACTTCTGTGAGTACCTGCTGCAGGCCGAGGACAGAGATGACATGCTGGACTGGATCAAGGTCATCAGGGAGAACAGCAAGACCGACAATGAGGTGGGTCAGAGGGCACCACTCTCACTTCTCAACTGACCTTTCCCCTCTCAACTCTGAACCTAGAACCCTCTGACCTCTCAGCTCTCAACTCAACTCTGACCCTAGAACCCTCATATCTTATGTCACACACTGCCTCCTATTTATATATCTCCTGTAACGTTGTACATGTCACCTTTCTTCACTGGTGTTGCTACAGTGTAAGGCTGTATTAATGAGGGAGTGGTCTGTGTGTTTGTCTGTCTCAGGAGCTGGGATTCTCAAGACAGGCTCTAATCAGTAAGAAGCTCAATGACTACAGGAAACAGAGGTGAGGGACACCTACCTGTCACTATGCAGCAGTACTGTTTGGTACATCCATGTTGCTTGTCCTGGCTGGTAGAGTCAGTGTGTAACAGTCTTCTCTCTGTCTCTCCCTGCCTGCAGTCCAACAGGCAACAAGCCAGACTCCTCTCCCAGGGTGCCCCGTGCCAAGCCTTCCTTCCTGCTGGCCAAGATGGAGAACGCTGCCGGGGCACCGCGCTCACCCAAACCTGAGGGCAAAGGTCAGTGGCAGTCAGAGACAGGAACCAACCAGCAGTGGTAATTTCAGATGGATGTTTGTTCTGACTCTGTGTCTGACTCACTGTCCCTCTGTCTGTCTGTCCCCAGATGAGAGCAGCCCCCCTAAGTCGCCATGGGGGATCAACATCATGAAGAAGTCCAAGAAGTCAGGGCCCAAGGCTTTTGGAGTGAGGCTAGAAGACTGCCAGCCAGCTGCCAACAACAAGGTCAGCCAGAGCCTCCCTTCCTCATATACTGTAAATGTATCATTTTGGGTGTGTTTATATGCACTGTTAAAGTATTTACTGAAAATGTATACAGTCTGACATACCACGGCTGTCAGCCAATCAGCATTCAGTGCTCGAACCACCCAGTTTATAATGTGGTGTATATGTGTGCTGGTAAGGTATATGTGTCCACTCCTGTCCGACCCTCCCCTGTCTGTCTGTCCTCCCAGTTCATCCCTATGATCGTGGAGATCTGCTGTGGGCTGGTGGAGGAGATGGGTCTGGAGTACACAGGCATCTACAGGGTCCCAGGGAACAACGCAGTGGTGTCCAGCCTTCAGGACCAGCTCAACAAGGGGTCGGACATCAACCCTGCAGAGGAGGTGAGCAGAGCAGGACCACAGTCGCACACATGGGCACACACACACTCTAACGTACAGTAAGCAGTAAGCATAGTACACCATGGCTGGATTAGATGGACACAGTATATCTAGTCATCTGTGGGATGGTGTTAAACAGCATCACTTGAAATCAGTGGGGTATACAAGTGTTCAACAACGGGAAAGGATAATATGACCATCAACTATTCTATCCAACCTTGTCTCTAAAGGTCCTTTTAGTATTGCCTTTGACCTCTCTCTCCCTGTTCTTACCTCTTCACAGAAATGGCAGGACCTGAACGTGATCAGCAGCTTGCTCAAGTCTTTCTTCAGGAAACTTCCAGAGCCCCTCTTCACTGATGGTGAGTCCCATTTTGTTAGATGAACCGTCAGTAAAGACATGAATAAACTCACATTCATCCTGCTTTTTACAGTTACTGTTGAATGTTAGTTTTTATTTAAATGTAACTATTCATATTACTCTTATCCTCACAGATAAGTACAATGACTTCATCGACGCTAACCGGATGGAGAATGCCGGGGACCGGCTAAAGACCATGAAAAAACTGGTATGTGAACGTTGTCTGAGCATGTTTTTCTATTTGCATATCCGGGATAGTCTTTCCCAGGAAGGATGATATGTTCAAGGGCTAACAGATTACACAGGATACTCAGAAGTGTTGACATATTTCTCCTTATCTCTCTCTCTCTCTGTTAGATTCGTGACTTACCGGACCATTACTACCACACTCTCAAGTTCCTGGTTGGCCATCTGAAGACGGTAGCTGACCACTGTGAGAAAAACAAGGTCTGAATACTGTTATCATAGTGTTTGAATGTGAATGTGTTATTATAGGCTGCCATCCTAAATGACACCCTATTCCCTATATAAAGTGCCCTACTTTTTACAGTGTTACAGTTCAGATGTGTTAACATGTGGTCGTCATTGAAAACAGATTATTAAGGAAGACTGATATAATATAATAATGTGTGTGTAGATGGAACCTCGTAACTTGGCCCTGGTGTTCGGGCCCACGCTGGTGCGGACGTCTGAAGACAACATGACAGATATGGTGACTCACATGCCTGACCGCTACAAGATAGTAGAGACGCTCATCCAACATGTGAGTGACCCTCTCCTCCCACACACCACCCAATAACCAATGACAAACCTATTTACTGGCTTCCTGTTAACTCACCTCCAATGAGCTGTCACTGCCCTGTAAGAATAGTCCCGTGTGGCTCAATTGGTAGAGCATGGCGCTTGCAACGTCAGGGTTGTGGGTTCGATTCCCACGGGGGACCAGTACAAAAATGTATGCAGTCGCTCTGGATAAGAGCATCTGCTAAATGACTAAAATGTACATTTTTTTGTCATTTCTCATCTCTGTTTCCTCCCACAGTATCTCTGGTTTTTCAGTGAGGACCTGGACAAGGATGAAAAGGTACAGTAGGTCTTACTGTGGAAACTGTGGGAAAGGCTGTTCTGTTCACACAGTCATGTTGGAGCTGACAGTGTAGTCTGCTACAGTAAACAGCCCAAATAGAATCCTGCAAGTCAGGGGATGTGATATGATACAGTATATCTTACTATGTGTCATTGTCTGCGTCTCATATTGCACCCTATTCCCTTCGTAGTGCACTACTTTTTACCAGAGCCTTATGGGCCGTGAAAAAAGAGTGCATTATATAGAGAATAGTGTGCCATTTGGGACAAAGTCACAGACTCTTATGCTGGACTTAAATCCAGTGTTCATGTTTTGTTTGACTCAATGCCTTTCTCCCCTTCAGACTCCAGTAGACACGAAGGACCTGGTGCCTGCCCCCAACATCGACCACTTGCTCTCCAACATCGGCAGGACCGCTCTGCTAGGGGAGGCCTCAGGTGAGGGTACGCCCACCACTGCCCAAATGCACCAATCACAACCTTCACTGAGCTACTGACAGCCTGTGCAGACCAATCACGGTTCATACTGTGGCCGAACTGGCCAATCAGTGACTGTCAATTATTATTGGCAGCCACACAGTTGAACCAAATCCATACAATCAGGAAATAGGCATGACATACATTTGAAATGATTTGTACTTGCCGAGTTTCTCCCTTTCCTGATTTGATCAATCACTAGACTGTGCTTCTTTCCTTTCACCTGATTTTCTTTTCTTCTTTGTTACTCATCTGTCACTTTCTCTTCTACATCGCTGCCTCCCTCTCTTAGCTGAGCCTGTGGAGCAGCCACTGCGGTAGGATGGGATTTCCCCTGCCAATTCCTGTGTGTGTGTGTGTGTGTGTGTGTGTGTGTGTGTGTGTGTGTGTGTGTGTGTGTGTGTGTGTGTGTGTGTGTGTGTGTGTGTGTGTGTGTGTGTGTGTGTGTGTGTGTGTGTGTGTGTGTGTGTGTGTGTGTGTGTGTGTGTTTGAGAAATAGGGAGTTATGGTGTGATGGTGTTTGTTAGTAAAAGGTGGGTGGGTGTGGGTGTGTTTGGTATGTGTCACCATCTTCAGAGGAAGTTGCTCTCTGCTCCCTCAGTGTCAGCTTGACTAAGGCAGGAGGTGTGTGTGAGGATGGCCCTGCACTGTCACCCAGTCTGACTAATGGATTAATGACTTTGTGTCCTCTGTCACTGAGAGAGAAAGCCCCTCTACAGTGGTCTGTCCATCTGTATGTCCTGTCTACCTCACCTACTCCACTCATTCTCTATAGGCCCTCTCATGTGTTACTCTGGGTTTTTAGTGTGTGTGTGTGTGTGTGTGTGTGTGTTTGTGTGTGCTTAACTATACTTGTGGGGGGCAGAAGTCCCCACAAGAATAGTAAACAAACAAAGATTTGACCAACTGGGGACATTTTGTTAGTCCCACAAGGACAAATGCTATTTCTAGGGGGTTTAGGGTTAAGGTTAGAATTAGGTTTAGGGTTAGGAGCTAGGATTAGTTTTAAGGTTAGGAGCTAGGGTTCCGGATAAGGTTAGTGTTAAGGTAAGGGTTGGGTTTAGGGTTAGAGGCTAGGGAAAATAGGATTTTGAATGGGACTGAATTGTGTGTCCCCACAAGGTTAGTTATACGTGTGTGTGTGTGTGCGCGTGTGTGAGCATGTGAGCGTGTGTGTGTGAGTGTGCGTGTGTGAGTGAGAGCGTGATGATGTGACCAAGTAAAAAAACTCTTTACTCAACCTTGATTTCTGCCTTCCCTCCTCCCGATGCTTCCTTCACCGGTTGATGTCATCAGTGTTTGCCGTAATGTCATCAGTGTGTGCTGTGATTCCTTAAAGCTGTCGTTTTTCCCCACCCTCGCCCCTCTCTCCAACGACCCTGGTCACATGCCATTCAGTTTGATCAACTCCATGACAATCAGTGGTTTGTGATGACATGTTGTTCTGTGCTGTGTGTTAATGGTGTGTGACCAGTGTCTGTATGATTCTGTTCCCCACGGGAGGGTGGAAGGTAGAGGGTGGGCACAGAGGATGCACAACTCCCTACTAATTGGATTGGCGTTACAGTAGAGCAGTCATATTTCCTGTGTTATAACAGTGTTGAAATTGTGTGTTTAAAAGCTCTAGCTAGCTAGAGAACAGAAAGGTTTGTTTTCTGAGCAGCAGCTCTGTGCCCCCATCACTGCCATCCACGCTCCTCCTCCCCTCCCATGTAACACAGACCAGCTTTACAATGTACCTTCTCCTCTGACCCTCTCTCTTTTTCCTGTCTCTTAGACTCAACCAACAGTGACTCAGTTAAATCTAAGGTAAGGCCTCAGATAGCCAACTATGCTGTTATACACTTGTTATTGAACTTGTTATTGAACTTCTGGCCACTCATCTCACACAGACAGCAGAAACTGAGCACAGTTTCACAGACACAAAACATTCTTCTTCCACTACCACAAAAATACTTTCAAAGAGCAGAAGCAAGTCACACAATTTTTCTTCACACCATCTAGTTATGGTTGAGGTTGTGTAAATCATCTGACCTTTGACCTATGTGACTTTGTTTTGCCTCAGGGGTCTTGGGGGTCAAAGCGAGACCTCAATGCCAAGGACTTCCTGACCCTGTCCATCATGTCCGCTGTCACCAGACGCAAGCGCAGGAATCGCCACAACGGCCGCATGGTGGGCAGCAGCACGGACGACGACTCGGAGCACGAGCCAATCAAAGCCAGCCACCTGGGGGCGGAGGAGGGAGAGGAGGCGGGGCTGGTGGTGGGAGGAGAAGACACCGCCCCACGAGCAGAGGGAGAGGAAGATGAGGAGGAGGAGGAAGAAGTGGAGTCTGTAGTAGAGAGAGTGAGAGTGCAGGAGGAGGTGGAGTTAGAGGTAGAGGAGGTGGTAGTTCCCAGCATGCCGTGCGGTGGTGAGAAAGAAAAAGCAGGGCAGACGGTGATGCTGCTCCCTGAGGAAGAGGCGGTGACGGCGGAGGTGAAGGGCAGGGCGTGGCGGGGGCCAGAGGACGCTCGCTCTATCGTCTCCGGTTACTCCACCCTCTCCACACTGGGGCGGAGCCTGGCGTCTGAGGGCCGGTGCGATGAAGCTGACGACGAACGCAACGAGCTGGTGAGCGAGACGGACAATGAAAGTGGATTCGCCTCACGCTCCCTTACCCAGGAGAGACCTGAGAAACACCCCTCTGCATCCACTTCACCCACCCTCACACCCACTATCCCCACACAGCCCCCCACAGCAGCACAACGAAGCTTCCTGTACACACACTACAAACCCCCCGCTGTCTCCCCCACTCCCCAGCACACCACCCCCACCCCCTCCACACACACTCAGGACCCTGGGGAGAGGAGCGAGGGTGGGGCACGATCCACCACCCCTTCCTCCTCCTCCTTCTCGTCCTCCTCCACCACCCACAGACTGCACCCCCGGCCCTCGTTCAACTCCCACAAGCTGATCCAGTGTGACACGCTGGCCAGGAAGAAGCTAAAGGACAGAGGGAAGACCAAGGCTTGTTCTCTGGACCTGCTGGACCTCCCTGGGCCTTCAGGAGAGGAGGAGGGAGCTGGGGCACCAGGGGCCCAGAGGGACCGATCCAGGACCAACCCTTCCTCAGGGAGCAGCCAGGAGAGCCTGCGTCCCCCCCAGCCCAAAGCAGCCCTGCCGCCTAGCGAGGCTGCCTCCTTCACCCCCAGCGGGACAGGGCAGGGTCAGGGGCGAGGGTCTCTGGCTGACCAGGTGCGGGCGCGCCTGCTGGGCTCGGCTGATGACCTGCGTATCGTGGGGCTGAGGAAGCCACTCTCCCCAGAGACAAGGAGGAAGAGACGGGCCTGGAGAAGACACACTGTGGTGGTCTCACCTACCGAGACGGGCGACAAGAGGCCTGCGCTAGCCACCAACGAGTTCCCCATGTCCCTCGCCACTTCCAACCAGGGCAAACCACAGGGGTCACCCCTCGAACCCCAGGAGCTTGACCCAAGACATCCTCTTCCCCTGGGCCAGAATCCCCCCGTCACACGCCGAACACCAGCCTCCAGGTTCCATCAGTATCTGTAACTATGGACAGAGACTGATAGGCCTGTAAGTTACAAGGCCCCCGGCCTCCCTCTCAAAGTCTCCCTCCCCTGAGCTGCTGATCCAGGGCTGCTGTCTGAGGGTCAGATAGTGCTGACCCCAGGTCAGTTGCATGGTGGCAGTGGGTAGTGGACAGCAGAGCCACAGACAGACACAAGGGGTCTTGTGACAGGTCTGAGAACAGTTTCTGGCCTCCAGTCTACTCACGCTCCCTTTTCATTTGAATCAGCTCTGTTTGCATGGCAAGGGGCATTCCAGTATTTGCCAAAGCTTTTTTTTGTGTGTTTTAAATAAAAAATAAAATAATGCTAATCTGCAATGGGACAGCAGAGAAACAGACAGACAGACCTCATCACAGTCAATGTTAAAGCCAAGAACTCTCCCTCATGCAGGCAGCAGACAGACAGTGTGTTACTGAATACTAGGATCCTTCCTGTCCTCTCTGTTGCTTCCTGTCTGACACCGGAAGTGGGTTGTCCTCTCCCAGTGCACAGGGAAAAGCATGCCAAACCAAGCCTTCCCAGGGTTCCTCACAGAGTGACACTTTCAACAGGGCTGTGGGCTCTCTCTCTCTGTCTTTCTCACACACACACACACACACACACACACACACACACACACACACATTAGCTGAGAGATCAGCACGTACACTATAAGAAGAGTACAGGCAGTATTGGAATGTGAGTTTTGAGAGGATAACTCTGTCTAACTTTTGGCCCCAGCACTGACTTCTATATCACTGTCTTCGTTAATATTCTGTTACTATGACAACCACAGAACAACTGGCTGTAACACTCATCTAGTTGCCAACACACAGAAATAACATAACTCACACACACACACACACACACACACACACACACGCTCACACTCACACAGCAGTAGTGGTCTGTAACCAAGCTGCCTGTCTCTCTTTAATGTTTGTCTGTCTGTACATATGTGTGTTTGCCTGACAATGCCTGTGAGTATGTTTGAGTGTGCAGGTGTTTGTGTGTTGAACTATTTTGTAACATTTGTACAAAGCCTTGTTAAGTTAACCTTGTAAATATATATATTACATTATCATTATTTGTTGTTTTTTTGTTTGTTTTTTAAGGTTTACATAAGTGCACATAGGTGCACCATTATTTCCTTCAAGATGTTACTTGAAATGTTTCCCTTAATATATTATTTTTTGTTTTATATACAGTATATATTATATATATTTTTTGTATGAAAAGAATAAGTACTTTTATTGTGATTTGACTTCTCGGGTGTACTTGTTTTTAAAACAATCAAAAAAGAAACAACCTAAACCTGACTAAAAGCCTGTTCCTTGTTTCCTCATAGATGGCCTTTCTCTGTGACTCACAGTACTATGCATAAATACTTTCTCTCATTTCGCAAACATAGAATAACTAACACATCCAACATTAACATTCTCCAGTCAATATCCTTAGTTCTGGCAGTTGAATTGCCTATCCGTTTCATGGCTGGATAGCATCCATTTCCGCATTTGAAGAAAGCAATGTACACTCCCCTGGCTGACACTACTATCTACCTTGTGCTGACAATGCTTATCTTATTTTGCAGCAAACAGGGCTTTATCTACCATAATCTAATTTAAATCAAAATAATGTTTGTATGCATCTCAGCTCTCGTATCAAAGAACGATCACATACTGTCCTTGCAACAACTATCATAACTGTCTTTTCAATTGGATTAAGTATTAGTTGGTAATAATTTGATTGACCAAACCTGCCTACGTGTACCAGAGGAAACGTTTGCTTTCATTTTATGGGTGACAGAGAAAGCGCGAAATATTGACAACATGCCCTGTTAAACGTCAAGGATTATAAATGCAACCTGCATGTATACAAAAAGTTACATTTTGTAAAGTCTGTCAATTACATTTTATTTGTTATTTTATCAGGAATATTTCGAGTATTAAACCATCTGCACATGATTTTTCATGTCACATATTTCATTTCCATAAGGTTAGACTCACTCAAGTGAATAACCACTGTGAGCGGGGTGCTTCAGAATTCCGGGACACAAATGACTGATTGCAGAAATGTGGTTACCATAAGTCGGCATTTTGGGGTCTGCTGTGTTTCTAGACTTGCATACCATTCTCTTGGCCATGGTCCAAGATGAGTTTCCATTTCCCAAATACTCTTTATTAACTATCCCTCGACCAATGTCATATGGGACTTATTCTTTGGTTTTCCCCTTTGCTTGACCGGATTTTTGTCATCATTAAATGTAATTGACTTTTTGTTGTTGTCTTGTCTTGTCTTACCTCAAGAGTTGCCCTACAAGTGCCTGATTTCTGGAGTGTTTTTGTTCTGAAGTGCCATGGTCAGTCCTCACCTCCCCATTAACCCTCATTATTCCAGATTCTCAAAGCCAAAAACCTCAACCTTCACATCTAGTTATAAACCAGACTGAATCCAGTATCTTCTCGTTGCTGTGCTTACATCTTAGCCGCTGACCCAAGGACGTGTATCATTCATACGAGCAGCCTCTCTGCGAGGCCATTAAAAGCACACTGTGTCTGGCCAAGGACTTGTCTATGCAGTCTGTTTGCATCTAACAAGCACTTACAAACAGCTGAATACCTGATGCTGCAAGGAGAGGGAAAGTATAGTGCCCTCACCTGCTTTTCTCGCACACAGAGGTTCTTTCATGTGGACAGTGTTTTGTATGGTACGCATAACAAGCCCTAATCAAGGGTAACCAATACCTAGAACATGGGAATATGGTACCAACTCATTTGCATTCGATTTCATTTGATGAACTAACTGTATAAATTCAAACTGTCAGTCAATAGGAGACATACAGCTGAACCAAACTGCTCATACCTTCATCGAAAAGATAAATACATGAATTGTAGAATATTCTGACAACACTCAATGTGTGTTTAGCTGTCTGTTTCTTGAAATGTGATATACCTTATGTTTGTTATTATGTCTGTTAATATTTTGTACATATTGTCTTGATATGTAACATATTGTATTGTGTAAAGTACATTTTGAATTGCTTTGAGTAAACGATCTTATAAGAAAATGGCTTGACTAAAGGTTATCAACCTGGAACCATTTCATTAGATGTCTTTTTGCGTCAAAGCAAGGTTATATGATGTAAATAAACAGAATTACGTTATAAAATATATTTTTTGCAGTTGCTTGGAAGTTTTGTGAATGTTTAATGTCAATAGTATTCTGTGATCATTGCTGGCATGCGTCATTCCAGGCAACAGTTTCAGATATTTCATTGAAATGGGGAGGGATGTCATTCCACATGAACAAAATTAATTCACAAACCAAAAAAGTGGAACCAGATTTGTGACACCACTGATTGGCATCCACCCAATGCATCCTGCACCACAATAAAAAATACAGTACATTTTCAAAAAAAGTATCCCTCTAGCGGAGCACATCACGGATGAATCTTGGAACTACATTACCCATAATTATTCTGCTGTAGCGCACTCACAGTCTTGCGCAACACTTCCTGCATCCAGAGAGGACCTGACAACTCGAAATCGTTGCAAATTATATTAGTACATTCAATTAAGATTCCTGAAGTCTTCTATACATTTGTTTCAGTGTATTGTATGTCGGTAAACCTCGCTTGATTGGGGAAATGTAAGTGCGTAAATCTGCCTAAAACCTAGCTAGCTAACAAGTCCTGCTAAAAACAAGGAACTCGTTAGCTTGCTAGCTGGCCTAGCTTGGTAAATAAATGCCTATTTTGACCAGCCATATAGCTAGTTACCTAACCTGCGTTTTAAACAGGGACGTTAAGAATTAGCTAGCAATCTAAGCACCAACAGCTCTAGCTGGGTAAGCAATTTAATGTGCTCTGCCCACAGCCCACTTTGAACCACAGCTATATTTGTCAAATGCATACGGTTGCAAACTAAGCATGAAAAGGAAATAAACGTCCTAATCCTTATTATCTTGTAGCCATCACTGAAATCAAAATTCTTAGCAGCAGCCAAATGGCTGCCAGTATGAGCTCGAGACATTAGGAACAAGACAGAACGTCGAAAGAGGAGCTCAGGAAAATCCATGGATTCCAAGTAGGCCACGAGAAACGCTTGAGTGAAATAATTTCTTAATCATAGAACAATTTATCACTGCAATCTTGGCATTTAATCATAGTTTAAACATACATGAAAATGTATCATTTTTGAATAAATATATTGACACAGTAGTTTATTTGCAACTTTGTGTCAATGTTCTTGACAACATTTGATATCTCAGTCTGGAACCAGGCTAAATGGGGCATCGTTACTTATCTTTCATTCTTAGCTTTCCTCTCTTTAAAGGAATAGTTCACCCAAATGACATATTGGTTTCCTTACCCTGTAAGTCTGTGGCAAGGTATGACAGCAATCCATGCATTGGTTTGTTTTACATGGCCACTGTTTCATATGTAAATAACTTAATTGAGCAACACTCAATGTTGGATACTTTAGGATGATTTGGACCTGAAGAACAAAAAATGCTAATATCATTGACTTGCATTGGATTTGTGCCACAAATGCTAAAAAGTTAGTTCGATAACAGTGGCCAGGTAAACAAACAAAGCATGGATTTCTGTCATACCTTGTCCATAAACTTCTTACAGGGTAGGGAAACCAATGTCATTTTGTAATTTGGGTGAACTATCCCTTTAAGATAGCCACGACTCCTCTTTTCACACTATTTAGCCATATACTAACCCTATAAGAACAGTATGAAGGGTAGGCTTAACATTCACATTGAATTCAATCTCATTTTATGAGTAATTGCAAAATATGACATTAATGAAAAAGTGACAGAGTTCTCCCCTGACATTCATTGATCACCCTTGGCCCAATAAATTTCATACCCCATATTATACCATGGAAGTAGGGCAATGCAACTCCAATAGGAACCTTGCCTTGTTTAGAAATACTATTTTAGCAAGTTGGGAGTCATCTGCTCGATGAGCTTTAGCCTACTACATTAGGTCCATTTCACATACCACTGAGACAGGTCAAGAGGTGAGCTTTGGAGTACAAAATAGCTTTTGCAATTTGTGAGACCTCACAAAATCATCAGCTACAGCTAGAGCCATATATCCAGGGTTGGATAGGTTACTTTCTAAATGTAATCCGTTCCTAGTTACCTGTCCAACATTATAATCAATAACGTAACTTTCGGATTACCCAAACTCAGTAACTTAATCTGATTACTTTCCCCTCAATTAGAATAAGACTAAAATGATCTATCGAATGCATTTGGTTTGATCATCATAGTGGTCTCTGACTTTTTTCAATGCTGAATTTTTAATGTCATTGAGAAAACAGAAAATGTTTTTTCACAAACATCCTTTATTTAAAAGTAAATCAAGAAGTAGACATCTACATTTTCAAAAGTATCTGTCCTCTGATTACAGTTAGTTTTTTGTAATCAGATTATATGTCATCAGTTACTCCCCTACCCTGCATATATCTAAATATATGACTGTGTACAGGCTACTGTAGATTCTAGCCAGTTTTTGTTTAACAAGGGTTGCATTATGCAACCTGCATATATGATTTCTATAGTGTCTATCGGTCATGAGTGAAGCAGTCACAACTTACCTGATTTGGTAGTGGCTCATCTAAGAGTAGAGTAGGATAGTAAGGGCACATCTGAATGAATCTGAAAAACTAGGCTATTGAGCAGTGGTGTAAAGTACTAAGTAAAAATACTTCCAAGTACTACTTAAGTAGTTATTTTGGGTATCTTTACTTTACTATTTATATTTTTGCCAACTTTTACTTCACGACATTCCTAAAGAAAATAATGTACTTTTTACTCCATACATTTTCCCTGACACCCAAAAGTGCTTAGTAGGACAGGAAAATGGTCCAATTCACACACTTATCAAGAGAACATCCCTGGTCATCCCTACTGCCTCTGATCTGGCGGACTCACTAAACACAAATGCTTTGTTTGTAAATTATGTCTGAGTGTTGGAATGTGCCCCTGGCTATCCGTCAATAAAAATAAAAAATACAATTGTGCCGTCTGGTTTGCTTAATATAAGGAATTTGAAATGGTTTATACTTTTACTTTTGATACTTAAGTACATTTTAGCAATTCCATTTACTTTTGATACTTAAGTATATTTAAAACCAAATACTTTTAGACTTTTACTCAAGTAGTATTTTACTGGGTCACTTTCTATTAAAGGTATCTTTTTACTTTTACTCAAGTATGAAAATTGAGTACTTTTCCCACTGCTGCTATTGAGCATATTCCATCACTCCATGTCTGCCTAAATAGTGAAAAGAAAATGATCTAAGTTGATAGCTGTAAAATGGCTTGCAGATAACAGCCAAATACTTTAATGTATTGATATCAGGCAAAATCTTTATTTACCCACTATGAAAAAAACAAAATAATGTTTGTGTATATGTTAATTTGCACATTTAATTGTGGGAAAGTTATTTGAAATTCTCGAAATAATCTTTTTGACAAATGTTAAATTTGGACAAACACTTCCTGCTGATTTAACAAATTGTGGGATAGTGTATTTTAATGCATGCATACCAGGGAAACAAAAACATAACGTATTTCCAAATACATTCTCTTTATAAAAAAGAAAATAACTATTTTAAATATATACATTACTTAATGAAAAAGTTTAAACAGGTGCCTTACAGTCCAAATAGAAAAGAAAGATCAAGTATTGCAATGCAATTTACGGACTGTCAATGAAACTTCCAGAGTTAACAGATTTCATAAAACTGTCCCCTCATTTCCATATTTGACCTGGTTCTATCAATTTCTAGTCACCTAATGTGACAATCTGCTCCCGCTCCTTGCTCTGTTGGTTATGCGGACGTTGCTCACTGTTCTGCGCCCTCAGTCTCTCCAATTCACCCTCTAATTCTCTGATCCGCGCCGAATCCGACTGGGGCACCTGGCTATCATCTGTGATGTCCGGGTTGGCTGCGCGTCGCAACCGGGTGTTCTCTTCCTCCAGACGGGACATGCACTTCTCTAGCTCCAGGTATTCTTGAACCAGCTCTTGCTTGGACATGTTTTGAAGACTCTCGATGTGGTATTTCTCGTAGGTCTCGGAAAAGTCTCTCTGAAGAAACTCCCCACCTGCGTTTCCAGGCCTCCCGATGCCGTCGCTGCCACCACCGCTGCCATAGTCCTCCTCATCCTCGACATCGAATAGCTCGTCCTCACTTGCGGTGTCCTCTGGGCGAGCACCAGTCCCCAACAGACGCCGGGGCCCACTTTCGGTATTCAGATCCGGTTCCTCTCGGTCGTGTTCATCCATAAGGAACTGCGTTGTATTGTAGGGGGCAACGGGCAACCCCTTCGCGAACATCTCTGCTCTCACTCGGGACGCTCGTTCTGTCTCTCGCTCGTCAAGCTTTTTCTTTTCTTCCCAAGACAGTTTAAAATAGGGCTTCCATTGACGCTTCTTTTTGGATGGTCGACGCCTGTGTTTCTTCTTGCCCTGACGCGCATCTGCAGCTGCCCCGGCGCCCGGAGAGCCACAGCCGCTTCTCTTCCCACACTCGCCTTGCACTTGACTCAAGGTCTCCTCGTGCGGTCCATCTCCACTATTTCCGTGGGCTACGAGGCCAGCCTCTCCGGCTGCATCTGCTCCGGGTTCCTGGCAAGGCTGTGTTGCTGCTGGGCACTTAGGAAGTGCATTTCCGGCAACGAACCTAGGGCACACCTCCCTCTGTCCGCCTTGCATTTGCCACAACTTGTCTGAAGGGATAATTCCGCCGTCGCTCTCTGCTTGCTGCTGTTTATCTCCATATCGCCCCCTACCGTCAGTCTCCAGTCCACGGCTCTTATTGGTTTGGGGATGCTCCACAACTCTTCCTCTCCCACCTGATGGGGTATCTGAAGTTTTCAGGTGATGGGTCTTCTCAATGCTCGGTTCTGTCATCCTGGTGTATGCGGGTGGGCTGTTCGCCTTACCACATGTCAACCGTTGTCTCTGTGCGAATTAAGCTAAATGTTAATTAAAATATATTTTTCTAACTTTTGTTAAGTATATTGTTTCTATGTCTTAATATGAGCAACATTTACTTGACAATAAATGTTTAGCTAAATTTCGAAACGTTCACTATCGCTACTCTTAAAAACAAAGTTATGAATGGTAACACTTGTTACTTGTCGAATAATTCGTCAGAGCTACTGTAGCTAGCTAGCGAACTAACATTAACTATTTCGGTGCCCTTAGCACTCCCAGCCCTTCTCAAGTTCGTATTTCATCTCCACAACAGTGACTGTCCAGTATGCTACTACAGAAGGAGTTCGCGGTTTTATATCAACTCTACCACTGCCAGTGCGCATGCTGCTTTTCTTGACTCACTTGTTTTGTGGGATCTGTAGTTCCAATGTAGGTAAATTACTAGCGAGACCGTCCATGATCAACTACCTGACCCACAATTCTAGGGCATCTATTGAAAGTTTAAGCCAATCAGATTTTGGGACATAGGACCACCCTCTCATTGCTGCTATTGGACAAAATGGCATATTCACTGTTGCTAAGCTTAAACCATACTTTTATTGGTTATCCCGAGAGTCAATCAAGTGCACATTGGTCCCATGAGGAAAGCGGTCCGGGGTATTCTTTCAGACTCTACCATGTATAAAAAGAGGGAGGAATTAGTGAACGTTTTGAAGAGTTTGTGAATTGATCGTCATTAATCGACATCCCACTCATATTGTATACTAGTAGTAAATTATGACATATGAGTATGTCGTAGCTTTTATCTATTTCGGATTGTTTTGCTCAGTATCACTCCCACAATCATTGAGACAATCCTTTCTTTGTAACGATAATGAAACCGTCATCCTGAACAAACTAGTCCTTTTTTACGGACCGTGTAGAAAAACGATTAACTATCGGCTACGCACTATGTTCATTTTGTTATTGCTTTAACAATTACACAATTATGTTATGTGGTTTCAAATAGTTTAAGGTTTTTCTAGATTTGTGAAAAATTATTTTCTCTGGTGCGGAGCGATATTTCCCTCGCCTCCCACTAATGCGCAAGGATAAGAGTGTAGAACGACGCGTAAAGAAAATACATTTTATTTAGCTAGCTAGCCAGTAGCAACACACACTCAATTGAACGGAACAACAAACGTTGGTGAAATGTTAAAAATAACACAATTGTCCACTTTTGAGAGTTAACCTTAAGCTTATTGTCGACGGTTAGTTACCAGTTGATTCAACGTGCCTCTCTTTGACCCAGTTTCTATATTAAAAACTCCTTAAAGGCTTGCCGATTGAGCTGGCTAGTTACTAGCATTGCTAGCTAATGTGCAAGCTAGCGTCGCATATCATGCATGTGCAGTGAAATATACAACTTTAGATCCAAATATTGTATGGTCTTGGCAAATGCCTTGATAATCGTTGTATAAATTAGCATATTATAACATACGCTTCTCATTGCAAGCTGGTAACCTGGAAATCATAAATTAGCATGTGAGCTAGCTCGACCAGTAGCTAGTTACCAGGACCAGTTAACGAATCTTGCCAAATAATAATACCTAGCTAGCTAGCCAATGCCCTATTTGCATGGATGTTACCATAACCAGGTTCTAACTAAGCAAACATGCTGCACTAAAGTGGGAGTATCGGTGGAAACATAGTATTGTAATATAGCTAGCTAGCTAACAACATTCAAAACATGCAATCAAACTAAATGTTGAGCGTACGCTGATTAGCTAGCTAGTTAGTAGCATGCAGTTACAAGCTAGGATAGCTGGTGGTTAGGTCTCTTTACTGTGGTTGAAATTGCTAGTCTGTTAAGTTACCTAATTATATCTCTGCATTAATGTAAGCAGCATATATAACTTCAAACTGTCATAATTTAGTAATTACCTCTTCAAACACAGCATATTTTTGCTTTACAAATACACAGTTTAATGCATTATTTGCACATCTCACCGAAAGTATGCACACAAGACAACAGAAATGACAGTGTCTGTATATTTTGACTGATATGCAATGTCCTTATCCTCTGCAGGCAAGAGATTCCTCCCACATGGAGAGGGCACATCTCAGTGGCATTTCACATGGTGCCTACTTGGTGTGTGATTGCTGCTGTAGGCTATATGCATGTAGGCCTACTTTTCAGTGAGTAGGCATCCCCCCCCCCCTCATACCATAGACCTTTCTCTCAATCACGTTCACTCTTATCCTGATTTTATCCTAAATTGTCATCTTCAATCATTCCCCCTCTCACACCCCCTTGCTCTCTCTTACAGTCTTTTGTCCTCTCTTTCATCTATTATTTTTGCTCTGTTGCTTTCTCTTACTAGGCATCTCTTCCTCCTGTCCTCTTTTTTTCTTGGTCCTTTCATCATCATTTTTCTTGGAGCAGTTGATGCAAGAGTAGGCTATGCCCGAATGTATAGGCCCAAATGAGGAGGAACTTTCTCTATGAGGTGCTATTCCTGTAATGTGTTCTCAGTCAACCTACCTGGTTAAATAAGGGTTAATAGTCTAACTAGTTAGGTGTCAGGTGCTTGCTAGCTATAAGTCTCAGAATTAAAGAGACTAATATACATTAAATAAGCCATTGTAAGTCGCGCTAAATACATTTCTACATTTGTTAGCAAGCTCACAAATACAAAAATGTACCACACACACTCAAAGTGGGCTGACCAGATGTTCTTCAGTCCAAGCAAACTTTTGGCAATTGACAGATACCAGCCAAACCTGTGTATCTATTGGCTGCCATATTACCAATTGTTTACTGAATGGGGAGTGATTGCTGGGGGGACCAGGAGGGAGGGTAGGGTTTGTCAAATGGGTGAGTGGGTGTTTACAGAGGCAGTGGTGTTCAGTGGAAGCTCTAGATGCCTGGGCAGGAGTACAGCAGCTCCTGGATCAGAGCCTCTGAGAGGATTATTGGACATGAGTTAATCTCTCACCCTATGTATACTGCAACACGGCTGGGTACAATTGAGAAAGGGTCAAAAGATCTATTCTATATCCATTTGGGATTTTTCCCATAACATTATATCAGAGCAATATACCGTATTTAGATAAATATATAGATCTGCATTATATTGTTCTATTCTTTGTCTCTGTTTTGATATTACACATCAAAGCTTACAGAGTCTGAATGATTGTTCTAAAATGGAGGCCTTTGGATCATGTGTCATTAGTTATTAGGAGACCCAGTGCCGTTCTGTGTGAGAGAGAGAGAGAGAGAGAGAGAGAGAGAGAGAGAAGGAGCTTGCATATATACTGTAGGAATAGGTCTGTAGATGGCCTGTGAAACATGCCTCTCTCCCCTAGGCCTGGAACCTACAGCTGAGCTTGCTCCTTCTCCTAATTATCCTCTTTATACCCTTATCGAAACCTAATTAAGTCCCAACCCCACGGGTTTGCCACTGCAGCATCGCAGACCAAGACCTATTAATCTAATCCACAGTTAGTATTTCCCCCCGGCTTACTTACAATGACATACAGCACCTATTAAGTGGAGTCCCCTTCAAAAGCATTTCACTTTGCACAAATTGACGTTGTATGTTAAACATATATGGATGTAGAAGAAGTAATAAATCATAACTTGGGCCCAGAGCTATTTGATCATGTTTATCATCACTGTAGCCTGGTTTTGAAGAGAACATCAGGATAGGCTATAGAAATAGCTTTATCTTCAGAAGTAGGCCAGGCTACTTGCAGCCTCTGCGATATTAAGAAACCGTTTAATCAATGTGTTAGAGGCATATTCAATGTATAAAGTGTATGCGTTTTGGCACTTTGCTTGAATGATTTAACTGAATTTGGTTGTAATAAAGCGATAGCCAGATGATCCATTATTCTCATTACATCGGCTTTCATACATTAGTATTTCCTGCCTACACCCCACCCACCCATAATGGATTTGAGATAAAATATTTTTTACAACCACATATAACCGCTAGGTGGCGCCCAGTGATAAGACTTTGAACGTGGGCTTCAGGTGGGTGGCGCTGTGTGTCAGTGGATGTAGTAATGCAAAAACTAGTGTGAGTGTAGCCTGTGTTTGGATTGCGAAACACTGCTTTTTGCATTAGGAACTGCAGTAAAAAAACTAAATAAATGCAGATTGTAGGCTATATAGGATTAATTGAAAACTCTGTCGGCGGAACTGCAGGCTACGCAATTATTCATGAATCATGAAGTGTAGGCTAGGCTATTAGATCGATTCAAATACCATAAGAATATGTCAGTGATATTGTGAAACTTTCCTTTGGCCATGACCAAATTGCCCAGTGGTGTAAAGTACTTAAGTAAAAATATAAGTAAAAATACTTAAGTACTACTTAAGTCGTTTTTTGGGGTATCTGTACTTTACTATTTATATTTTTAACTACTTTTATTTTTACTTACATTTTACATTTTAGTCATTTAGCAGACGCTCTTATCCAGAGCAACTTACAGTTAGTGCATAAATTTTCCATACTTCACTACATTCCTTAAGAAAATAATGTACTTTTTACTCCATACATTTTCCTTGACACCCAAAAGTACTTTTTACATTTTTAATGCTTAGTAGGACAGGAAAATTGTCAAATTCACGCATTTATCAACAGAACATCCCTGGTCATCCCTACTGCCTCTGATCTGGTGGACTCACTAAACACACATAATTCGTTTGTAAATTAGGTATAAATGTTGGTGTGCCCCTGGCTATCCTTAAAAAGAAAAGAAAATGGTGCCGTCTGGTTTTCTTAATATAAGGAATTTGAAATGATTTATACTTTTACTTTTGATACTTAAGTATATTTTAAACTTGTACTTTTACTTGAGTAATTTTTTCTATGAATGTATCTTTACTTTTACTCAAGTATGACAATTTGATACTTTTTCCACCACTGAAATTGCCCCTGATAGGCTGCTATGTTCAAAGAAAGTAGGCTATAGCCAGGCAGGCTATATGAGCATGTCTGCCGGTACAAGTGATTTGATTTGTGTTTGTGTCAGTGGGTATAGTTTTCAAGAGTTTCTGCGCCCTTGGCTGGCCTCAGATTACGCACTGCTATTAAATCACGCTGGGAGGGACTTGGAAAGGGAATTAATTACTGTACCGCGCTCTCCTGGAGACGCAACTGAGAAACACAAAACTCAAGATTTGCGGTAGAGTTAATAAACCGCACCTGCACCGGGAATTTGCGCTCCCGAATACATACCCCAATACTTTTTCCTATCAGTCAAGAGAGCCACAGACAGAAAACTACAACGAGGACGACATTGGAACTTGCATCATGTTGGGCAGGAGCAAGAAACCTCCTATCGCGGTGCATCATGAACCCAAGGCAGTGGAATCCCAACCCAAGGCGCATGACCCACTTAGGAAGCTGGGTAAGAGAATAGTGCCTCTCGTTGGTTAAAAACGTTTCTTCTTCTGTCAATATTACTCTAAGTTGTTTCCTTGAATCTTGTTTAACCTGTCAAACCAACATTATTTTGCTACAACATATATAAGAGCACATAGTTCAGCTTTGCCTTTAAAAAAAAGTTACATTTTACAACTGTTGATTGTTTGACAATTTATTGCTATTATTGTGCTGTGTATTTGTGTGTTGCCCTGGTCCATAAGGGGAAATAAATCAGTGCAGGGTAAGGTTAATGACAGTTAGGCTATTGCGTTCCACATCCATTGGCATCTGTGCTTATTTTTCCAAGTTATCAGGAGGCATTGAATGTTTAAATATGGAAATTAAGACTTCTTCTCATTGACAATTTATAATGCTAGGAAGATAAATGGTGAACAATATGCCTTGGCGTTGGCGGTAATCAGTTCTGCTAAACGAAATAAACTATCGCTTGAAATCCACTTATGCAATGGTCTTTGTAAACACACACACAAACACAGAGAGGGAGAGAGCGTGTGTATGGTAGTGAGAAAGTGTGTGTGTGTGTGATATAGAAGAGAGAGCTCAACTCAAGTGGAGATTGTGTGTGGGTGCTGACAAGTGTTCATGTGTTTGTGAGGTGTCCACTTATGATTCAGGCTCTCCACCCCACTCCCACAGATCCTCACTCACCAATGAACATCTCTGACCCAGTGCCTAGCTCTCCCACCACCCTCTCTCCATGGCCACCACACACCCCTTATTCATCCAAACACCCTCAACTCACGGTCACACCTCGCCTAAAATAGAGAACTGCTGAGGATGGACAGAGCACCTGTCAATGTCCCTGTAAAGCCCCAGGATATCTGTCAATCTAGACGACAGAACCATGTCATACTATGTGTGTGTGTGTGTGTGTATTTACATGTTATTAGCATGTGTAAGTACAATTTCACCACAATGCATGATACAATTAATTAAATAATACACGTTTTTCATTCCCCCCCATGTGTTGCATACACACAGGGACTCGCATGTACAGTACCTAAAAAGGTACTGCAGTGCATACAATCAGACAAACAAAAAACAAAACCATCAACACAATAAAATAAAAAAATAAAAAACATTTCACTCATTATTTATTAGCTCTTATTGCCATGAATTGGATGTGGGAATGCCACATATGTGGTTATATAATTTTTTTCCCATGGATCTAGTTCACTAGTCCCAAACAGACACAAACAAGGCGTGACGTGAGAGGGATAGAAATCTGTAAACATTCTGAAATTGGGTTGATTACTGATTCCCAAAACATTGAAATAAGATTGCATGTCCAAAAAGTACCCTTTTGCCTCTTACAGCGCCAACAAAGGAAATACATTTCAGCATTCATTTTGTGAAGTTTTCCTGGTGCATAGTAAACTCAGTGAATGGTTTTAAACTGAGAGAGCTTGTGTCTGAGGCTGTAGGAAGATTTGTGTGAGACCATTCTTCTTCTCTGCTTATTTCAACCAGGAAATCTTGTTCCCATTTCAATCTAGTAACATCTGTGTCGACTGGCATATGATCTAACAACACTTTATAAACCTTAGAAATACACTTGACCGTTTTTTCACTATTATTCTGTAAGACATCAAGTTGAGATGGGTTCCACAAGAGAACCCTGTTTCAATTTAAACATATGTCAGACTTGGTTCTTTGACCAAGGGTTCTATGACCTCTTCTTGTTGTGAAAGCCTCTGAGATTAGCACACTGACCTGTGCTATCACAGAATGTGACTACACTAACCTGAGAAACACTTTTTAATTTGCTATTTTGCATTCTGGTGGGCATTTCTCTTTGCCATGGAATGATTTGTGGGGTGCCTAACCCTAATCCTAACCCTAACCCCATAAACTCTCTGTGCATGAGGTCCTGTTAGTCATCACAGACCAAACTAACAGTATCAAATGATTGTGTCTGTAACTGGCTGGAATGCAGGAGGTCAGGAGTGCTGCTGGCCTTGCAGCTCTGGGACTTCATGACCTCTCACAATGTGTTTTGGCACATCAGACAGAGGAGAACTCATGTCACACCGAAGGAGAACCTGCATTTAAAAACAATACGCTTTGTATTACAATGTCTCAGACATGGATATTTCTCCATTATACTCTATAAGGGAAATGGAACTGCCATGAGTTATGCGCCATTTATTCATTTCTTCCTCTTTTGCCAGCATGTGAAATAGCATTCAGTAGTAGTATGGAATCTTTAGGGGAGGGTGATTTGTTTGGGGTATGTGTGAAGACACGTTTTCCAAATGGCAGAGAAGAGTAAGTGGACAAAGTAATGTCTCCATAGACCTAGTTCCCAGTGGCCCTGTGTCTTTCAAATGTTACGGGTCAACGGTTGTCTCCAAATATCATTAACCCAGCAGATGCATGCTGTCTGGCTGCAGAGAGACTGCAATATCAGCCACACATTTATTAACACACATCGATGCCTGTGTCTGCCAAGTGTTGCAGTTTGGTATATTTTAGTTAATACATAGCCTATATCAGGGATCCCCAACTGGCGGCCCGGGTGCCGAATTTGGCCCGCGGGTGATTTTATTTGCCCCCCCCAAAAAAAAATTAAATAATTTTGGAGCAAAATAAATTAAACGTTTCTTTTTTTTATTGTTGGACAAATCAGCTCCAAGTGATTTTGATTTTGGAAATCTGTTCCAAAGTATTTTCACGCATAATATAGAGATACTGTATATGTGATTGTATACAAATGTAAGCAAGGTTTAAAGTGATTATGTTTTAGTAATCTGTTTGGGCTTCTTGTGGTCAATTTGCAGTCTATAAATTATTTGTAATTATGTTCCAGCCCCCTGACCATCCGCTCAAGAAAAAATTGTCCCACAGCTCAATCTAGTTGATGATCCCTAGCCTATATGATCATATACGAGCTGTATAAGTCCATAAACAAACAAGAAAATGCTCATCTAGAAGTGGCACTCCTAGTGGCGGGGACTTTAATGTATGTAAACTTAAATCCGTTTTACCTTATTTCTACCAGCATGTCACATGTGCAACCAGAGGAAAAAAAAAAAAAAAAAACTCTAGACCACCTTTACTCCACACACAGAGACGCATACAAAGCTCTCCCTCGCCCTCCATTTGGCAAATCTGACCATAATGCTATCCTCCTGATTCCTGCTTACAAGCAAAAACTAAAGCAGGAAGTACCAGTGACTCGCTCAATACGGAAGTGGTCAGATGACGCGGATGCTACGCTACAGGAATGTTTTGCTAGCACAAACTGGAATATGTTCCATGATTCATCCAATGGCATTGAGGAGTATACCACCTCAGTCACTGGCTTCATCAATAAGTGCATTGACGACGTCGTCCCCACAGTGACCGTACGTACATATCCCAACCAGAAGCCATGGATTACAGGCAACATGCGCACCGAGCTAAAGACTAGAGCTGCCGCTTTCAAGGAGCGGGACACTAATCCGGACGCTTATAAGAAATCCCGCTATGCCCTCAGACAAACCATCAAACAGGCAAAGCGTCAATACAGGACTAAGATTGAATCCTACTACACCGGCTCTGACGCTCGTCGGATGTGGCAGGGCTTGCAAACTCTTACGGACTACAAAGGGAAACCCAGCCACGAGCTGCCCAGTGATGCGAGCCTAACAGACGAGCTAAATGCCTTTTATGCTCATTTTGAGGCAAGCAACACTGAAGCATGCATGAGAGCATCAGCTGTTCCGGACGACTGTATGATCACGCTCTCCGTAGCCTAGGTGAGCAAGACCTTTAAACAGGTCAACATTCACAAGGCCGCGGGCCAGACGGATTACCAGAACGCGTACTCAGAGCATGCATGGACCAATTGGTAAGTGTCTTCACTGACATTTTCAACCTCTTCCTGACCAAGTCTATAATACCCACATGTTTCAAGCAGCCCACCATAGTCCCTGTGCTCAAGAATGCGAAGGTAACCTGCCTAAATGACTACCGCCCCGTAGCACTCACGTCGTGGCCATGAAATGCTTTGAAAGGCTGGTCATGGCTCACATCAACACCATCATCCCGGAAACCCTAGACCCACTCCAATTTGCATACCGCCCCAACAGATCCACAGATGACGCAATCTCAATCACACTCCACACTGCCCTTTCCCACCTGGACAAAATGAATACCTACAGTTGAAGTCGGAAGTTTACATACACTTAGGTTGGAGTCATTAAAACCAATTTTTCAACCACTGCACACATTTCTTGTTAACAAACTATAGTTTTGGCAAGTCGGTTAGGACATCTGCTTTGTGCATGACACAAGTAATTTTTCCAACAATTGTTTACTGACAAATTATTTCACTTATAATTCACTGTATCACAATTCCAGTGGGTCAGAAGTTTACATACACTAAGTTGACTGTGCCTTTAAACAGCTTGGAAAATTCCAGAAAATGATGTAATGGCTTTAGAAGCTTCTGATAGGCTACTTGACATCATTTGAATCAATTGGAGGTGTACCTGTGGATGTATTTCAAGGCCTACCTTCAAACTCAGTGCCTCTTTGCTTGACATCATGGGAAAATCAAAAGAAATCAGCCAAGACCTCAGAAAAAAATTGTAGACCTCCACAAGTCTGGTTCATCCTTGGGAGCAATTTCCAAACGCCTGAAGGTACCATGTTCATCTGTACAAACAATAGTACGCAAGTATAAACACCATGGGACCACGCAGCCGTCATACCGCTCAGGAAGGAGATGCGTTCTGTCTCCTAGAGATGAACGCACTTTGGTGTGAAAAGTGCAAATCAATCCCAGAACAACAGCAAAGGACCTTGTGAAGATGCTGAAGGAAAGAGGTACAAAAGTATCTATATCCACAGTAAAACGAGTCCTATATCGACATAACCTGAAAGGCCGCTCAGCAAGGAAGAAGCCACTGCTCCAAAACGGCCATAAAAAAGCCAGACTACGGTTTGCAACTGCACATGGGGACAAAGATCGTACTTTTTGGAGAAATGTCCTCTGGTCTGATGAAACAAAAATAGAACTGTTTGGCCATAATGACTATTGTGGACTACAGGAAAAGGAGGGCCGAACAGGCCCCCATTAACATTGACAGGGCTGTAGTGGAGCGTGTCGAGAGTTTCAAATTCCTTGGTGTCCACATCACCAACAAACTATCATGGTCCAAACACACCAAGAGAGTTGTGAAGAGGGCACGACAACACCTTTTCCCCCTCAGGAGACTGAAAAGATTTGGCATGGGTCCCCAGACCTAGGTTTCTGCCTTTCTAGGGAGTTTTTCCTAGCCACTGTGCTTCTACATCTGCATTGCTTGCTGTTTGGGGTTTTAGGCTGGGTTTCTGTATAGCACTTTGTGACATCTGCTGATGTAAAAAGGGCTTTATAAATACAATTTGATTGATTGATCCACAAAAAGTTATACAGCTGCACCATCGAGAGCATCCTGACTGGTTGCATCACTGCCTGGGATGGCAACTGCTCGGCATCCGACCGTAAGGCGCTACAGAGGGTAGTGCGTACGGCCGAATACATCACTGGGGCCAAGCTTCCTGCCATCCAGCAAGGTTCACCTTCAAACAGTCCAATGTAAACAGTTCACCTTCAAACAGGACAACTACCCTAAGCACACAGCCAAGACAATGCAGGGGTGGCTTCAGGAGAGTCTCTGAACGTCCTTGAGTGGCCCAGCCAGAGCCCGGACTTGAACCCGATCAAACATCTCTGGAGAGACCTGAAAATAGCTGTGCAGCAACGCTCCCCATCCAACCTGACAGAGCTTGAGAGGATCTGCAGAAAAGAATGGGAGAAACTCCCCAAATACAGGTGTGCCAAGCTTGTAGCGTCATACCCAAGAAGATTGATGCTGTAATCACTGCCAAAGGTGCTTCAACAAAGTACTGAGTAAAGGGTCTAAATACTTATGTAAATGTGATATTTCCGTTTTTATTTTTAATAAATTTGCTACAATTTCTAAAAACCATTTTTTGCTTTGTCCTGATGGGGTATTGTGTGTACAGTCGTGGTCAAAAGTTTTGAGAATGACACAAATATTAATTTTCACAAAGTCTGCTGCCTCAGCTTTTATGATGGCAATTTGCATATACTCCAGAATGTTATGAAGAGTGATCAGATTAATTGCAATTAATTGCAAAGTCCCTCTTTGCCATGAAAATGAACTTAATCCCCCAAAAAACATCACCACTGCATTTCAGCCCTGCCACAAAAGGACCAGCTGACATCATGTCAGTGATTCTCTCGTTAACACAGGTGAGAGTGTTGACGATGACAAGGCTGGAGATCACTCTGTCATGCTGATTGAGTTAGAATAACAGACTGGAAGCTTTAAAAGGAGGGTGGTGCTTGAAATCATTGTTCTTCCTCTGTTAACCATGGTTACCTGCAAGGAAACACATGCCATCATCATTGCTTTGCACAAAAAGGGCTTCACAGGCAAGGATATTGCTGCTAGTAAGATTGCACCTAAATCAACCATTTATTGGAACATCAAGAACTTCAAGGAGAGAGGTTCAATTGTTGTGAAGAACGCTTCAGGGTGCCCAAGAAAGTCCAGCAAGCGCCAGGACCGTCTCCTAAAGTTGATTCAGCTGCGGGATCGGGGCACCTCCTGCTTGCTCAGGAATGGCAGAAGGCAGGTGTGAGTGCATCTGCACGCACAGTGAGGCAAATACTTTTGGAGGATGGCTGGTGTCAAGAAGGGCAGCGAGGAAGCCACTTCTCTCCAGGAAAAACATCAGGGACAGACTGATATTCTGCAAAAGGTACCGGGATTGGACTGCTGAGAACTGGGGTAAAGTCATTTTCTCTGATGAATCCCCTGTTCGATTGTTTGGGGCATCCGGAAAAAAGCTTGTCCGGAGAAGACAAGGTGAGCGCTACCATCAGTCCTGTGTCATGCCAACAGTAAAGCATCCTGAGACCATTCATGTGTGGGGTTGCTTCTCAGCCAAGGGAGTGGGCTCACTCACAATTCTGCCTAAGAACACAGCCATGAAGAAAGAATGGGACCAACACATCCTCCGAGAGCAACTTCTCCCAACCATCCAAGAACAGTTTGGTGACGAACAATGCCTTTTCCAGCATGATGGAGCACCTTGCCATAAGGCAAAAGTGATAACTAAGTGGCTCGGAGAACAAAACATCGACATTTTGGGTCCATGGCCAGGAAACTCCCCAGACCTTAATCCCATTGAGAACTTGTGGTCAATCCTCAAGAGGCGGGTGGACAAACAAAAACCCACAAATTCTGACAAACTCCAAGCATTGACTATGCAATAATGGGCTGCCATCAGTCAGGATGTGGCCCAGAAGTTAATTGAAAGCATGCCAGGGCAGATTGCAGAGGTCTTGAAAAAGAAGGGTCAACACTGAAAATATTGACTCTTTGCATAAACTTAATGTAATTGTCAATAAAAGCCTTTGACACTTATGGAATGCTTGTAATTATAGGTCCAGTACTTAGTTCTCAGACAGACATGGAGAACGAGAAAGATTAAGTCTGAGACTGGAGTGGTGATTCTCCTAGATCAAATGTACTACATGTTGACTGATGTTTGTTACAAATTAATGATCCCATGTTATACTTGGTTCTCTGTTTTACCCTGAAAAACCTGGTGGTGTAGTAAGGGTATCTTTGATCCTGTCAGGTCTATGGCTCTCTTCTTCTCTCCCACTGGTTACATTGTTGCTCTACTCTCAGGGAGATGTGTCTCTTGGATTGCATGTTTATGGAATTAAGGTCCATCAATGCCCAGAAATCTTCCTATCTATCCTCTCTGTATCTTCACTATCTTACTTATTTACTGTCTTATTCCAAGTCTCACTCCTCCATATCCCAACCTTTGTCAATAAAAGCCTTTGACACTTATGGAATGCTTGTAATTATACTTCAGTATACCATAGTAACATCTGACAAAAATATCTAAAAACACTGAAGCAGCAAACTTTGTGAAGACCAATACTTGTGTCATTCTCAAAACTTTTGACCACGGCTGTAGATTGATGAGGATTATTAAAAAATATATACATTTTAGAATAAGGCTGTAACGTAACAAAATGTGGAAAAAGTCAAGGGGCCTGAATACTTTCCGAATGCACTATATTTTAAAGAAATACATGTCTGTCATTGAACAATCCCATGCCATGATTAGATAGTGAAAAAACACACCAATCTCTTTCATAATTTCTTTAAACATCAAAAGCTAATTTACCAACATTTCTGAAAATGGATACTGTATATGGCGGTTTGGAATAAAACTCTTCACATCTTTATAGGTGTGACCTCAGAAAATCAGTGCCATAATGTCAACCCTCTCAGCCTAGCAGTCCCGTTCTTTGATGTGCCGTCCTCTCCTTATCAGGGTTCAAAGTTTTCCTTAGCTTCTGTCCCAGTCTGTGTCTGAGAGCATTGATTTGATTGAGTTCAACACTGCTGTTTCGGCCTCAGTTGGCTCATTTCTTAACTAGAATCAATACAACACATCACCTATGTTTACAGCAGGTCCCCAGGGTCCAGTACTTAGTTCAACAGACAGACATGGAGAACGAGAAAGATGAAGTCTGAGACTGGAGTGGTGATTCTCCTAGATCAAATGTACTACATGTTGACTGATGTTTATTACAAATGAATGATCCCATGTTATACTTGGTTCTCTGTTTTACCCTGAAAAACCTGGTGGTGTAGTAAGGGTATCTTTGATCCTGTCAGGTCTATGGCTCTCTTCTTCTCTCCCACTGGTTACATTGTTGCTCTACTCTCAGGGAGATGTGTCTCTTGGATTGCATGTTTATGGAATTAAGGTCCATCAATGCCCAGAAATCTTCCTATCTATCCTCTCTGTATCTTCACTATCTTACTTATGGTCCTCTGTAGCTCAGCTGGTAGAGCACGGCGCTTGTAACGCCAAGGTAGTGGGTTTGATCCCCGGGACCACCCATACGTAAAAATGTATGCACGCATGACTGTAAGTCGCTTTGGATAAAAGCGTCTGCTAAATGGCATATTATTATTTACTTATTTACTGTCTTATTCCAAGTCTCACTCCTCCATATCCCAACCTTTTATTTTACTCTTTCATTTGTCATTTGTCATTCACTCCTTCTGTCTCCCCTTCACTCCTTCTGCTCTTGTAATTATCTATTCTCTTTCCTTCTTTCACTCTCCCTCTGTTCAGAACCTCCATCTTGTTGTGTGTTTGGTTTCACATACCTTTGTATCGTTGCTAGCCAGCCAGGTTGTTATGCTGGCCCAACTGACAAAGTGTGTGTCAACAGAATTCTCTTTCAGCTTGCTGTAGGAGCTGTGATGAACAGGATACCCAGCTCATGGGCCTCAAAACCCCCTCTGTCTCCCCTCACCCCCCCCCCCTGTGTTTCATTACAGCAGTATTACTGTATGGACAGGTCTCTCTTAGCATATAACATGTCTGTAGTGCTGTTGTCAAGGTGAGGAGTGCTTGATACTAAAACTCTCTCCTTCTCGTCTCGATTGGCGGTATCCAGCATCCCTGAACATTTGCATATGTACGCACACGCACAAATATTTAATCCTTATTCCTGGATGGGGACTCCTGAGGTATAGGGACGGGACAGAGAGAAAATAATGGGGTTGAGGTTAGTGAGGTGACAACAGTAGGTCCAGGAATAATAATTAAACAGGCTCATAAGGGTTGGGGTTAGTGGTGTGAGGATGGGCAGGGCGAGAACACAGGTCAGTTAGGACAGCTTAGCATGGTCACTGACCTGCTGTTAATAGGGTCCTTGTGCTCAGTGCTCAGACTGTGGGAATTCCTTGCATGTGGTAACAGCTTGGTGACTGGCTGTGTCAAAAACATGGTTGTTATGGTGGAGGCTTGGGGTTGGGGAGGAGGGGGGGAGGATCTCTTTGTGTTTTACCCACGGCTAGGGAGAGAGAGAGAGAGAGAGAGAGAGAGAGAGAGATGGCTGGGCTCAGTTTGCTTCCCCACCTTTCTACTTAGGGGGAGAGGAGGAGGGGGGAGGGGAGTGGGTGAGATCACTGAGCTGCTCATGGTGTACTGGCTCTCTAGCCCACGTCTGCGTCCCAAATGTCATCCTATTCCCTATATAGTGCGCTACTTTTGGTACTACTATGGGCCCTGGACACTTTCACTTTATAGTGAATAGAGTGCCATTAGGGACACAGACCAGCTCTGGAAGCCTGTGAAGAGCTCAGTCAGAGATTGGCATGGAATTGGCAGTATGAAGAACTCTGAAAGGGATTTTAGCTGATTTAAGATAAATAATAGACGAGGGCATCCATGCCAACAGTTTTTGAAATAAATCTTTGAGGATATACTTGAGAGACTTAGAGAAGAGAGGAGGAAAGGGAGGGTGTTTGGGAGGACGGGAGAGAGTTTCTTTCAGAGCACTCCTTTGAAATCCTCTTTTGTAGGTGAAAACTGTCACGATCGTCATAAACAGAGGATGAAACGGACCAAGGCGCAGCGTGATATGCGTACATACTTTTAATTAGTACTTTACAATTACAACACAAAACAACAAAACGATACGTGAAGTCCTCGGTTAACAAACAAACCTACACGGAACAAGATCCCACAAAACACAAGTGCACAACAGGCTGCCTAAGTATGGTTCCCAATCAGAGACAACAAGCAACAGCTGATTCACGTTGCCTCTGATTGAGAACCACCCCGGCCAACATAGAAACACATAACCTAGAACAGAACATAGAAAACGAAACATAGACACTACACAAAGAAACTAACACCCTGGCTCAACATACAAGAGTCCCCAGAGCCAGGGCGTGACAAAAACACAGTTGAACAGTGTATGAGGTCCCATTCACCTACTGCAGAGAACCACAGAGACATCCAACTGTCAGATGGAGAAACAGAGAAAATGCTATCTCTTTGTTTTCAGTAGTGTCTGAATGCAGTTCCGAGTACACAATACTGTGTACATTTACAACATGATTGTGCATGTCTTGTCTGCCAAAAAGATAATCAAGGACATCAACCACCCGAGCCACTGCCTGTTCACCCCGCTATCATCCAGAAGGCGAGGTCAGTACAGGTGCATCAAAGCTGGGACCGAGAGAATGAAAAACAGCTTCTATCTCAAGGCCATCAGACTGTTAAATAGCCATCACTAGCACATTAGAGGCTGCTGCTGCCTATTGAAATCACTGGCCACTTTAAGAAATGGAACACTAGTCACTTTAATAATGTTTACATATCTTGCACTACTCATCTCATTTGTATATACTGCATTCTATTCTATAATATTCTACTGTATCTTAGTCCATGCTGCTCTGTTATTGCTTGTCCATATATGTATATATTCTTAAATCCCATTCCTTACTAGTTTTGTGTGTATTGGGTATATGTTGTGAAATTGTTAGATATTACTGCACTGTTGGAGCTAGAAGCACAAGCATTTCGCTACACCCGCTATAACATCTGCTAAACACGTGTATGTGACAAATGAAATGTGACTTTGATTTGATTTGATTGATCTTTCCCCTCAATTTTCCATATTTGTCTGTTTACTCTGCTCTTAACATAGATGATAAAGCTGCTCAACATTTCTGATGTTGGTGGTTGGTTGTCCCTAAAAGGTCCCTTGCGACATGCACATCAGGGATAGCATGCTGCATCTGTGAATGACATTAGTATTAAATAACCATTAGCAATGATATGTTTCCCTGGCTAGATGAGCTGCTGCAGACTGACTGGTTGTTTGTGACAATCTGTTTCTGCAGCTCTGTAAACCCCTCCTTTTCCTTGAAATCCCCCTTTCCGGTTCTCTGTTGGACTGCCTCTGGCCTGTGAGGGAGATTCATCTTTGGAATATTGGCATTTGTTCCAAATCTTAGCATTCTACTTCTTCCTTTGATGTGCAGCGTTCCAAAGTCAGGCTTGGCTTATACTGCATACTGCAATGAACCATGGAAAATAAACAACACGCTATAACTTCATATGAATATAAGAAACGACCATTAACTCCAATAACACATGGCTCACATGCAGTGGAGGCTCCTGAAGAAATTCTCAGGGGGGGCAATTTTTCTGATGATTTAGGTGACCTACACACATTTAAAAAAAGATATGTCCAGCAACAACATGACGACAGGGGCAGCATATAAGTCAATACCAGAAGCATTTATTGACTGATCTCAAAATTGTTGGCTTACAAAAGCAAAATAAGTTATCACAGTAAAAATAATCAAGGGTGTTCTTTCACATTCCTCAACACTGCATAAACAATATGCATTTCCATAAAACACCTCATCTAATTGTGCCACAAAGTTGACAAGTCCAAGAAAAATACCAGGGTTGGTGGAGCCCTCAGTTTCATCTTTGCCTCGCAAAGCTAACTCAAACACTCCGCAAAACTTCACACACTGGATTAGCCGGCTGAGGATGTGGCGGTTCTTGCTAACCTCATCGTTGTGGCGGCGGACAGCTAGCCTGTATCCCTCATCCAGTTGAGTGGCAATGTTCACTCTCCCCAAAGCAGACAATCTCAAACAACTATCCATGTGGGTCTTTGACAGCTCATGTTTCTTAATCTTTTCTGAAAGATGGTGCATGTCCGTTACACCAGTCGCTGTCCAAGTGGTGCTGTCTGCCGTGCCGCCTTCAGGGTGAAAGAGTAAGCAGGGGTAGCAGAAGACTGCATTAGCTACATCGCAGCCTGCTAGCCAGGTTTTTCGTTCGTACCAATTTTTGGAAAATCCTCGGGTGTAGGACTTTCCCCCTTTAGTAGAAACCTGTTGAATTATTAAATTTGGTCTGGGAGGTCCTAATTGTTTCGTTGCCAATTTATCTTGATTTGTTCGCTGACAAAAAGGAACTTCTTTCAAAGAGACAATCGAGTTGCACTGAACGCTAGCCATCTTGACAGTAGTACGTGAATTGATTGACGCTGCTACCCGCTCTTTTCTTAGTTACGTTCATGGTTATGTTACGTATGATGAAAGCGCGTAAGTGCAAGCCCTCCCGGAATCCATAGAGATTGTATTGAAAGCTCTGATATTTGAAAAAAAAAGATTTTACATGAGAGTCTATGAGAGACTTCTGGGGCGATTTTCAACCTGACTGAAATCGCCCCAAAAGGGGCGGGGCCATTTGAAGCACAACTTTAGCCTGATTGGACATTTAGTGGCAGATCAGACGTCTAGATTAGAACACTGATAACTACTGTTGCCGTGATATAATTGATTAGAAAAAAAATCCCTTCCTTTTCCCGTTTGGCAGTGCGTCGCCCATATCGCCCTAATGAACACACCGCCCCTGCCTGAAAGGCCACTCAGCGTGGAAGAAGCCACTGCTCCAAAACCGCCATAAAAAAGCCAGACTATGGTTTGCAACTGCACATGGGGACAAAGATCGTACTTTTTGGAGAAATGTCCTCTGGTCTGATGAAACAAAAATAGAACTGTTTGGCCATAATGACCATCGTTATGTTTGGAGGAAAAAGGGGGATGCTTGCAAGCCAAAGAACAGCATCCCATCCGTGAAGCACAGGGGTGGCAGCATCATGCTGTGGGGGTGCTTTGCTGCAGGAGGGACTGGTGCACTTCCTCGCTGCCCTTCTTGACACCAGGCCATCCTCCAAAAGACTTCGCCTCACTGTGCGTGCAGATGCATTCACACCTGCCTGCTGCCATTCCTGAGCAAGCTCTGCACTGGTGGTGCCCCGATCCCGCAGCTGAATCAACTTTAGGAGACGGTCCTGGCGCTTGCTGGACTTTCTTGGGCGCCCTGAACCCTTCTTCACAACAATTGAACCTCTCTCCTTGAAGTTCTTGATGATCCGATAAATGGTTGATTTAGGTGCAATCTTACTAGCAGCAATCTCCTTGCCTGTGAAGCCCTTTTTGTGCAAAGCAATGATGACGGCACGTGTTTCCTTGCAGGTAACCATGGTTAACAGAGGACAAACACTCGGTCCTCCCGAGTGGCGCAGTGGTCTAAGGCACTGCATCGCAGTGTTAGCTGTGCCACTAGAGATCCTGGTTCGAATCCAGGCTCTGTCGTAGCCGGCCGCTTTCGGGAGACCCATGGGGTGGCGCATAATTGGCCCTGCGTCGTCCAAGGTAGGGGAGGGAATGGCCGGCAGGGATGTAGCTCAGTTGGTAGAGCATGGTGTTTGCAACGCCAGGGTTGTTGGTTCAATTCCCACTCACTAACTGTAAGTCGCTCTGGATAAGAGCGTCTGCTGAATGACTAAAATGTAAATGTAAGAACAATTATTTCAAGCACCACCCTCCTTTTAAAGCTTCCAGTCTGTTATTCTAATTCAATCAGCATGACAGAGTGATCTCCAGCCTTGTCCTCGTCAACACTCTCACCTGTGTTAACAAGAGAATCACTGACATGATGTCAGCTGGTCCTTTTGTGGCAGGGCTGAAATGCAGTGGAAATGTTTTTTGGGGATTAAGTTCATTTTCATGGTAAAGAGGGACTTTGCAATTAATTGCAATTCATCTGATCACTCTTCATAATATTCTGGAGTATATGCAAATTGCCATCATAAAAACTGAGGCAGCAGACTTTGTGAAAATTAATATTTGTGTCATTCTCAAAACTCTTGACCACGACTGTACTTCCAAAGTTGTGGCAAAATGGCTTAAGGACAACAAAGTCAAGGTATTGGAGTGGCCGTCACAAAGCCCTGACCTCAATCGTATAGAACATTTGTGGGCAGAACTGAAAAAGCGTGTGCGAGCAAGGAGGCCTACAAACCTGACTCAGGAGGAATGGGCCAAAATTCACCCAACGTATTGTGGGAAGCTTGTGGAAGGCTACCCGAAACGTTTGACCCAAGTTAAACAATTTAAAGGCAATGCTACCAAATACTAATTGAGTGTATGTAAACTTCTGACCCACTGGGAATGTGATGAAAGAAATAAAAGCTGAAATAAATCATTCTCTCTACTATTATTCTGACATTTCACATTCTTAAAATAAAGTGGTGATCCTAACTGACCTAAAACAGGGAATTTTTACTAGGATTAAATGTAAGGAATTGTGAAAAACTGAGTTTAAATGTATTTGGCTAAGGTGTATGTAAACTTCCGACTTCAACTGTATATACAGTTGGGAGAACAAGTATTTGATACACTGCCGATTTTGCAGGTTTTCCTATTTACAAAGCATGTAGAGGTCTGTAATTTTTATCATAGGTACACTTCAACTGTGAGAGACTGAATCTAAAACAAAAATCCAGGAAATCACATTGTATGATTTTTAAGTAATGAATTTGCATTTTATTGCATGACATAAGTATTTGATCACCTACCAACCAGTAAGAATTCTGGCTCTCACAGACCTGTTAGTTTGTCTTTAAGAAGCCCTCCTGTTCTCCACTCATTAACTGTATTAACTGCACCTGTTTGAACTCATTACCTGTATAAAAGACACCTGTCCACACACTCAATCAAACAGACTCCAACCTCTCCACAATGGCCAAGACCAGAGAGCTGTGTAAGGACATCAGGGATAAAATTGTAGACCTGCACAAGGCTGGGATGGGCTACAGGACAATAGGCAAGCAGCTTGGTGAGAAGGCAACAACTGTTGGCGCAATTATTAGAAAATGGAAGAAGTTCAAGATGACGGTCAATCACCCTCGGTCTGGGGCTCCATGCAAGATCTCACCTCGTGGGGCATCAATGATCATGAGGAAGGTGAGGGATCAGCCCAGAACTACACGGCAGGACCTGGTCAATGACCTGAAGAGAGCTGGGACCACAGTCTCAAAGAAAACCATTAGTAACACACTACGCCGGCATGGATTAAAATCCTGCAGCGCACGCAAGGTCCCCCTGCTCAAGCCAGCGCATGTCCAGGCCCGTCTGAAGTTTGCCAATGACCATCTGGATGATCCAGAGGAGGAATGGGAGAAGGTCATGTGGTCTGATGAGACAAAAATATAGCTTGCCGTGTTTGGAGGAAGAAGAAGGATGAGTACAACCCCAAGAACACCATCCCAACCGTGAAGCATGGAGGTGGAAACATCATTCTTTGGGGATGCTTTTCTGCAAAGAGGACAGGACGACTGCACCGTATTGAGGGGAGGATGGATGGGGCCATGTATCGCGAGATCTTGGCCAACAACCTCCTTCCCTCAGTAAGAGCATTGAAGATGGGTCGTGGCTGGGTCTTCCAGCATGACAACGACCCGAAACACACAGCCAGGGCAACTAAGGAGTGGCTCCGTAAGAAGCATCTCAAGGTCCTGGAGTGGCCTAGCCAGTCTCCAGACCTGAACCCAATAGAAAATCTTTGGAGGGAGCTGAAAGTCGGTATTGCCCAGCGACAGCCCCGAAACCTGAAGGATCTGGAGAAGGTCTGTATGGAGGAGTGGGCCAAAATCCCTGCTGCAGTGTGTGCAAACCTGGTCAAGACCTACAGGAAACGTATGATCTCTGTAATTGCAAACAAAGGTTTCTGTACCAAATATTAAGTTCTGCTTTTCTGATGTATCAAATACTTATGTCATGCAATAAATTGCAAATGAATTACATAAAAATCATACAATGTGATTTTCTGGATTTTTGTTTTAGATTCCGTCTCTCACAGTTGAAGTGTACCTATGATAAAAATTACAGACCTCTACATGCTTTGTAAGTAGGAAAACCTGCAAAATCGGCAGTGTATCAAATACTTGTTCTCCCCACTGTATATATATATATATGCAATGTAATTTAAACACATTTTCACCAAGGTCAATACAATCAAAGCTGCTTTGAAATGCCTTCTCAGTTTGCAAGTTTATTGCAAGTATATTACAAATATTGAAATGTTCTTAACACAGCAAATGGAACATACAAATCTGGTGTGAAATGTTCAGTTGGGCCAACCCCTTATCACTTCAGTGTTTGCAGATATGAAGGTTTAGAGCGGTGGCCAGTAACCGAAAGGTTGCTGGTTCACATCCACGAGCTGACTAAGTGAAAAATGACACCTCTGCCAATGTGCCCTTGAGCAAGGCATTTACCCCTAGTAGCTCTGGATAAGAGTGTCTGCTAAATGACTAAAATGCCATGTCAAGAGAGTCTATTAAATATGACTGCAGACACACAAATCAATGCTGCTAATATGTTTATTAGATGGTGATGGCTAAATCTTTCTAATTCTTCTTGCAAAAATCACAGCCCTTGAACGGTTTCGAGATGGCTCTGGAAATGGCCCGGAACACCCTGACCAACAGGGGATGTTTACGGGACTCCTGTGCAGGTGCTGGTGGCAGGTCGTCCTCAGGTTGGGGAATGAATGGGACAGCATGATCATCATCTGTGATAAGAGAACATTGCAGGATCAGAATTGAACATATCAAATGTACTTTCCTTCTCTCCAACCACAGCACAAACAAATGGTAATACATCAGAATGACAGAATCTACGATTTTGACCTTGGGAAATGTGAAAGTCGCTACAATGTTTGCCTGACAGCTCGTCAAACTCAGTGGCCTTGATCAGAGAAAGCATTATGGATGGATTAATACATCTCAGCATTAAACTCAGTAAAGCTGCATTCACTCTGACCACAGGCCACATCTTGGCAATGCATCAAAATCAAATGATCATCATTGTGTGTCGCTTACCCAGCGCAACTCGAGAGGTGCTGAAACGCTGCGAAGGCAGCTCCTTTTGAGCGGGGTGGCTCTCTGGTTCCACTCTGCTCTTGAACACCTGTTGCCGAGTAAATTCATCCTTCCATTAGACGCCCCACAATGTCTCACTCTGACCCCATTAGCTATGGATTCTATTTTAGCCGTAATGACGGGGAAAAACCCCAAACATGGAGCTCCATACCTTGATCTTGACCGTTGGCAACTTTGGGCAGTAACTGAACCTCCGGCCCTGGCTCTTCTTCTTCACTCTGGCAGAGGGGACGTGACGAGTCTCTGTATCAGCAACAGCTGTAGAAGTGCACTTCACAGGCAATGCGGTGTCAGGGCGGTTGGCATGGAGCTCAGCAAGAACGTCACTGGAGGCCTGGCTAGTGCCTGACCTGTGGGTACTTGTGGCCTGGAAGAGATTTCTCTTTGATTTGGGCAGAAGAATATCTGGGGGCAGAAGAGATAAAATAGTTATGTTGTGTATATTTTACAATAATACACAATCTTGAAAATCCAATGAACACAATTGCAATAAAACTATTAAGCTCATGAGTGAATCCTACATGACACGAGAGTTGGCAAGGTCACAGTTGTAAACAGGGGCGGTGTGTTCAATAGGGCGATATGGGCGACGCACTGCCAAACGGGAAAAGGAAGGGATTTTTTTTCTAATCAATTATATCACGGCAACAGTAGTTATCAGTGTTCTAATCTGATCTGACTGCCACTAAATGTCAAATCAGGCTAAAGTCGTGCTTCAAATGGCCCCGCCCGTTTTTGGGGCGATTTCAGTCATGTTGAAAATCGCCCAGAAGTCTGTCATAGACTCCCATGTAAAATCTATTTTTTTCAAATTTCAAAGCTTTCAATACAATCTCTATGGGTGTCTGTGGGCTTGCACTTACGCGCTTTCGTCATACGTGACGTAACCATGAACGTAACTAAGAAAATAGCGGCTAGCAGCGTCTCTGTTGCGACCTGCAGTGTGGCGTTATCTTATGTTTTTAATTTGTACACTTAGTGACGTTATTTTATGTTTTTAATTTGTACACTTAGTTTACAAACATTCTGCCAACCATGGATTTCCAGTGGTGGGTTTTGGACTGATCTTGTTGATCGTGTACATACCCGCTACGAACGGACTAAATAATGAAAACGCTGCTGGCAGCGGAATCCAATACAGCTCGGAGACTTGGCTGGATGACAGAGTCCCGGACAGAGAAGTGGAGCCGGCCGGCTTCACCCTGGTCAGAGCGGACCGCGATCTGACACAGTCACAGGGAAAATCGATCCTGGTAAGAGAGCGACTCTGTACCCCCGACATTGAACTGCTTTCTGTGTCACTGCGACCTTACTATCTGCCCCGTGAGTTCCCCCAATTGTTTGTTACCGTTGTGTACTGTTGATAATCACAAGTTTACTGGAGAACTGAGACCAAGTAGAGACTTTGGACAGGGTGGATATGGTATAATAAAGGCAGTTTATTCAGAGGTAAAGATATCTGGAATCGCGTGCACGGACTCGTTCGTCAAACTCTTAGGGAGCTATCTGAAGAGAGCCCCGAAAACATTGTGTGCAGACATTTTATACAATAAATGATGTAGGTTGAATCTAGTAGTTCTGATCTTCTGATTGGTCCTGATGAGTTGGGCGAGGTCCCCTCCACTGTTGCATTGGCTCTGAGTCGGGTTCTCTGTCTTCAAATGTTCAGCCTAAAGAGAGGGGATTTTTGTGTGTGTGTGTGTGTGTGTTTAACAGTGATGATGTGTGTGTGTGTGTGTGTTATCAGTGATGATGTGTGTGTGTGTGTGTGTGTGTGTGTGTGTGTCCTCAGAGCAAGAACTCGTGAGTTGGAAGAACTGAGAGACCTATGGCGTGGGTGTTGTCCTTGGCCACCTGCTGACAAGGCTGACAAGATAGGACTCTTTTGTCCATTGTTATAGGATAGGAACAGCATTGATTGAAAACAAACGCCCAACACAAAATGGGTCATGCACAAGATTTTAGTCAGACCAAGCTATAACATTATATATTTACTACGACAGTACATTCAACCAAAAGCTAATATAACAAAGGCATCAGAGATTATTTATAATCTGTCACAGAAACTGGAATCCATCTCCCCAGATCAGTCAATAAATGCTTCTGGTATTGACTTATATGCTGCCCCTGTCTTCATGTTGTTGCTGGACATATCTTTTTTAAAATGTGTGTAGGTCACCTAAATCATCAGAAAAATTGCCCCTCCTGAGAATTTTTTCAGGAGCCGCCACTGGTTGTAAATGAGAACTTGTTCTCATCTGGTTTACCTGGTTAAATAAAGGTGGAGAAAAAAAATAAAAAAATAAAATCAATTTAGTGCATATTACAAAATAAAATAAATGAAAAGTGGTCATTTTACTTACCACACACAGAGGTCGCGGCTGACACATCATCGGTCAGCGTGTCCATCGCCTGGCCAGTCACCGCCATACAAACCTGAGAGGTTTTAGATGAGACATCCTGGTAGATGTCACGGACCGACATCACATGAAGATGATCCTCTTCACCCACATCAGGCTCATCATCTTCTAGCCTGTTCAGAATGGAGTCAAACATCTCCATGGCAACCTGCCACTCTTCGGTCATCTGCTCACCCACAGATGAGTGCTCTGAGGCAGCTACTCCGGCCTTGATCACATTCAGAACCTTGCTGAGGATCTTCTTGGCGCTGTGTCTGACTGACTCCTGGCTGACTGCAACTGTTGGGTCTTTGAGGTCATTGTTGGTAGACACTTCCATGTCCTGGATTTTGTCAGCAGTTAAATGGGTATCCTGGTGGTCCCGCTCATTGGTGAGGTGGCAACCAGTGTACAAACTCTTCAGCTCGTTCACAGCTGTGCTGTAAAGTTTCTGGGAGGATAACTGGACCTGTTCCCAGAACTTGATCCTACCTGCCCTACTCACCTCAATTGCCTCGTTTAAGTCCACTAGAAGGGACTCAAGAATGCTAGTTGAGGCCTCAGCAATGTTCCTTGAGGAGACGTGGGCTGACAGGATGTCCATGGTCAAAGAAGCATCTCTTATGACCTGAGTCACTACCCCTTGGGCCTTGGCAGAGTATTCTGCCATTAGGTTGTCGGTCTGAAGGTCAGCAGGATGCTGCTTTTCCCCCTGTGTGGTCACATCCTGTGCAGTGAGTGGACGGCTTAGAATAATTGTTTCCTGAATCCTCTCTGATGGTGGGAATGGACAATCAATGAGCAGGGAGTGGTAGATGGCAGTGGAGGATATGTCTGGGTGTTCTCTCACAGCCTCCGGCTCCATTATTGCTGAGGGGCCCTGGAGCATCTCACCAATTTCCAGATCGCTGATGCTCTCGACACTCGACACTAGACGTGCTAGAAGGTTTCTAGACATCTGGCATGGAACAAAGGACTCGTCTGAGTTGCTGTCAAGCTCTGTTTTTATCACTTGCAGGGCAGTTCTGACTGACACTGCTGACCGGACACAGAGCATCCTCAGGTCGGAGTGGGAGCGAGACAGAGGTGAGTGGTTCGAGGGACCACTGCTGCCCTGTGAGTATCTGGATCCCCCCTCCAGCTCAAACTCAGACATGGATGCCTTGAGTTTGGCTGCAGCTTTCCGGACCATGTCCCTTGCCACACCATCAATGTCGAGGCCTTCAATCCCTGTCCGGGAGCCAGCGCTCTGGGACCTGGAAAATGCCTCGTACTCTAGATAACCAAGGGCATCCAGGGTATCATCGACCACCAAATCCACCAAATCATTGGACATGGCAGTGATTCTGTCATGACCTAGCTGGATATTCTGTTCTGTCAGGGACCAATCCCACAGGGATCCACCGTACATTTCAGCCATTTTCAGCTCGACGGCCCTGTTGATCTTTGCCCGAGACAGGTTCAGCAGGTGGTCGCTTCCTGACATCCTGGTCTCCGTTCTCTGGACCACCAGACTCTGCACCTCGGCCGACACCGCTGACAGGAAGTAGGACACCCGCACCTCATGTCCTGTCTGAGCGTCGCTCTTCGCCCTCTGGATGCTGCTGATGGTTGCAACAATGACCTGACCTGCCAGTCGTCCTAGCTCTCTCTCAATCTCCTTAGCGGACTTTCCAGACAGCCAAGTGAGCGCCATCTGTCCCATAGTATGGCCATTCATTGTGGTTGTGATTGTCCGCAGCATCTGCTCAGCAAACTGACTGCTCGGTGAGCTGATGCTGGTGGAAGGAGCTTCGGCTCCCTGACTGGCACCTCCTATCAGCATGAGCTGGGCTAGTCTGGCGTTGATCTGCTTGAAGATGATCTCCACAATGGCCATGATCAGCCTGGTGTCCGCAGACAGAATAATAGGCCTCATCTTCTTTGGTCTCCTCTGGATGGATGGCAGTATGACCTCACTCAGGGACCTGCGGGCGTCTCTGTGAACCTGACTGAAGATAAAGTTGTGAGACAGTCCGAACACAGACCTCAGGGGGTCTGAGCGGGATCTGTCCCAATCCTCTCTATCTCCGTTCTCAGATGCTGAGGAATATCTTCTTGGGTTGTCATCTTCTTCCTCATTTCCCAAAGACTCCTCTGACCTGAAGAGCACCCCACAACAAAGATATGGTAACAACGACAATAACAAACCTTTCTGGACACAAACACTGCTTTAAAACATTATTTAAAAGAATCAACTAAAGTCATACAGATGCAGGATCTTAATTTGATCACCCTGTTGCAGGAGAACTTTCCTGCAATGTAGGAAATGTAAAACGTATAGTGTATTTGAGGTTTTAAAAGGCTTCTGAAGTCCACTTTGAAATTTCAGAATATATTTTTTTCCCTTACGAATAATGTATCAACCCCTTCAAAAATGTCCATTAATTATAATCCAGATATTAATTCACATTTCCTAATGCTGCAGGATTCTTTTCCTGCTGTAGCAAACGTAAGTTCCTACATCTGTATTCAGTGGAAATAAATCATTTTAGAGAAGTCATTATTTATACACATGTATGAAGTTAAGGAATTAACTGTTCCAACCATTATGGGGAGGAATAAGCTACAGGGGGGTACATACGAAAGGGGGGAGGGGAAGGGAGTTGGGTTCCGTGTCCTGGCACCAGTTCTAGGGCTGGTGACCTCGCTTGGCCCATGACTTGGCCCAAGGTTGAATCTGACGCTGCGGCATATGGAGGCCGCTTCCAGATCTGCTTCATTGATTACGACTGAAGACCAGGAGGAGGAAGTTGATGATGATGATGATGGTGTCCAGGGCAAATGCCTGTACATGATGAGATCAAGGGCAGGGACCACCACTGTTGAAGAGTCCTCCTTCACCCATGACACGATGTTCTTGCATTTAGCATGAGCCTCAACTATGGTGGACTGTAATGTAAAAGAACAGCCGGGAAAGATTGTTCTAAAATTGAACATTCAATTAAATCCACCGTCTGTCTACATTGTGATGTCTTTATTATCTAACCTGAATGCCACAACTTATTAAATAATGTTATTCTATTCAACTTCCTCCGACCTTGTTGTTGAGATATAAAGCCTGCTCACCAGGTTTCCATTGTCTAGACTCAAAGTGCTGACTCGCCAGCTCCTGGTACATTTACTGTAGTATTGTAATAGAATATCTATGCCAGGGATCGGCAACTTTTATGGGCGTGGGGGCCAAAAAAATCTGAACTCATCATGAGGGGCCGCAGTGGCTCGCGGGTCTTCATTCCCACATCCATACCCACACATGTAGTCTGAGTCGGCCCTTGCGTTTTGGGGGCCCCAAGCAACATTTTGTTGGGGCCTGCCCCCCACTCTGCCAGCAAATGATTTTAGCGGATCCCCTCTTGACAGTGGAGAGACAAAATTGAAGTTTTAGGGTTAATTTCCTGCAATTCTGCACATTTTGCCATGTGGCGTAGAGAAAATGTTGCCGTTTTAAAGCAAGTTTGCTGCAATTCTACACATTTTACCCTGGGGCAGAGAGAACATTTTGAAATTGTAGAACTACTTTCATGTAATTCTACTCATTTTGCCATGGGACACAGATATTTTTTTAAAAATATGATATCTGAGTGAGCGTGACTAACAAAATCAATGCCCCCTCCCCATTGCCCCCTCCCCATTCGACCATGATTACTACAAATTTAGATAGCTGGCCGCTAGACTAACTTACCCCCCAAAAAATGTTTTAGCTGACATGGGCTAATTGAGTGACTGTCAGTGACTGACATAGCAAGATAAAAACTGCTGAAGCAAAACCAAAATTGAAAACGGCACCTTGTGTATTCTACTATTCTAACTCTCAACAATAAGTTGAGACCCTGACTGAGTTCCATTCTTTTTTTTTATTGATCCGCGGGCTTACAAAAGGGGATCCACGGCCACCAGTTGCCCATCCCTGATCTAGACTGCATCCCAAATGGCACCCTATTCCCTATATAGTGCCCTGCTTTTGACCAGGGCCCATAGAGTTCTGATCAAAGGTAGGGCATATATTTGGGAAATGGCACCATTTGGGATGCACCCATAGTCTATTTTACCGTCTCCCTGATGTTAGAAAATTCCAGCGCTAACTCTAACTCACCCTTTCATGGATATTCTCAGTCGAAAGAATCCATTGCCTGCAAAAGGGATAAATAGATGAGTACTGTTAATTATTAAAACTATCTAACCCTTGACCTCTACGGGACTAGCCTATATACATGTACACCACAAACACACCCTCTGATTGGTTCTTTGGTCAGTTGCAGAACACACAGTATAGAGAATAGGAGGTAAGTATGGGGAAGACAAAGAGCTACCTACTTCTCATTCATCTCCTCCCCTGAGAATTCGAGTTCTGAGGAGGAGCTTCTCCGGGCCAAGGACAGGTTGTAATGAAAAGTCTGCTGTGGCTCCCATGTGTTAGATGGGCCGGCTAAGTCCTGATCAGCCTCCTGCATCTCACTCTCTGCTTCAGTCTCCTGTGACTGAGATGGGCCGGCTGACTCTGGATCAGCCTCCTGCATCTCTCTCTCTGCTTCAGTCTCCTCTGACTGAGATGGTCCGGCTGACTCTGGATCAGCCTCCTGCATCTCTCTCTGAGATTTTACATATCACCTTTCTCAACTCTCATTAATTAGCCTACATTATTTATCACTATATATCACCTTGGCGATCACCTTTACCCAATTACTCACTATTTCTGAATTTGGCAGATGGCAAGACTTATCTTGCCTTTTAAAATGTTTAATATAAAAAATATACATCTCTATTTAAAAAAATCTGAAAAACAAAGCCTACCTCAAATTCTTTCTTCTCCATATTATCTCCAGTTGTATCACATATTAATGCTTTTAAAAAATTATGATACAATTACATTGCAATAAAATGCGGGATAATACATTTTCAACCACCAACGACACCAACTTGATGACTGAATGAATAGTCAAATGTTATCTGATCTGTTTCGAACGTGATCACGTATGACGTAATAGATATACATCGCAGACGTAATTGTGCGGTAACTGCAACAGTCAGCAGGTAGCGGCAAAATCAACAATGAAAACAACAGATACCAGACTAGACCACTGAGCGTTACACACCATTACAGTCAAATCAATTCTGCCTCATAAAAAAAGTTGCTTCGCCTCGGGCCTCAGAACAGCCTTTTCGTGAGTTGTCACACAATAATTATCGGGTTCTCAGGCATTATTGCTTAAATGACAACAACAGATACCAGACTAGACACTATTCCAGTCAAATCAATTCTGCCTCATAAAAAATAAAAATCGGCCACCACAAGCAGACTTCATCCAAAATATGTAAAAGAAAATTGTTTCAAAGTGTGTTTGTAAAATGTAAGGCTCTGATATATATTTACACCTACGCCTGTTTCTTTGATAAAAAACAAACAAACAAACATGTACACCCACTTAAAAAACCCACCCACCCTTTGCAACAGATACCATTTTGGTTAATAATAATAATAATTAGTCTGCTGATATCAACCTTTGGTGTTGCTATGCTATATAATTAGCACTTCCCAATGTCTAGACTCGAATATTTGACAGCACATGTCGATATCACCATTAACTGTTGTGTGGCGCTAGAATGCACAAAAGAACATGGGTGATTAAAAGCAGGCAACATGTCAATCAATTTTTGACCTCATCCAAGCCCCACCCATTCACTGGGTAGCCTTTATAAACTAGCTCTCATCATCATCTCAGCCTTACTGATTTTGTCTCTGTCTTGAACGGTTGTGTCGTCACATGTAGAAAAGTTTGTCTTTTCTCGTCAGCAGATTCTGTGGGGATTTCCTGCTTCAGTACCCTGAATGTCAACCATGTTTCAGTGTTGCTCCTTTCAGGGGTTTGTATATAAAACAAAGTCCTATGTTTAGGCCCTAATTATGACAGCATGACCTGTGTTTGTGAGTTATGGAGGTGGTGCTTCCAAAGGACTGCTGTATGTATAAAGGTGAGTGAGTCGTCCCTGGAACGCCCACTGCTGCCAAGCCCTCAACACACAATACAACCACATAGCTTTAAATGGGTTGTGCTTGACTGGTTTGTTAGCATACCTGTTTTCTTCAGACTCATAACCCTCAGTTTTCATCCTGACATGATATTGAGTGTTATGAGTCCCTATCCTGCAAAATATACGTCACAGTCATTTTACTGTAATAGCATGATGAGGGAAGGCCAAAAAGGAGGGATATGGCTCATAGACTTCTACTTAAATTTACGACATGTCACGATCGTCAGGGAGAGACCAATGCGCAGCGTGATGAATGAACATGTTTACTTTATTAAATTAAAGCACGAACAAAACAACAAACGACTCGTAACGTCCACGGTGACAATGACCGAACAAAAACCCACAAACACAAAGTGAAAAACAGACAGTTAAATATGGCTCCCAATCAGAGACAACCAGCCAACAGCTGACACTCGTTGCCTCTGATTGGGAGTCACTAAGGCAAACATAGAAAACAACAAACCAGAACCCCCAACATAGAAATAAACCACATAGAATGAACACACCCTGGCTCAACATATAGAGTCCCAGAGCCAGGGTGTGACAGTACCCCCCCCTAAAGGCGCGGACTGCGACCGCGCCTCAACCAGAGAAAAATAGGGGAGGGCTGGGTGGGCACTCCTCCTCGGCGGCGGTTCTGGCTCCGGGCTTGCCCACCACCCTCCAATAAACCCCCCATAGCGCCCCTGGTCCGGTCTGGCCCCGCTGGCTGGAGCTGACCTGGACGTAGCAGGAGCGGCTAGCTTCAGCTCCGTTGGGGAGCAATAAAGCGGTACCTGATTTGGCACCGATGACCCAGGCACGGGTTGTGCCAGACTGACGACGCGCACCCCAGGCTTGGTGCGTGAGGCAGGAAAGGACCGGACCTGGCTGTCGATGCGCACCCCTGGCTTGGTGCGTGGAGCAGCAACGGGCCGGACCGGGCTGACGATACGCACCCCTTGCTTGGTGCGTGGAGCCGGAACGGGCCTCACCGGACTGATGACTCGCACCCCAGGCTTGGTGCGTGGAGCAGCAACGGGCCGGACCGGGCTGACGATGCGCACCCCTGGCTTGGTGCGTGGAGCAGCGACGGGCCGGACCGGGCAGACGATACGCACCCCTGGCTTGGTGCGTGGAGCCGGAACGGGCCTCACCGGACTGACGACTCGCACCCCTGGCTTGGTGCGTGGAGCAGCAACGGGCCGGACCGGCCTGACGATGCGCACACCTGGCTTGGTGCGTGGAGCCGGAACGGGCCTCACCGGACTGACGAAGCACACCACTGGCTTGGTGCGTGGAGGAGGAACGGGCCTTACCAGGCTGACGACGCACACCATAGGCTTGGTGCGTGGAGCAGGGACAGGCCGGACTGGGCTGACGAAGCGCACCACTGACTTGGTGCGGGGGCCAGGAACGGGCCGAGCCGGGCTGACGAAGCGCACCACTGACTTGGTGCGGGGAGCAGAAACGGGCCGAGCCGGGCTGACGAAGCGCACCACTGACTTGGTGCGGGGAGCAGGAACAGACCGGACCGTACTGGGGACACACACCACTGGCCCTACACCGGGATCTGGAACGGGCCGGGCCGGACCGGACTGGTAACACACCCCAGTACCTCTCGCCGTGCCTCTCTACCTTCCATCCCCTCTTCGACCAGTGGCCCCCGTAACCTGGCGGCCTCCTCTGCCAACCCGCTGGACCGCTCTATCGCGGCCTCCTGCTGCCCCGACGTCGTGAGCCCCCCCCTAAAAAATTTCTGGGGGTCTCTCCTCCCCGTGGGCCAGGCCTCTATCGTTCTCGCCCAACTCTCGCTCTTCTGCCCCCAATTCCATCCTGTTCCCAAGTCCATCCACTCTGCTCTTTACAAGGCTGGACCCAGTCGAGGTTGCCACGGAGATCTGCAAGCGATTCCCCTGGCGATGGCTCCTGGACACGCTGCTTGGTCCAGTTTTGGTGGGTTTTTCTGTCACGATCGTCAGGGAGAGACCAATGCGCAGCGTGATGAATGAACATGTTTACTTTATTAAATTAAAGCACGAACAAAACAACAAACGACTCGTAACGTCCACGGTGACAATGACCGAACACGGAACAAAAACCCACAAACACAAAGTGAAAAACAGACAGTTAAATATGGCTCCCAATCAGAGACAACCAGCCAACAGCTGACACTCGTTGCCTCTGATTGGGAGTCACTAAGGCAAACATAGAAAACAACAAACCAGAACCCCCAACATAGAAATAAACCACATAGAATGAACACACCCTGGCTCAACATATAGAGTCCCAGAGCCAGGGTGTGACACGACAGTAGAGCAGACAGACTGAACTCTCAATGAACTGCCAGTGGAGCTTGGTGTGGATGGCCTAACATTGAATTAGACTAGAGTGAATGACATAAGGACATGGAGGGTGTGTTCTGCAACAATGACACAGTGTCAGTGACATACCATATTACATCATACTGGAAAATCCACAGTGATACTGCACGTTACCTAAAAGTGTGTAACAGTGTATTTGACCTTAACCTTGCGCATGTGTGTGTTGTGTGTGTGTTTCCAGGGGTGCTGGATGATGAGGATGTCCGTGCGATGATGCGCGGTTCCAACATGGTGAAGGTACGCTCCCAGAGGTGGCAGAAGAGCCGCAGCCTGCGTCTGCTGGAGGACGGGGTCACCGTGTGGTGTGAGTCCACCAAGAGCTCCCGCAAGGCCAAGGCACAACAGACCTGTGAGTATACCATGGGGGACGGAGGGGTGGAGGGAGGGGCCAGAGGAGGAGGGGAAAGGCGAGGTATGGGGAAGGAGGAGAGAAAAGAGAGGGGTGGGTGTGGAGAGAAAGGAGGCATAAGAGAGGAGAAGGAGAAAGGATACGGATGTGGATTAAGGGAAAGGGAGGGGAGAAGGTAGGTGTAGATTTAGAAGAAGGTTAGGGAGTGAGCAGAAAAGAGGAGAGGAGTGGGGAAGGGGAGTGGTCACAAGAGGGGGATGTTTTGGTCTTTTAGATTTTCAGATTCTGAGGCTTTCGCGATAATTGGAAAGGAAACTTAACCGATATCAGATTAGGAGAAGTAGCCTTGCATGAAGGGAAGACTATCTATGGGAAAATAATAATGTATAAACAAACGAACAGGACTTCCACAAGCTGTTCTAGCCTCTTAGACCGGATTCAGTAGATTCATTTAGCCAGCTCTTTGTCCTAAGCCGTTTGTGCTTTTCATGTTGGCCAACAATAATGCCCTCTTTTCTACATTTCCCTTTAATTAATTAAAGGGATACTATGCTATGAGCCAGGAATAAAGTCAGATGCTATAACCTGTGTAATTGTATGATACAGGTAACTGCCAGAATAATGGAAACACTAGAGTAAATGAGGGATACAAAGTCTATTGAAAGCAGGTGCTTCCACACAGGTGTGGTTCCTGAGTTAATTAAGCAATTAACATCCCATCATGCTTAGGGTCATGTATAAAAATGCTGGGCAGGCCATTATTTTGGCTACCATGGCTATGCCCCCATAGGATGACAATGCCCCCATCCACAGGGCACGAGGTTTGGTGAGCATGAAAACGATGTAAACCATATGCCATGGCCGTCTCAGTCACCAGATCTCAACCCAATTAAACACTTATGGGAGATTCTGGAGCGGCACCTGAGACAGCATTTTCCACCACCATCAACAAAACATCAAATGATGGAATTTCTCATTGAAGAATGGTGTTGCATCCCTCCAGTAGAGTTCCAAGGTGCATTGAAGCTGTTCTGGCTCGTGGTGGCCCAACGCCCTATTAAGACAATATATGTTGGTGTTTCCTTTATTTTGGCAGTTACCTGTGTGTCACCTGTAGTAATGCATCCATATAGTACACACAGAAACTCCATACCTGCTGAAGGTTCACATCGGTGAACGACACAATCTGCATTAGAAACAATGCACAGTACATAGACTTGTTATCCGTTGGCCTCAACATATTGGCTTACCTCAGCTCGCTAATCATTTGCAGGCAATGGGCCGATCAGAAAGGGAAGCTGGCACATCATATGAGTGCTCTAATGATTACGATCCCCTTAAAGAAGAGAGAGGAAATGTTGGCAGTAATCCTAGATGTTTTGGCCCATTATACTGTGGGAACGCTATTTCTAATCATAAAGTTTTGACCGCTTCCCCTCTCTCATATGCACAGATACACATACTTGCACACACACACTCAAACGCACACACACGCACACACACACACATGCACGCACACACACTCACACACACAGTTTTGCTATCCTTGTGGGGACCAAATAATTGATTTCCATTTAACCGTAACCCTAACCTTAACCCCAAACCCCTAACCCTAAAACTATACCTAACTCCTAACCCTAACCCTAACCCTAACCCTAACCGTAACCCCTAAACCTAAACTAATTGTAACCCTAATCCTAAACCTAACCCCTAAGCCTAAATTAACCTTTTTCCTTGTGGGGACCGGCGAAATGTCCCCAATTGTCAGAATCTTCCTTGTTTTGATATCCTTGTGAGTTCTGGTCCCCACAAGAATAGTAAAACCAAAAACACACACACAAAGCTCAATGGTTTAAGGAGAAGGATAAGTGGGCAGCGGGTGAAGCGCTTGGAGTCCTCAGGTCTCCTAAACCGGTAGTAAATCTCAGTATAGTTTAATAGATCTACACCTACAGGGTTTGCCTCTCAGATTGCTCTTGAAATATCCCTCCGGTAAATGAGAGGCCATGGCTCTGGCCCCACTCCATGTTCCATAAGGCAAATATAGGGCTCCTCTGCCCTGCCCATAGGGATCTGATGACACAGCCTAATGATTGTTTTTGGCATGACAAAGGATGTGTGTGTGAGTGCGCGTGCGTGCACGCTTGTGTCAGATTATAGCCCTACCAAATGGGTAAACCTCTTTATGACTCCCAATTGCAGGGTTTGGCCTTACCAACTGCTACTACACTACTATAATTGAGATTGTCATTTAAAGAGTCTAAATATGTGTCACGCCCTGGCTCTGGGGACTCTTATACGTTGAGCCAGGGTGTGGATTTTTCTATGTTGTGTTCTAGTTCGTGTATATCTATGTTGGCCAGGGTGGTTCCCAATCAGAGGCAGCTGTAGCTTGTTGTCTCTGATTGGGGACCATACTTAGGCAGCCTGTTTGGCACAGTTTATTGTGGGATCTTGTTCCGGAAGGTTTGTGTTCAACCCAGGACTTCACGTATCGTTTGTTTTGTTGTTTTGGTTCGTGTTGTGTACTGCAATAAAGGAATGTACGCATATCACGCTGCGCCTTGGTCCGCTTCATCATGGAACGATCGTGACAATATGTCTCTGACACATATCATTTTATGAATTAGTGCTGGCGGTCCTTAGAGCTTTGGAGTTGCCAAAGTCAATCCGAATTTTTTTTTTTCATTTTTGAGTCATACTGTACAAACATATTATACTAGTGATCTAGATAACACGCATGCAAACACACTCACCTACACACAGAGTGGAAACATCACAGACAAGTTTATGTCCACTCAATTCCAAAGTCCAGTTAACGATTACAAGGTTTAAGAGGTGTTTTGTGACGGGTTATAAATGTCAAGGTCAGGAGAGTACATGTTAGCTCCCCATTAACATTGCATAGTGAATATGTAAACAATGCTATGTAACTGGATGTCTAGAATTAGAGCAATATTCAAAATTCTAAAAGTTGGCCGAACTCTCTAAATATACAGTGCCTTTGGAAAGTATTCAGATCCCTTGACGTTTTCCACATTTTGCTACGTTACAGCCTTATTCTAAAATGGATTAAAAAAGCGAACACAGGTTTGTAGAAATTTTGGCAGATGCATTAAAATAAAAACAGAAATACCTTATTTACATAAGTATTCAGACCCTTTTCTATGAGACTCGAAATTGAGCTCAGGTGCATCCTGTTTCCATTGATCATCCTTGAGATGTTTCCCCTACTTGATTGGAGTCCACCTGTGGTCAATTCAATTGATTGGACATGATTTGGAAAGGCACACACCTGTCTATGTAAGGTCCCACAGTTGACAGTGCATGTCAGAGCAAAAACCAAGTCATGAGGTCGAAGGAATTGTCCGTAGAGCTCAGAGACAGGATTGTGTCAAGGCACAGATCTAGGGAAGGGTACCAAAACATTTCTGCAGCATTGAAGGTCCCCAAGATCACAGTGGCATCCATCATTCTTAAATGGAAGAAGTTTGGAACCACCAAGACCCTTCCTAGAGCTGGCCGCCCGGCCAAACTGAGCAATCGGGGGAGAAGGGCCTTGGTCAGGGAGGTGACCAAGAACCCGATGGTCACTCTGACAGAGCTCTAGAGTTCCTCTGTGGAGATGGGAGAACCTTCCAGAAGGACAACCATCTCTGCAGCACTTCACCAATCAGGCCTTTATGGTAGAGTGGCCAGACGGAAGCCACTGCTCAGTAAAAGGCACATGACAGCCCACTTGGAGTTTGCCAAAAAGTACCTAATGACTCTATGACCATGAGAAACAAGATTATCTGGTCTGATGAAACCAAGATTGAACTCTTTGGCCTGAATGCCAAGCGGCACATCTGGGGGAAACCTGGCACCATCCCTACGGTGAAGCATGGTGGTGGCATGCTATAGGGGTGTTTTTCAGCGGCAGGGACTGGGAGACTAGTCAGAATCGAGGCAAAGATGAACGGAGCAAAGTACAGAAATCCTGCTCCAGAGCGCCACTGGAGGATGCGTTAAGGGTTAGGGGTTCTCTCTTTTCTGGAGAGACCTGAAAATAGCTGTGCAGCAACGCTTCCCATCCATCCTGAAAGAGCTTGAGAGGATCTGCAGAGAAGAATGGGAGAAACTCCCCAAATACAGGTGTGCCAAGCTTGTAGCGTCATACCCAAGAAGACTCGAGGCTGTAATAGCTGCCAAAGGTGCTTCAACAAAGTAGTGAGTAAAGTGTCTGAATACCTATGTAAATGTGATATTTCCGTTTTTGTTTTTTTATACATTTGCAAAAATATATAAAAACCTGTTTTTGCTTTGTCATTATGGGGTATTGTGTGTAGATTAATGAGGGGAAAAAACAATTTAATACATTTTAGAATAAGGCTGTAACCTAACAAAATGTGGGTCTGAATACTTTCCGAAGGCACTGTATGTCTCTGGATAAGGCCTCATGTACAGTAGGGTGAGAGGCCAGGTGGCTGGTGTGGGGGGTCAGGTGGTTGTGACGTTGTCTTCCCCCAACCAGGCCACCAGGCCACAGGCGGTGTTGCAGTATTACTTCAGTCACACTTGGCTAACGCTACAGAACAACGACAGGCCACAGGACAAAGGTAGGCTGACCACTTCAGCAGACAGCTACTGATAACACAAAAGCGTCAGGCGTCGAAGGTGTGTGTTTTGTTAAACACCCAAACACACAGGATTATTAACACACACACACACGCACACACAAATGCTGACTACAGGTGGTCTCAAGGGCCTTTGGGGTCTGGCACCTGCAGCTCAGCATGATCCCCTCTGTTGAGATGGGCTTTAGAGAATATGCACCGCACTTAACACTTCGGCTGTGCCAGTCTCACACACACACACGCACCACACTTTCCCCTACTCTCAGCATTGAAATGTCATCCTTGTCATGGAGCGATGGGCAGGAATGTGTCAGTGATTTTGAGGAGGTGGAGAAGTGGGGGCTGTTCAGCACAAAGAGGCCGTTGTCAGAAGAGACAGTTGTCTAGTGGCTGCCCATGGCCCCTGGCTCTGGCACAGTCAGCCCTGTGGCTGAGCCATCGTTGGTCTGTGTGTCACTATCGAAAGCTGATCCCAGTGTAGAAAGGCACTGCTAAATGTACTTAAATAACCAACTGAATGATTTGAAAGCTACTCCACAAACCCAATAGCTAGTCTTAGGTTTGAAACCTTCACCGGGCTCTATTCTGGATGTGGTACAGGGAGGGTAATGGGGTAGTAGGCTGGTGTTGTGTTGCTGGGTAGAGGGTCAGCCATCACGTGTAAAGCCCTGCCCATTCCCTCGTCCCCGGCATAGGTTTCACCACAGATGTTACTGTTAGAAATAAGAGCTGAAATAGATGCAAATCTCTCTAAAAGTCAATGAGATGGCGTTCTTCTGTCTTCCTTTATCTCTTTACACACACAAACACCTCATGGCATTGGGCTAAAGGTCCTGCCTACACTTGAGTGTCAGTTTGACTGCTGTGCCCTGAGTGTTGTGGAGTTGCTGGTTAAATTTGGAGCTCGTCATGCAGATGAATGTAGGCCTGAGTCGTAAACATATTCTGCCGCCGCAGCTGACACAGGTCTGTCTGTACAGGTCGTATTATTTAAGAGCCAAATCAGGACCCCAGCACCGAGATGCCATGTCAAACTGCTACGTGGGTGTTACCACACTCTCCCTAGAGTTCACAACCTTTCAGCTCCAAGCCTCCCTCCAAGTTCCACGTGTTTTGGTGCCCTGTTTGTATTCTGTTTATTCCTACACCCAGATTGATACAATTACTCTGTCTTTCTCTGTTTCTCCCACTGTTTCCTTTTCCACCTCCCCTCCCCAACATCTCTCTGTGCCAGTCTCAGTGACAGAGGTGGAGTGTGTGCGTGAGGGCTGCCAGTCTGAGGCTCTGCGGAGGCTATCTGGGTCGGTACCAGAGAATCAGTGCTTCACGGTGGTGTTCAGAGGAGCCAGGAAGAGTCTGGACCTCCTCTGCCCATGTGAGGAGGAGGCGAGGCACTGGGTCCGAGGGATCCGCACCCTGAAGGAACGCGTGGCCAACATGACCCAGAAGGAGAAACTGGATCAATATCCTTTACCCCCCGTGGCTCTTTGCTGCGCTGTGCCAGGCTGCCAGCCTTCGACCCAGAGTAAATATAGTGCAGGCTGGGCAGCCAGGATCGCTATGGTGACTGACTCTGAACATAACACTGTCACATGCACCATCCCGCATCCACAGCATACCTAAGATGTGCAGCAATGGCCCAGCAAAAAGCACTGTCTAAATATAGTCTGAATATCCTGTCAAACATGATCCCTTGTATAGCCGCTGGGTTGTTAGCGACACAGACACACTTGTGTAAAACGCAAAGCCATCTTTGTATCTCTGCTTATGTCACTGTTCATTTTCTGTTTACATGTGTGGAGTCATGAGAACAGATAGAGGAGTAGGTGCTCTGGGACATGTCCAGGCTAGTGCCTTGGCTTGTTATTGGGTAAGATTTGAGGTGCGGTTTTACACTGGCAGGGCCCAGCCATGTTTGCAGTAGACTGATAAAGACCAGCCTTGCAAAAGCTCTTATTGTTGTGTGTGTCCTGGAAGAAGGGGGTGTCATTTTGGCTCCTCTCTGTATATCAGCCCTGTGTTCTATTCCATTAGAGGCCTTGGAGGAGGCTTTTAGTATTATGACTTCAGATGGATGTTGGCATCGTATTCCATTTCATTTCCTGGTAGTTGAATTAGACACGGCTATACAATTGATTCCTGGATCGCTGTGAATTAAGAAATGATGAAATTGACCCTTACCCATAGTTGGATGTGGGCTGTAATGTGCCTGTATACAGTATGCATGTGCATCAACTCTGCCTGTATGTATATATGTGTTTTGTGTCTATAAATACTGTATATACCATAGTATGTACTTTTAAGGATGTGTTTAGGGTTAGGGGTTCGGTATGCTCCCCTGGTTGCTCTCCTTAACCCCCCACACCTGGATCCGTGGCTACCTGAAACGGGCTGATGAGAATGACGATGGGAAGATGAGTTATGACGAGGTCAAACGCCTGCTGCAGATGATCAACATAGACCTGAATGAACAGTATGCATGCTCACTATTCAAGGTGAGCACATACTGTATGTGTGTGCATGTGCGTTTGTGTGTAGGCGAGATGTTGTTGTTGGTTGAGGGCCATTGTTTATTCAGTATGCTGTGGAGTAGATTGGGGCTGCGTTTCACTCTCAGCCTGGAGTCTGTGTTAAATTACCAACCCAGTGGCAAGCCAACCAGGAGGCCCCTCGCTCTCTTTCTCACTCTCTCACTCACACACTCATACTCTCTCTCTCTCCTGCACTCTTCTCTCTACTGCTGTCTTTCTTTCTCCCCTGATGGTCTCGTCCTCCCCCATCTTCCCCTCTCTCCTTCTCTCATTCTCCCCCTCTCCCCTTCTCCCCCTCTCTCCCCTTCTCCCCCTCTCTCTCCTTCTCCCCCTCTCTCCCCTTCTTCCCCTCTCTCCTTCTCCCCCTCTCTCCCCTTCTCCCCCTCTCTCCTTCTACCCCTCTCTCCTTCTACCCCTCTCTCCCCATCTCCCCCTCTCCCCTTCTCCCCCTCTCTCCCCTACTCCCCCCTTCTCCCCCTCTCCCCTTCTTCCCCTCTCTCCTTCTCCCCCTCTCTCCCCCTCTCCCCCTCTCTCCCCTTCTCCCCTCTCTCCCCTTCTTCCTCTCTCCCCTTCTCCCCCTCTCTCCCCATCTCCCCCTCTCTCCCCTTCTCCCCCTCTCTCCCCTTCTCCCCCTCTCTCCCCTTCTCCCCCTCTCTCCTTCTCCCCCTCTCCCCTTCTCCCCTTCTCCCCCTCTCTCCCCTTCTCCCCCTCTCTCTCCTTCTCCCCCTCTCTCCCCCTCTCTCCCCTTCTCCCCCTCTCTCTCCTTCTCCCCCTCTCTCTCCTTCTCCCCCTCTCTCTCCTTCTCCCTCTCTCCCCTTCTCCCCCTCTCTCTCCTTCTCCCCCTCTCTCTCCTTCTCCCCCTCTCTTCTCCTTCTCCCCCTCTCCCCTTCTCCACCTCCACAGCCTGGATTCTGTGTTCAATTACCAACCCAGTGGCAAGCCAACCAGGAGGCCCCTCACTCGCTTTCTCACTCTCTCACTCACACACTCACTCTCTCTCTCCTGCACTCTTCTCTCTACTGCTGTCTTTCTTTCTCCCCTGATGGTCTCGTACTCCCCCTTCTCCCCCTCTCTCCCCTTCTCCCCCTCTCTCTCCTTCTCCCCCTCTCTCCCCTTCTCCCCCTCTCTCCCCCTCTCTCCTTCTCCCCCTCTCTCCCCTTCTCCCCCTCTCTCCTTCTACCCCTCTCTCAACTTCTCCCCTTCTCCCCCCTTCTCCCCTTCTCCCCCCTTCTCCCCTTCTCCCCCTCTCTCTCCTTCTCCCCCTCTCTTCCCTTCTCCCCCTCTCTCCTTCTTCCCCCCTCTCTCCTCTTCTTCCCTTCTCTCCCCTTCTTCCCCTCTCGTCCCTTCTCCCCCTCTCTCCTTCTCCCCCTCTCTCCTTCTCCCCCTCTCTCCTTCTCCCCTCTCTCCTTCTTCCCCCCTCTCCACTTCTTCCCTTCTTCCCCTCTCTCCCATTCTTCCCCTCTCTCCTTCTTCCCCCTTCTTCCCCTCTCTCCTCTTATTCCCCTCTCTCCTCTTATTCCCCCTTCTTCCCTTCTCCCCCTCTCTTCTTCTCCCCCTCTCTTCTTCTCCCCCTCTCTTCTTCTCCCCCTCTCTTCTTCTCCCCCTCTCTTCCCTTCTTCCCCTCTCTTCCCTTCTTCCCCTCTCTTCCCTTCTTCCCCTCTCTCCCATTCTTCCCCTCTCTCCTTCTTCCCCCTTCTTCCCCTCTATCCCCTTCTTCCCCTCTCTCCCCTTCTTCCCCTCTCTCCCCTTCTTCCCCTCTCGTTCCTTCTCCCCCTCTCTCCTTCTTCCCCTCTCGTTCCTTCTCCCCCTCTCCACTTCTTCCCCTCTCTCCTCTTCTTCCCCTCTCTCCTCTTCTTCCCCTCTCTCCTCTTCTTCCCCTCTCTCCCATTCTTCCCCTCTCCCCTTCTCAAATTATCAGGCAGCCAGTCATTTCTCCATAGTTAAGGATTACTGCTAGCTAAGTCTCTCAGCTCTCCTCTCTGTTAATGTCAAGTTGTTTTCCTGCTCCTTCCTTCACCATGTGATCTCCTTCTCCAACCCTGCCCAGCCCTCTCCTCAGAGACTGAATATCAAACCAACAGTGTGCAGTGCAGTAATGTGTGGAGTGTATGTTTGTCTATATGGTATGAATTATGGGAGTGGACAGGGTAGCTGGGCACTTCCATAACAAATCAGTGCACCCCCATAGATTTGATAATATAAACATGGCTCACCTATAAGAATTGAAGATATTAACTTTGATCCAGCCCGCTGTTTTTAGGGAACCCCTTTGAAAATGTGTGGAGGGGTTGTGTATGTGAAAGTATTTTAATCAGATCAGCCCTAACCAAAGTCTCTCTGTCTGTCCGTCTGTCCATTCGCCCATCTGTCTGTCTCTTTGTCCCTCCCTCTCCTCTGTCTGTCCCTCATTTCCCTCTGTCTGTCCTCTGTCTGTCCATCCGTCCCTCTCAGAAAGCTGACCGGTCGTGTGACGGCCGTCTGGACCACGTAGAGATCGAGGAGTTCTGCAGGGAGCTGATGAGGCGGCCAGAGCTGGACGCGGTGTTCAGACACTACTCTGGTAACGGCTGTGTTCTGTCCACCGCTGAGCTGAGAGACTTCCTGGGAGACCAGGGGGAGGACGCATCACTGATCCACGCTCAGAGCCTCATCCGCACCTACGAGCTCAATGACTGGGGTAGGCCGAAGAAACACTGAACATCATTTTAGCCATGGATTTTTATAACTTTACATTTTAGTCATTTAGCAGACGCTCTTATCTAGAGTGACTTACAGTAGTGAGTGCATACATTTTCATACTTTTTTCATACTGCATTCCTTACATTCACTGTGCTTTTATTTATCTGAATGTTGTATGTATTTATATTTTACATATTTAATTGCTGCAAATTCAGGGCCAGTTCTGCACCTGACTTTATGTTTCCACAATCATACGAGCATGTCTATACCTGTCTATGCCTGTTCATAATCCTCACAAAAGGTATATGATTTGATATGCTAACTGTGCCACTAGAGATCCTGGTTCGAATCCAGGCTCTGTCGCAGCCGGCCGCGACCGGGAGACTCATGGGCGGCGCACAATTGGCCCAGCGTCGTCCAGGGTAGGGGAGGGAATGGCCGGCAGGGATGTAGCTCAGTTGATAGAGCATGGCGTTTGCAACGCCAGGTTTGTGGGTTCGATTCCCATGGGGGGCCAGTATAAAATAAATAAATATATATAAATAAATAAAAAATGTATTCACTAACTGTAAGTCGCTCTGAATAAGAGCGTCTGCTAAATGACTAAAAATGTAAAAAAATGTAATGTGCCACTCCTCCCTGCAGCCCAGAAGAACCAATTCATGACTCAGAATGGCTTCACCATGTACATGCTGTCCCTGGAGAACGATGTGTTTAACCCTGACCACGCCAGGGTGCACCAGGACATGACCAGACCCCTGGCCCACTATTTCATCTCATCCTCACACAACACCTACCTCACCAAGGATCAGGTCACCAGTGCCAGCAGTGCCGAGCCATACATCAGGTTTGAATACACACACATGCACACACACAAACACACATATGAATGCTCATAGACACACACACATAAACACACATGCACACACGCATATGCATGCACACGGGCATACCCACAAACACACACACACACACCCTAAGAATATGCACTGTGTGAACCAGAGCTCTGAACCAGGGCTGTCGCTGTGTGGAACTGGATTGTTGGGACGGGGACAAAGGAGAGCCTGTCATCTATCATGGACACACCCTTACTTCTAAAGTGCCCTTCAAAGAGGTAATCGAGACCATCGCCCAGTATGCCTTCAAGGTGAGCAAATTAATTTTTTAATGAAAAGTAAATAAATAATGAGTGAGCACACCTGGCCTGTAAGACTATCTTAGTGGGTTGGGGGGATGGTGGACAGATGGTTGTGTGGTTTATAGGGAGGCCAAATGTTTCACCTTAACCAACATGCCCATATGTGACTCTTTATGGAAAGCAAAGTATTCCTCATCTAAACAAAATAGAGTTAACAAGTAAATAGCAGCAGGCCAATGGAAGAAAACACATCTAGACTGTTAACTTTCTGCCTCTGCTGACGTTCAGTTCAAGCTACAGTCAATATCTTGGCTCAGAGTCTAATAAGACTATAGGCTGTCCAACAGCTTCTTGGCCTCAGTGTAGTCCAGAATACACCCTGGCTTATTACCTAAGGAGCTTATGGTTTCTCTTACATTTGAATGAGTGGCCTCTTATGAACCAACCCTTGTTTTTTCCCGTAGGCCTCCCCGTACCCCCTGATCCTGTCCCTTGAGAACCACTGTACGGTTGAGCAGCAGGCGGTCATGGCCCGACACCTGCGCACCATCCTGGGCGAGAGGCTGCTCACCAAGCCCCTCAACAACCAGCCTCTGAAGGACCTGCCCTCTCCTGAGGTACGACACACACCCCTGTCCCCAGCTCTCTACTCACCCCTGTCCCCAGCTCTCTACTCACCCTTGTCCCCAGCTCTCTACTCACCCCTGTCCCCAGCTCTCTACTCACCCCTGTCCCCTTCTGTCTAAGAAACCTGTTGTCCTTTTCTGCTCTCTCTCCCATCCCTCGCATGTTTACGGAACGATTGTGGAATATTAACAGGAATGTTAACATATGCTTTTCAGTGTTTTGAAGCATCTTTGTCTTGCCTCTGCAGGAGCTGAGGGGTCATATCCTGGTGAAGGGGAAGAAGGATGTTCATCACCTGAGCCAGCTGGGGAAGACCAGCAGCTTTGATACCAGCTCGGACGACGAGGCATCAAGCAGCAACAAAAAGGACAAAAAGGACCCTGCCAAGGTGCTACACATTTACCTTTCATGTGACTGAGACGGCACTGTAAGTCTACAGAAATTGATTAGGAACATATTTCTCATGTGCACTCTGTGTTGCTGGCTCAGGCGGTCTCATCTAAGCTGAGCCCAGAACTGTCTGAACTGGTGGTGTACTGTCGAAGTGTCCCCTTCCGCGGGTTCCAACACTCCGCCCAGAAAACACCCGATGAATTGTCATCCTTCAATGAGAATGACGCCCTCAAACACATCAAGGACACAGGCAAGGGGCTTTGGAAGACATAACTCGAACAGAACAGTTTTCTGTGAATCAGTTGCTGTTGAGATCCTATAATGACTCATAGTTCTTACTGGCACTGTAGTTGTAGAGAAAGTCCTTGTATACACAGGTGCATTTGTGCATCATGTTGTTGTGCATATTTGTGTGTGTGTCTGTCTTTTTATTTGCGTTTGAGGTATTGTGATGGATCTCTTACCCACTCCTCTCATCACCTTCCAGGAAAGCTGTTTGTCAGACACAACAGCAGGCAGCTGAGCCGGATCTACCCCTCCGGGCAGCGGCTCCAGTCCTCCAACTACGACCCCCAGGATATGTGGAACGGCGGCTGCTCGATGGGTTAGCACTCTGGGCTGGAGGGGGGTGGGAGGTGGGGGGTGGGAGGTGGAGGGTGGGATGGAGGAAGGAGTTGGTACAAGTGGCTCATTTATTTAACATTATCTAGCCTGGAAGTCCCTGGAGATGGAAAGCTATTTTACATTGGGCCTCCTCTGAGAGCATTGCAAATGTTTGGTATGAGCCTCCTATTCCTCACTCCTCTTGTCATAATAACTAACCTCACATTGCTTCCTGGTAAAGTGTGTTCTGTTGTTCATGTGTTGCGGTATGTTGTTGTTGTCTCTTTTCACACTCCTGTCTGTCCTCTCTCTCTCCCTCTCCCTCTCTCTATCTCTCTTTCTCTCTCTGCAGTGGCTCTGAATTTCCAGACTCCAGGGGAGCAGATGGATCTGAACCAGGGCCGCTTCCTGCCTAACGGCCGCTGTGGATACATCCTCAAACCCAGCTTCCTGTGCAGCCCCAGCTCCAACTTCAACCCAGAGATCACAGGAGGCGGGCCAGGTCACATCCCCACACAGCTCACCATACGGGTGAGAAACCTGCTGAGAATCAGATTCTGTTGTGGTGGTGTATATGTGGTAACTGCCTTGTTGGAATAGTAGTGCACATTTTAGTTAGCAGTGGTATGGAAACAGACCAAGGTAGTAAACTACTTCACCTTATTAGTCATTTTGTAAAATCATTTGAATAATTTTCATACTAGAATTTTATATACAAAGTCACAAAAAGTAATTAGGGGGATTTTGTGTTCAGATAATATCAGCACAGCAGCTTCCTAAGATCAACACAGACAAGCCCAACTCCATTGTGGACCCGCTGGTGTGGGTGGAAATTCACGGGGTGGCCATTGATAATTCCAGAGACAAAACCCACCGAATCGACAACAATGGTAACCTTCCACTCATCTAGTGCACATCTATTATACTCCCCTTAAAGAAATGGATAACAAGGGTTGTATACACCCTTGAGTTCACAAATGAACCATATTAGAAATATAATTAGAAGAGCATAATAGTACTAGGAACATTTGACATTTTACCATGAATGAACATAAGTATTCCAGGGCACCTGTATGACTCCCACCACCCACGGCACTATTCCAGACAGAAAATTGATCAGGAACATTATTCCGCACTCCCATATTTATCTTTACCATAATGATGATGAAACATGATAGATACCCCAGCTACTCCATTATCTTTGCTCAATGCAGTTATTCTGAGACATGCGAGTACCAGAAAATGATACTTCTCGTATAGAGCTCCATTATCCCGGTCAGTGGAGTAGTTTCAGGCTGTGAATGGTGGTGGATGGCAGTGTCTGACAGCTCTCCTATGCCCCCTGCAGGTTTTAACCCACGCTGGGACAGCACTTTGAGCTTCCAGCTGCAGGTCCCTGAACTGGCCCTGGTACGCTTTGTAGTGGAAGACCATGACCACAAAGCCAAGAACGACTTTGTGGGCCAGTACACCTTGCCCTTCACCAGCCTCCGCACAGGTACTAGGAGACTGTCTCTGTATTGTAGGGGTGTTTGTGGAGATAGTGTGTCTGTGTGTGACACTGACACCAGTGACTCTATTTTTCTCTAGGTTACCGCCATGTCCACTTGCTGAAGGCAGATGGCTCCAGCCTCTCTCCTTCCACCCTGTTCATCCATGTCAAGGTGTCCCGTAAGGGGGTCCCCATCAAGACTGTGTCCGAGCGCATGGCCTTGGCCAAGAGTAAGGGCAAAGCATGACCCCCATCTACCTGAACTAGTGCCACACTTATCTGAGAAGCGTCATGCTTATTTCATCTTGGGGAGGGGAAAGTCTCCCTAATTGGGGTGAAAAGGACAAGCTGCTGCCTGCCTATGTCCCAGTGCTCATCTCATACACCCAATTTAGAGTTGGCAGGACCTATAAGGCTCCCTGGCTACAGAGGGGAAGACATCAGTCCTCCTCAGTCAAACCTGGATGGAAGTCTTGCCGAATAGTGTTGGCTGTTGCTGTTGTGAGAGTATTCTGTACTCTGTCGTCAGTGCATTCAGAGTGTTCGTGTCTGTTTCCATAGAGACATGACTCTGGTGCTGACCTGTTTTACACCAGAACTCTACCTGGCAGCCGTCTGCTTATTATGAAGCCGATAGAGTTTTTATTTCACTCAAAGCCATGTCTGTGTCCTGGAGTCCCTGGAGCAGATCATTAAGACGTTTCCCAACATTCTTTACATATTTAAAGCTCTTTGAGTACCTCAGTTGGTAGAAAAGCGCGATATAAATCCAATCAATTATTATTACTTTTTTACTATTACAGAATATTATGTTTGTAACTTATAAAAGCGTTTTATCAGGGAAAGACTTGTAGTTGAGCACCTTTTTCCAGGACAACGATAGTGTTATATGACTAAATTTTATCGGTCAATGATGTCTAGCTAGGTGTTGTGGTATTGGTCTGTCACACCTGGCATGACACAGTCCAAAATACTGAATGAACGCCTTAACCTTAGTGACATAATTTATACATTAATGTTTTTGTAATGTGTTTGCAACAAATTGTGTTTGTTGCAATTTATGAAACACACTTCTTTCAGTGTGCAATTGCTGATAGAAGTTTTTAGATTATATTTAACATTGTTGTAAAATGGTATATTCTAATGTAGTTACAGTATTCTAATTCTCTCAGTAAAATGAATTCCTTTGCATACTGTATGTACTTTCTCTGACACTAACTTCCTTTAGCTTAATAAAATGGGCGGCGCACAATTGGCCCAGCGTCGTCCAGGGTAGGGGAGGGAATGGCCGGCAGGGATGTAGCTCAGTTGACAGAGCATGGTGTTTGCAACGCCAGGGTTGTGGGTTCGATTCCCACGGGGGGCCAGTATTTAAAAAATAATATGTATTCACTAACTGTAAGTCACTCTGGATAAGAGCGTCTGCTAAATGACTAAAATGTAAATGTAAATGTAAAAACAGCATCAAAGTCACAGAGGGTCAAACCGAGACTAATGCAATTAACCATGATTATATTGTATACGTATAATTGAAGTATTAGCTTTCATGAATTTCCCAGGTCAGTTTTCATTTCGATGAAGTAATACATAATGCACTAGTAGAATGTATTGTTGCTGGACTTTATTATTTGTATTATTTCGTCTGGTCATCTAAATTTTAATTCAAAGTCACTTTAATTTTGAAAACCAGCAAATGGTTTTGACGGTTTAAAATACTGTATTTGCACGTGCCTGCCTTATTTCAATGGAAAGAGCTGTTAGTATTATCTATTGTAGTTGCTAAGACAGTATATACGTGCCTGTTTACCTGTGTCTCTTTCATTGTGTACTTTGTTGTGACTTATATCTGTGGGCTGCCCACAGTGGGCATCAGATTCATATGGGCCAGTGTTAAATCCAGCCACCAGATCTGAAAGGTCTCCATTTAACAACCAAAAGCATTTCAATCCAAACTTTGAAGATAGTGTGTCTTTATAGTGCTATAGAAAATAATAATTTCCCTGCGCTTCAGGGGCAATATTCTCATTGACATTAGTATAGTAAGTGACATTAGTACAGTATTTATTTGGCTGTCTGCTTCATTAATCTCACAAACTGGTTTGTATTGTACTGAATGAGAAGAGAGGAATATTATTTTAACAGTAAGTGTGAAAGCCAAGAGAGCATGTTCAGTTTTTATAAAAACTATTTTAACCCCATTGTGCCCTTCTGTATTTTCAATTCTGGCATACTATTTAAATGTATTTGTGCTTGAATGGTGTCTGTGTGAGAAAACAGATTTATTTTTTAGGGAAGTGAAGTGAAGTAGGAGGAAGTATGCACAACATACTGACACACAACACACACAGGGGGCCTCCTTCTGCCATATAAATTAGTAGTATAAACGTCTAGTCAGTCTGTAGTGGTGGATTCATTGGAGAACATCAAACTATCACAACTCATTTAATATCAGTGTAGATGATTAAACCCCCATTTGTAAGTTTTACTCTTTTCACTTATCCAAATGTTGTATGAGTAATGCGAAATCAAAAGACAGAAATCAATGCATCATATGATCATACCCAGGTCAGGTGACAAGATTTGTTGGCGCCCCCATGCGGTCTATGGTTGGCACATATCAACAGAGGTGAGTCCATAGGAATGAATGGAATTCTACAGTATTTCAATAAAAAAATGTAAGGACCAAATTACATGTATTTAAGTATTTTTGTTTTTGTAGTGGGGACAGTAACATTAATACTTTGTAAAAACGATTCTTTAAGGAAAATGTTTTTATTAAATTGTTTCATTTTTTTATTTTTAGCTCACATAATGTAATTTTAAAGTATGCATTAAGGTGTCTGTAATAGAATAAACCTTGCAAAAACAAATGTAGACATTATTTAAATGCATTTCTATAGCTTCCAAAATATGTTTTGCAACGCTGCCAAGATGGAGGCGCGGTGGCTTCAAAACATCGCCCCCTGTCGGTCAACTAGTGTATATATAAATCATTGGGTGAGTCACAACTATGTGACATTGTTTAATAGACAACTGAGGCGCAATCCTGTTTAGGGACATGTACCTTATGTAACCTTATGCATCCATTTGCCTGCTTCGAAAGTGTTGTTATTTCAATATCACAACCTGTCACATGAATAACTACAAGAACCAGAATGCACCACAACAGTCGGCCAATAGTATCGCAGGTTGTTTTGAGGCGTTGAATGCACGCGGTGGTTCTTCACTTCCTGGTTAAAGATGGCGGATGAGAATGAGACAGCACCGAAGCCGGAGAAAGAAGAGGAGGTAGAAGAAGACCATGGACATTGCAGTGATTGCGAAAATGACGAGCATCACTTTGATGATGGGTAAGGGTGCACACTTATTTTTAGCATGATATAAAATGTGTCATGCTCCTGCGCTCGTTTCAAAGATACGGTGCAAGCTATACTCAGCTGGGCTTGAGCAAACCCAATTGAACTAATCCCTCCCACTTTCTTTTGCATGATTGGTGATAACGGTTTACTGATTGCCTGCTTTTCGCTCTGATTGGATCTAAATAGGTTATTTTCCTGTTATGGGCGGGGTTTCATGACGTTCCTCCTTTTGCTATCATCGCGAGGCATAGCTAACTACCATTGGTCACTGTACAAGAAATTGAACCATATTATGATCAATTAAATACAATTATGCGGTGAAGACCAACACAAATCAGAGTGTAGTACAATATTAAACTGGAACACATGGATGTAGAATAGAGAACAGCGTCCAAATGTTAAATACGACGTCTTAAGTCAAATGCGAAACTAATAACGTTAGCTAACTAGCTAGCCAGCTATGCCTTTATACGACGTTGACTTGTTAGTTGACTCCCGAACTTGTGACACTGTCTGTCAAAAACAATCAACATATTAGGGTAAATAATGATTCGTCGTCTGTCTTCCTTTTCAGCACAGCAACACCAGCATGATAGGTGCTAATTACTTTAGCGTTGCATGCGTGCGGTTCCTTTTCTGTCTCCAGGAAATGTCACTTCTTATTTAGCATAACATGTGGATTCCAGAAGGCTTTAAAAATAAGGTCAGCTGTCCTTTACCTTAATAATAATAATAATAATAATAATAATAATAATCTTCATTATTTTATAGCCGTAGTTAAATTCAATAACGTTTTCTACATGATTATTGTATTTATTATTTCAGATTTTCTATGTGTCCCTTATCACTTTCCACCCTGTTAGTTTGTTGTAAATCTCCATTTAAGAAAACAACCACTTTCTAAAATGACACCACATTAAGGAGATTGCATCATTTATTTGGTGGGAAAACAGTGGTACAAAGGTACAAAAATATAAACACTCATTTTAATCTATTTTTTCCATGTTTCATGTTGTTAGTCTGTATGTCCCACTCATAAATGTCCACCATATTAGGCTAAATTATAGAGAAAATTAACCACATTTCTAAATGCTGAAATATATTTGATAGAGAAGTTAAAATCTTGTTAGTGTTCACATTATACTAGCTCAATCTTGCTCACTCACAGAGCTATCGCTAATTTGGGCTCCAGTATGGTTACACCCTGTTAGGATTATGCGCCTAACAAAATATTTTTCTGAAAGTCAAACATGTCATTTTTCTGATAGAATACACACACACAAAAAAATATATATACTTTTTCCCCAAAAAGTTATGAGGTCCAAAAAGCACTGCATATTTGGAACAATCAAGTTAGCTAGGTGTCAGCTGCCCGGCATCAGTGATGTCTGACATGAGTGATACACTTGATGCCACATTCAAAACAACTGGGAGCTCGGAAATCTCTGACTTCAGTGTATTCAAGACAACTGGGAACTCGGGGGGGGATGAGCTCCGAATGGGAAAAATCACTTTGAACGGTCATCCAACTCGGAATTCCAAGTCGGAAATGCAGGCATCTTTCTAGAGCTCTGACTTTCTGACCTGAAGATCACAGACTTCATGATTTGACCTCCTGTAGCTAGGTAGATATTCGCTACATATGCGAACATAGCTTCATTAGCGAGCGAGCGAACTATGCCTAGATATTGAAGATGCTGGCAAGCCAAACAACACTAGTCTTGTGTCCAGGAACATGGAGCCAATGCATGCTGAATGAAAAATTAGAGCAACATATGCAAGTCTAGTGTTGCTTGGCTTGCCAACATCTTCAATATCTACGCATTGCTCGCTAATGAAGTTACTGTATGTTTTCTCTGTCAAGGTCTATGCAGCCTGACATGTTTAATCAATTAGCTTTATTTTGCCAGGAGAAAATGAAAGTAACTGCTCCTAACATTCCTTCTGTAATTTGCCAGGTTGAACTTACCATATAGTACCATGTAGCTATCTTGCTATTTGTTTAGCTGGAATGCAAACATTGTCAAAATTCTCTTGGTTGCATTGAAGCTATATTTGTTCTGCCAGCAATCAACAACAACCAATTTAAACTGGGTGTGGATTACAGCCCTTGTGTGGCTTGATGATGCCAGCGTGTATGCGAGCATCTGGAACCCTGCTAGGTAGCTAAATAAGTTAACATGAATATTTCATTTGATAGCTAGTTAGCTAAATGAAAAGCTGCTATTATAAATTGGTGATTAACTTGGCTCTATGGTAGCTGGCTAATGAAAATAGTCACTCTCAACCAACCACAAGATGACCACCTCTTTTTCCTATGGAGACCTATTTATTCTTGGGGATACATTTCCTTAATGTTTCCTCCCCTTCTCTCTTCTGTCACACTGAATATTCACTCTGAAAGGTGTGCTGCCTGATCCAGTGTTAAAATCATAGAGCCAGTCAACACACACACACTGATCTGTGTGTCCGGGCAATTAAGGGTGAATGGTTCTGGATGGTAGTTAGGTTCGACTGCTGGAATAGAAGCCTGTCGAATAAGCCATTGAATGCTTGGTCCTCTATTGTGCCTGTCAGTGTCCCCTTAACGTCCCTCATACACACACGTACAGACACACATAGCCACACACTCCCCCCAGGGGGGGGTCATGTGATTCACCGTCTGTCCTGGTGTTACAAATACAGGCCTGTCCCTAGCCTCACTCCCCTCTCGGACGATAATGGGATTATCCCCTGTTCTTGTAAGTATGCTGCTGTCTCCCTGTCCCGCCCAGGAAATGGGCCTCAGGGTGGGGGTGGGGGCTCTTCTAGAGTCCTTGGTGATCAGGGGATGGAGGAATAACTCCAACTTAAACTAGCTTGGGGATAAACTGTAAATGATCTGTATTTGGGACAAAAGGTCACCACATGCTTGTTGCCATCCTATCTTATAAGATACTGGGTATTCTAGGTTGGTAATGAAGAGGACTGAAACAGTTGTGGCACTCTCCTGGCCTATGGAAAGTCTTATAGTTACATATTTTTTTGTCCTATGGTAGTGACAAGGGCCAGGGAGATGACGGCAGTGCCAAGAAGAAGAAAAAGAAGAAGAAGAAGTCTGGGGCTAATAAAGAACCTACAGAGGAGGATCCGCTAGCCAAGGTAGATGTATGTACATGTGTGTAGGCTACATGAGTGAGTGTGGGGGCAAATGTTTTTGCTTTGTGTTTGTTTGTTTGAGAGATGAGCGCTAGAAAGACCGACATTTACTTATTGTTCTGTAACTTTTGAAAACAGCCTCTACAAAACTGAATGGAGATTAGTGGGTGTGTTTTTAAGTGTCTGTGCAGACATTGTTTGCATTTGGCAATTACTTTCCTTTTCAACTCTACATTAATCTCTCTCTTTCTCGCTCTACACAGGTGAACTCTCTGCCTGCTGATAAACTGCAGGAGATCCAAAAGGCCATTGAACTGTTCTCTGTAGGCCAGGGCCCTGCCAAAACCATGGAGGAGGCAAGCCGACGCAGCTACCAGTTCTGGGATACACAGCCCGTCCCAAAGCTAGGTATGACATTTGGCAGGGGTACAGAAATGTCTCCCCAACCTCACAACCTTACTGTAGTGACTAGTAGGGATAAGCACAGGTAACTGGGATCCCGGGAATGTCCCGGGACCACTCTTCACATTTCCCGAAAAAATTAAATGCAGAACCCTGGGAAATTACAAAATTTCCCCCCCAATATCGCACTAATGCAATTCCACAAAATACACAACTTGTGCAGCAGCAGATTGGCAAAAAATAAAATGGCACATAATCCAAACAGGTTGTCACATGGAAGCCTTGAACCTAGTGCATTTACTTCACATAATTGACACTGCCGGGATTGCATACAAGACCCGAATGCAGTTTAGAGTTCTTATCAGAACTGAAAATGTGATCCCGGTCTGACCCAAGCCCAGTGAGCTGAAACCCCGAGCCCTGGTCCACATCACAGAAACCCCCCAAAATGCCAGATTTCTAGAAAACAGTAGCCTATATTGATTTAAACTGGTGTTGAGAACAACACAGTGGAGGCGGGCGGCAGCGGAGTGAAGAGACGAGGAAACTGTCATTGTGCCTAGAAAAGTGCAGAAAAACTCACTTTAGTTATACAAGTGGATTTTGCTCTTCACTTTGTAGTAGCCTGTTCTACTCCTGACCAAAAGCCTGTGAATCTCTCTGTATATTTGGTTAATTGATCTCTGTCTGGACAAGTGGAAGTAGCTCATATATTAGTTTGCTCATCTATCACTGATCAGAAACATTTAGCTTGCAATAATGAAGCCTAAATCAAGTGTATTATTGATCTATTGACTCACGTAATAGCCTTATATGGTCCTATCTCCCAATCCCACTGAAACCCCAAATCCTGACTCCTGTCTCACATGATCACAGGAACATAATAACGTTCTGAATTTATGAACGGCCAGTTTCGCAATTCACAACAGTGTCATTGGCGATCAAAGTTACTCTATCATTACTAAATATCAGTTAACTTGCTGTGATATCTTTACATAGTGGCGCAGCAACAGTCTTATTTTGGGAGAACCCTTAGTGACCATATTTTGGTTTTAAATGCTTTAAATGGGCACTTCCAATTTTTGCAGTATTTCCCGGGACTCTCAGGATAAATATGAATTATTCCCGGTATTGAAACTTGGTAGATTTTCGGGAAAAGATTAATCCCTAGTGACTAGGGATGGGCATTTGAAGAATTTCACTATTCGAATAATGTCATGACATTTATCCGGATAGACGAAATACTGTATGTAAAAATAAAAAATAAACATTTAAACTTGGGAACTGGCTTGCTTCGCAGCCTGCATGACATGGGAGAGAGGTGCCGCTCCGCTTGCTTGCAGCAGTGCATGGGATAGTCAGGGGTCGGTGTGTTTGACACAGGATGGAGAGAGACAGTACCCATACACACTCGCCCTAGTTAGACAACCTATGGCATCTACAAGTTTGTCTATCGTCCCATCTGGTAGTGCCTGTCTTGACTGCATCAATTTGATGTAAAGAAGCTAGCTATGTTAGCCAGCTTACTGTTAGCTAGCTACCTAGGCTAATTGAGGCTATTTTGCTGCGCTTCCCATCCTTGTTTCCAACATTCCGATTAAACAATAGCCTACCTGATGATTGCTCGGTGTAGCCTTCTCCTTCTCAGTTAGCTAACTTAATTCCGTAATTTTAATTCTATTTTGTATTGATTAGAGCTCTCCCACGTTGCTTGCTACACATGGAGCCACTGGCTGTAGTGCCATGTTGATTGGCTGACAATAATAACAAAAAAACGTGAAACCTGTATAGGCTACGTTGTGTTTTTATGGGGCGCACGTCATAAAAACAACATTAAAAAGTTTGTTTTATTGAATTACGAATTTCAAATGTCATGGTATATCCTTGTGTGTAGCAATGTCACATACACTGAAAAATATATATAAACGCAACAATTTCAACGATTTTCCCAAGTTACAGTTCATACAAGGAAATCAGTAAATTGAAATAAATTCATTAGGCCCTAATCTATGGATTTCACATGACTGGGAATACAGATATACATCTGTTGGTCACAGATATTTGAGAAGAAAAAAAACAGTATGGGCGTGGATCAGAAAACCAGTCAGTATCTGGTGTGACACATCTCCTTCGCATAGAGATCAGGCTGTTGATTGTGGCCTGTGGAATGTTGTCCCACTCCTCTTCAATGGCTGGATATTGGCAGGAACTGGAACACGCTGTCGTACACGTCGATCCAGAGCATCCCAAACAAGCTCAATGGGTGACATGTCTGGTGAGTATGCAGACCATGGAAGAATTGGGACATTTTCAGCTTCCAGGAATTGTGTACAGATCCTTACATTTTACATTTTAGTCATTTAGCAGACGCTCTTATCCAGAGCGACTTACATGAGCAATTAGGGTTAAGTGCCTTGCTCAAGGGCACATCGACAGATTTTTCACCTAGTCGGCTCGGGGATTAGAACCAGCAACCTTTCGGTTACTGGCACAACGCTCTTAACCACTAAGCTACCTGCCGCCCTTGTGACATGGGGCCGTGCATTGTCATGCTGAAACATGAGAGGATGGCGGCGGCTGAATGGCACGACAATGGGATCTCGTCACGGTATCTCTGTGCATTGAAATTGCCATCGCAAAAATGCAATTGTTCGTTGTCATACCATAATCCCACTGCCACAATGGGGCACTCTGTTCACAACGTTGACATCAGCAAATTGCTCACCCACACGACGCCATACACGCCTTCTACCTGGTACAGTTGAAACCAGGATTCATCCGTGAAGAGCACACTTCTCCAGCGTGCCAGTGGCCATCGAAGGTGAGCATTTGCCCACTGAAGTCGGTTACGACGCCGAAATGCAGTCAGGTGAAGTCCCTGGTGAGGACAACGAGCACGCAGATGAGCTTCCCTGAGACGGTTTCTGACAGTTTTTCAGAAATTATTTGTTTGTTCAAACCCACAGTTTCATCAGCTGTCTGGGTGGCTGGTCTCAGACGATCCCGCAGGTGAAGAAGCCAGATGTGGAGATCCTGGGCTGGTGTGGTTACACGTGGTCTGTGGTTGTGAGGCCGGTTGGACATACTGCTAAATTCTCTAAAACTATGTTTTATAGAATGGTAGAGAAATTAACATTAAATTCTCTGGCAACAGCTCTGGTGGACATTCCTGCAGTTAGCATGCCCATTGCACAGTCCCTCAAAACTTGAGACATCTGTAGCATTGTCTTGTGTAACAAAACTGCACATTTTAGTGGCCTTTTATGGTCCCCAGCACAAGGTGCACATGTGTAATGATCATGCTGTTTAATCAGCTTCTTGATATGCCACACCTGTCAGATGGATGGATTATCTTGGCAAATGCTCATTAACAGGGATATAAACATATTTGTGCACAACATTTGAGAGAGAAGCATTTTGTGCATATGGAACATTTCTGGGATCTTTTATTTCAGCTCATGAAACATGGGACCAACACTTTGCATATTGTGTTTATATTTTTGTTCAGTGTAGATAATTACATTTAGAAAAAGCTTTTTCATTGTGAAAATATGCCTAAGATTTGTTTCTAAAATAAATACTCTCTGTGTAGCAATGTCACATAAATTATTTAATTTAGACAAGCCTTTTCATAGGCCTATGATTTTTTTCATACAAAAAGTAGTAGTGACCTGAGGAGATTTTGATATGAGCAGTCCAATTGGGCTCCCTGTTTTTGGATTAAACCTCCTATCATGTTATGCTTTGTATATTTACATTGAATATACAGATTGCTAATATCCTCTTACATTGCGTTTTGTTGTTTACCTTAGGGGAGATGGTGACATCGCATGGTTCCATCGAGCCTGACAAAGACAACATCCGGGTGGAGCCCTACAGCCTTCCTTCAGGCTTCACGTGGGACGCCCTGGATCTGGGCAACGCCGCTGTGGTGAGGAGGAGCTTCTACAACCCCTCCACCCCAGACTGAGTGTCCCAAAACAATATAGTGATGGCAATCAAAATACTTCCCTTTGGTTCTGGTTATTCCATCAGCTCACCCCACGTTACCCTACTTAATTTAACCCTTTCAGTCGTGGCTTTTCCCATGGCTCAGTCTCTCACCCTTCCTCCTTTTAGCTGAAGGAGCTGTACACTCTGCTCAATGAGAACTACGTGGAGGATGATGACAACATGTTCCGCTTCGACTACTCCCCAGAGTTCCTGCTCTGGTAACTCATTATTACTCAGCTAGTCTCATTTATGTAACAATCTCTTTCAATAGAGATCTCTTATGTTAGATGTGTTATCTTTAAAGACAGGAGTTTTTTCTGACCCGGAAAACTCTTGGCCCTCATGTTTTCTATCATAGTTGGGAACTGACCTGTAACTGTAATGCCTCTCTCCCTCAGGGCTCTGCGCCCCCCCGGCTGGCTGCCCCAGTGGCACTGTGGGGTGAGGGTGAACTCCAACCAGAAGCTGGTGGGCTTCATCAGTGCCATCCCTGCCAACATCCGTATCTATGACCAGTCAGTGAATATGCATCATGATCTTGTTCACACGCTTTTATTACTCCCATACACTGTAGTATTTTAAATAATATAGCTAACAATAGGAATGTAATATTAATTTGCTCCTTGATTATATCCTTTCCTGTGTTAATTTGCTGTAAGAAGTCAGACGTTAAGAGGAGGCCTTACTCACTATTTTTGTCATTTAGAAAGAAGAAGATGGTGGAGATCAACTTCCTGTGCGTCCACAAGAAGCTGCGCTCCAAGCGGGTAGCGCCAGTCCTGATCCGAGAGATCACCAGACGGGTCAACCTGAAGGGCATCTTCCAGGCTGTCTACACCGCTGGCGTGGTACTGCCCAAACCTGTGGGCACCTGCAGGTGGGTCACTGAGAGGCACACCCACCAACCACACCACACATAGATCCATCCAACCAAATTCATATTTTCTCAAACACAAAAACAAAGTGAAAAGTGGTTATAAAATCTGTTACCTGTATAGGTACTGGCATCGCTCTCTGAACCCACGTAAGCTGATCGAGGTGAAGTTCTCTCACCTGAGCCGGAACATGACTATGCAACGCACCATGAAGCTGTACCGTCTGCCTGATGTGAGTCAGTGAGCAAAGCGCCATCTAGAGGCTGTCCTCTGCACAACACCCAACCACTCACCCATCACCTGATGCCTCTATTTGAAATGTCTATTGTGTTGACATAAAACTCTCCATTTGAAAAGGATTACCATAACCTTCCATCTCCTTCTCTCCAGGCCCCAAAGACGTCTGGCTTGCGGCCGATGACCAGGAAGGATGTTCCGGCTGTGCATCGCCTGCTCCTGGAGTACCTGAGCCAGTTCCACCTGGCCCCCGTCATGAGCCCAGAGGAGGTGGAGCACTGGCTGCTGCCCCAGGAGAACATCATCGACACCTACCTGGTCGTGGTCAGTAGCATTGTTAAAACGTACACTACCGTAGACACCTATAACATTACACATTACACCTAGTATATGATATACACTTAGTAGACCATTAGACATGACCATATATGGACACCTATCCAGATACCCTCTGTAGACGCTTCACTGGCGGAGGCATCTACCTCTAGACAACATTGTTCACCTTAATTTCACACATCTAAAATGGAGTGAATTTTTTAAGTTGGTGACTTATGTTGGAGGATGTGTCTTCTCTCCCTGTGGCAGACGTCTGGAGGCAAGGTGACAGACTTCCTGAGCTTCTACACGCTCCCCTCTACTATCATGAACCATCCAGTGCACCGCAGCCTCAAGGCAGCCTACTCCTTCTACAATGTGCACACCACCACCACCCTGCTGGACCTGATGTCTGACGCACTCATTCTGGCCAAGTCGGTGAGTTGGTCCTCCTGGGTCAGACGGCTTGAGGTCAAATGGGAGATGGATTTGGGTACCAGGTCAAATACTTACTGTTTACACTGAGTATACCAAACATTAGGAACACCTTCCTAATATTGAGTTGCAACCCCCCTTTTTTCCCCTCAGAACAGCCTCAATTTGTCGGGGCATGGACTCTACAAGGTGTCAAAAGCGTTCCACAGGGATGCTGGCCCATGTTGACTCCAATACTTCCCAAAGTTGTGTCAAGTTGGTTGGATGTCCTTTGGGTGGTGGACTATGCTTGATACACACGGGAAACTGTTGAGTGTGGAAAAACCCAGCAGCATTGCAGTTCTTGACACAAACCGGTGCGCTTGTTACCTACTACCATACCCCGTTCAAAGGCCCTTAAATCTTTTGTCTTGCCCATTCACCCTCTGAATGGCACACATACACAATCCATGTCTGAATTGTCTCAAGGCTTAAAAATCCTTCTTTAACCTGTCTCCTTCCCTTCATCTACACTGAAGTTGATTTAACAAGGGACATCAATAAGGGATCATAGCTTTCACCTGGTCAGTCTGTCATGGAAAGAGCAGAAGTTCTTAATGTTTTGTGTCCTCAGTGTATAATTCACCTTTATCTAACTCAATCCCTCTCCCCCATCTCTCTCCGTATCCCCCATCTCTCTCCGTATCCCCCTCTCATCCATATCTATTGTCAATATCCAGAAAGGGTTTGACGTTTTCAATGCACTGGACCTGATGGAGAATAAGACTTTCCTGGAGAAGCTGAAGTTTGGCATCGGAGACGGGAATCTACAGTATTATCTGTACAATTGGAAGTGTCCTAGCATGGGGTCAGAGAAGGTGCGTCATGATGCCCATAGTTCATATTTACTGATAGTTCAGTCAGTTCCTAGAGTGATGACTCTTTCACAATGATATCAATTATCCATGGTAATATGATGATAATGAAACAGTGTTTTGTGTTACCTAGACTGTACTGTAAACCAATGGGTCATTAGATCATGCCTATGGAGATATGCACCACTAAGAGCTAAATATGTTTTTTTTCTGGTACAAAAGTAGGAAGTGTTATGAGAGAGAGGGAACTGTTGACTTGATTATCTTGTTATCGCAGTTAAGCCAGGCAAAGAAGTATACAGGCTTCACAGATGTCATCATGTGTGTTCTCATTTGAACTTCTGGTGAAACTATCATAAGCTTCCCTTTTCTGTGGTTCACAGGTTGGCTTGGTACTACAGTGACACCCCTCTTCACCCCACCCCCACTGAGTGTCACAGTTAGGCCAGGAGACCACACAATGCACTGACCACCTGACAGATGGACCGATGGACTTCCTGCTTCAGGAAAGAGAACCCACCGCCCATTTTTACTTTTTGACCTTTGAACTTTGACCTGCACTACCGCTGCCAGGCAGGGAGTCGGGGGAGTTGGTCCTTCTCCACACTCTCTCTCTCCCTCCCATCACATGGACCTTAAGCCATTGTAGTTACCATCCCATATAACAATTGAAGTCTGTAATGATTGTACCAGATATCATATACACACACTGCACAATTCACCATATAACACACACACACACGTGTAACTACACAACATACATGTACAGTAAGACAAACATGACAGTATAATTTTCCTAACACATACTCACTAGACGCTAACATTTTATTTTCCTTCATGTGTGCGACACGCTTTTGCAAAACAAATCTCATCATCCCCAAAGTAGTAAAGTTTTAGAGAGAAATCTAAACAATCAAAAACATTTAAAAAGGAAGAACTAAACAAAAAAAGATAAGGTAATTCATATCCAAAGTGGACACAAGGGCTTCTGTCAATGTTATTTCTTCTCGCGACTGAGGCTTGAACCTGCAGATTTACTATCAACCCCTCAATCTTCCTCACTGTAGGCATTCTAGAGTTCACTCTGTACACAGCTGACTGAGGTGTAAATGAGGGCTTTTGTCCTTCATCTTTTTTTAAATATATATTTTTTGTCCCATCTGTACTAACTGCCGTGACCCTTTCAGAAGCCCTGCTCAGAAGAAAATACAACGGTTACTGTTAAATGGAACAGCTGTCATCACCAAGAACGTAACAATGTGGAGTAGTTCGGACTGTTTTTTAAAAGTTGCGGCCGGGAGAGCAGATATCTGGAGGGGGAATGGTTGGGGTGGGGGCTGCTGAGAGGGGGCACGGAAGGGACTGGATACTGTTTGTGGGTATAACACCTCTGAAATCGAGAACCGAAACTGTCAAATATTTGGGGACCTGGGCCAGGGAGGGGGGCTGGATAACACCCAAGTAAACTTTTTGTTTTTATGTAGAGTGTTGGATGGGATGCAAACCGAATGGAAAAATGGGTCTCATGGTTTTATGATGCAGGAAAACAAATGTGAAGATGCAGGGGAATTTTTGTGCAGAATAAAAGAGAAGTTGCTGTGAGGTTTTGCAATGGTTTCTCTCAGGTGATCTCTATCCTTTAGTTTATCATGAGGATCACTGGGTTAGTTCTGCATTACCCGTCACCCCTTGGTGGTCAAATTCTACTTAAGTGGTGTGACACCGAAATCAGTCAAAACAATTCATTTGGATTCTTGTTATACTTGTATTCTTGTTCTGTAAATAATTTCCTGTGAACCATTTGGTTTGAGTTTGCTATTTTAGTGCAGACATAAAGGTTATAACTTTCAAAGGAATTTAACAGAAAATGGGAAGTGGGTTTAAACATCCCCCTTTATTAAATTTAGGGATGTTGTTTTTGGCCAACTGCTTTGAGTTGGCTCAAATGGTTTCAGACTACAATCATCTTTCTAATGACTGCACCAGTGCCCAAAATGGATGTATACTGAACAAAAATATAAACGCAACATGCAACAATTTCAGTTCATATGAGGAAATCAGTCAATTGAAATCAATTAATTAGGCCCTAATCTATGGATTTCACATTAGTGGAAATACAGATATGCATCTGTTGGTCACAGATACCTTAAAAAAAAATTATTTTAAAGGGCCTCAGGATCTCATCATGGTATTTTTGTGCATTCAAATTCCCATCGATAAAATGCATTTGTGTTCGTTGTCCGTAGCTTATGCCAGCCCAGCCCATACCATAACCCCACCCCCACCATGGGGTACTCTGTTCACAACGTTGACATCAGCAAACTGTTCGCCCACACGACACTATACACGTGGTCTGCGGTTGTGAGGCCAGTTGGACGTACTGCCAAATTCTCTAAAACTACATTGGAGGAGGCTTATGGTAGAGCAACACGCTCCCTCAACTTGAGACATCTGTGGCGTTGTGTGATAAAACTGCACATTTTAGAGTGGCTTTTTATTGTCCCCAGCACAAGGTGCACCTGTGTAATGATCATGCTGTTTAATCCAGCGTCTTGTTATGCAACACCTGTCAGGTGGATGGATTATCTTGGCAAAAGAGAAATGCTCACTAACAGGGATGTAAACAAATTTGAGCACAACATTTGAGAGAAATAAGCTTTTTGTGCGTATGGAACATTTCTGGGATCTTTTATTTCAGCTCATGAAACAGCACACTTTACATGTTGTGTTTATATTTTTGTTTGTGTATATTTGCTCAACAAAACAGAACTGTATCCTTAGTGTCATGCACAAATATAATCTAATTTACCTCTCATGGAAATATAAGATATTTAAGGCACTACATACTCCAATTCCACCTCTATGTTCCTACTTTCCTCTGACTTAAAGACTTGGCCACCTATCTTCATTTATTCAGTAAACGGTGGCCTTTTGCAATGTGGTGACACTGCAGTATACACCCAAGTCAATCGCTAAAACTACAGATTCTTTGTTAACGTTCTTTGTGTATTAATAGCTTGTGAGGCCAACTTGTATATACTATACAGTACCAGTCAAAAGTTTGGACACACCTACTCATTCAAGGGTTTTAATTTATTTTTACTATTTTCTATATTGCAGAATAATAGTGAAGACATCAAAACTATGAAATAGCACATGGAATCATGTAGTAACCAAAAAAGTGTTAAACAAATCAAAATATATTTTATATTTGAGATTATTCAAATAGCCTACCTTTGCCTTGATGACAGAACTCTTAGCATTCTCTCAACCAGCTTCACCTGGAATGCTTTTCCAACAGTCTTGAAGGAGGTCCCACATATGTTGAGCACTTGTTGGCTGCTTTTCCTTCACTCTGCCATCCGACTCATCCCAAACCATCTCAATTGGGTTGAGGTCGGGGGATTGTGGAGGCCAGGTCATCTGATGCAGCACTCCATCACTCTCCTTCTTGGTAAAATAGCCCTTACACAGCCTGGAGGTGTGTTGGGTCAATGTCCTGTTGAAAAACAAATGATTGTCCCATTAAACCCAAAACAGATGAGATAGCATATTGCTGCAGAATGCTGTGGTAGCCATGCTGGTTAAGTGTGCCTTGAATTCTAAATAAATCACAGACAGTGTCACCAGCAAAGCATCTCCACACCATAACACCTCCTCCATGCTTTACGGTGGGAAATACACGTGCGGAGATCATCCGTTCACCCACACTGCGTCTCACAAAGACACGGCGGTTGGAACCAGAAATCTCCCAATTTGGACTCCAGACCAAAGGACACATTTCCACCGGACTAATGTCCATTGCTCGTGTTTCTTGGCCCAAGCAGGTCTCTTCTTATTGGTGTCCTTTAGTAGTGGTTTATTTGCAGCAATTCGACCATGAAGGCCTGATTCACATAGTCCCCTCTGAACAGTTCATGTTGAGATGTGTCTGTGACTTGAACTCATTTATTTGGGCTGCAATTTCTGAGGCTGATAACTCTAATGAACTTATCCTCTGCAGTAGAGGTAACTCTGGGTCTTCCATTTCTGTGGCGGTCCTCATGAGAGCCAGTTTCATCATAGCGCTTGATGGTTTTTGCGACTTCACTTGAAGAAACTTTCAAAGTTCTTGACATTTTCCTGATTGACTGACCTTCATGTCTTAAAGTAATGACGGACTGTTGTTTCTCTTTGCTTATTTGAGCTGTTCTTGCCATAATATGAACTTGGTATTTTATCAAATAGGGCTATCTTCTGTATACCCCCCCTACCTTGTCACAATACAACTGATAGGCTCAAACGCATTAAGAAGGAAAGAAATTCCACAAATTCACTTTTAAGAAGGCACACCTGTTAATTGAAATGCATTCCAGGTGACTACCTCATGAAGCTGGTTGAGAGAATGCCATGAGTGTGCAAAGCTGTCATCAAGGCAAAGGGTGGCTATTTGAAGAATCTCAAATATTTTGATTTGTTTAACACTTTTATGGTTACTACATGATTCCTTCTGTGTTATTTCATAGTTTTGATGTCTTCACTATTATTCTACAATGTAAAAATAAAGATTAACCCTTGAATGAGTAGGTGTGTCCAAACTTTTGACTGGTAGTGTAACTGGTCTCCTTGCTATGCCACATGTTATTTTCATCACTACCTTACCCACTGTGACGTCTGTTTTAGGTTCTTACTGAGAATGGTTCCCAGACAACTATACCACTAGCTTTTTGAAAATCATCGGTTTAGGATTGAGATTAAACTGAACCTGCAGCTCTCAGATAAGACTGGTTTGGCAACTTGAAGATATGATTAGATCAAGATAACCTGCATAAAGAAGGACCTTTGAGACTTTATATTACTATGCAGGTAGGTTATGTTATGGCCTTTTCAACCTTTCTATTTTTCTCTCTTTGGTTGTTTCAGATTATCTGTTGAAATTGAACAAATATCAAATGTGTAAGAGTTGACCAGATATATACAGTACCAGTCAAAAGTTTGGACACACCTACTCATTCAAGGGTTTTTCTTTATTTTTTACTATTTTCTACATTGTAAAAGAGGGGGTGGGGGGGGGGGGCAGTGCAAATAGTCTGGGTAGCCATGATTAGTTGTTCAGGAGTCTTATGGCTTGGGGGTAGAAGCTGTTGAGAAGCCTTTTGGACCTATATTTGGCGCTCCGGTACCGCTTGCCGTGCGGTAGCAGAGAGAACAGTCTATGACTAGGGTGGCTGGAGTCTGACAATTTTGAGGGCCTTCCTCTGACACCGCCTGGTATAGAGGTCCTGGATGGCAGGAAGCTCGGCCCCAGTGATGTACTAGGCCGTACGCAGTACCCTCTGTAGTGCCTTGCGGTCAGATGCCGAGCAGTTGCCATACCAGGCGGTGATGCAACCAGTCAGGATGCTCTCAATGGTGCAGCTGTATAACTTTTTGAGGATCTGAGGACCCATGCCAAATCTTTTCAGTCTCCTGAGGGGGAATAGGCTTTGTCGTGCCCTCTTCACGACTGTCTTGGTGTGTTTGGACCATGATAGTTTGTTGGTGATGTGGACACCAAGGAACTTGAAGCTCTCAACCTACAGCCCCGTCGATGAGAATGGGGGCGTGCTCAGTCCTCTTTTTTTCCCTGTAGTCCACAATCATCTCCTTTGTCTTGATCACGTTGAGGGAGATGTTGTTATCCTGGCACCACACGGCCAGGTCTCTGACCTCCTCCCTATAGGCTGTCTCATCGTTGTCGGTGATCAGGCCTACCACTGTTGTGTCGTCAGCAAACTTTTAATGATGGTGTTGGAGTCGTGCCTGGCCATGCAGTCATGGGTGAACAGGGAGTACAGGAGGGGACTGAGCACGCACCCCTGAGGGGCCCTCGTGTTAGGGATCAGCGTGGCAGATGTGTTGTTACCTACCCTTACCACCTGGGGGCGGCCTGTCAGGAAGTCCAGGATCCAGTTGCAGAGGGAGGTGTTTAGTCCCAGGATCCTTAGCTTAGTGATGAGCTTTGAGGGCACTATGGTGTTGAATGCTGAGCTGTAGTCAATGAACAGCATTCTCACGTAGGTGTTCCTCTTGTCCAGGTGGGAAAGGCCAGTGTGGAGTGCAATAGAGATTGCATCATCTGTGGATTTGTTGGGGCGGTATGCAAATTGGAGTGGGTCTAGGGTTTCTGGGATAATGGTGTTGATGTGAGCCATGACCAGCCTTTCAAAGCACTTCATGGCTACAGATGTGAGTGCTACGGGTTGGTAGTCATTCAAGCAAGTCTCTTCTTCTTATTGGTGTCTTTTAGTAGTGGTTTCATTGCAGCAATTCAACCATGAAGGCCTGATTTAACGCAGTGTCCTCTGAACAGTTGATGTTGAGATGTGTCTGTTACTTGAACTCTGTGAAGCATTTATTTGGGCTGCAATCTGAGGTGCAGTTAACTCTAATGACCTTATTCTCTGCAGCAGAGGTAACTCTGGGTCTTCCTTTCCTGTGGCGGTCCTCGTGAGAGCCAGTTTCATCATAGCGCTTGAAGGACTGCACTTGAAAGAACTTTCTTGAAATTTTCCGGATTGACTGACCTTCATGACTTAAAGTAATGATCGACTGTCGTTTCTCTTTGCTTATTTGAGCTGTTCTTGCCATATGGACTTGGTCTTTTACCAAATAGGGCTATCTTCTGTATACCACCCCTACCTTGTCACAACACAACTGATTGGCTTAAACACATTAAGAAGGAAATAAATTCCACAAATTCACTTTTAACAAGGCACACCTGTTAATTGAAATGCATTCCAGGTGACTACCTCATGAAGCTGGTTGAGAGAATGCCAAGAGTGTGCAAAGCTGTTAGAGGGCATTCATGAAAAAACGCAGTGGGACTGGCTTCGAGGTCCAGAGTCGAGTTTGAGGTTTCTACACCTTCTCTGAGGAGAGCACGACTTGAGGAGCCAGAAGGGGGCTCTGTCAGGCTCTGGAAGGAGAACTGGTCATCATCAACAGCGAGAAGGAACAGGTACAGTCTAAAATAGATAATCTTAAAACAAAGATCTTTGCAGACACAGAGTACTCATTTTTCTTTATTTTACTGGGATAGTCACCTGTTGTAGTGTCCTGGGGTAAGGAAATATTTAAACCTCTTCAGCTCTTGAGCATACTATTGTTTTCCAATAACTTTCTTGCAGAGAGGTTTGGCAGCATCGGTGGCTCTTCACTTCACTGGATTGGTCTCACTGATTCATAGAGAGAGTGTACGTGGATCTGGGTGGATCACACTCCCTTAGTGATCCACCGATCGTAAGTAATTTCAAAGATTTTACTGAGTTACAGTTCATATAAGGAAATCAGTCAATTGAAATAAATTCATTTGGCCCTAATCTATGGATTTCACATGACTGGGAATACAGATATGCTTCTGTTGATCACAGATACCTAAAAAAATTAATAATAGGGTAAGGGCGTGGATCAGAAAACCAGTCAGTATCTGGTGTGACCACCATTTGCCTCATGCAGCGCGACACATCTCCTTCGCATAGAGTTGATCAGGCTGTTGATTGTGGCCTGTGGAATGTTGTCCCACTCCTCTTTAATGGCTTTGCGAAGTTGCTGGATATTGACGGGAACTGGAACACGCGGTCGTACACGTCGATCCAGAGCATCCCAAACATGCTCAATGGGTGACATGTCTGGTGAGTATGCATGCTTCCAGGAATTGTGTACAGGACCTTGTGACATGAGGCCGTGCATTATCATGCTGAAACATGAGGTGATGGCTGCGGCTGAATGGCACAACAATGAGTCTCAGGATCTCGTCACGGTATCTCTGTGCATTCAAATTGACATTGATAAAATGCAATTGTGTTCGTTATCCGTAGCTTATGCCTGCCCATACCATAACCCCACTGCCACCATGGGGCACTCTGTTCACAACGTTGACATCAGAAAACCGCTCGCCCACACAACGCCATGCATGTGGTCTGTGGTTGTGAGGCCGGTTGGCCATACTGCCAAGTTCTCTAAAACGACGTTGTGGGCAGCTTATAGTAGAGAAATTAACATTCAATTCTCTGCCAACAGATCTGGTGGACATTCCTGCAGTCAGCATGCCAATTGCACGTTCCCTCACCACTTGAGACATCTGTGGCATTGTGTGGTGTGACAAAACTGCACATTTTAGAGTGGCCTTTTATTGTCCCCAGCACAAGGTGCACCTGTGTAATGATCATGCTGTATAATCAGCTTCTTGACATGCCACACCTGTCAGGTGGATGGATTATCTTGGCAAAGGTGAAATGCTCACTAACAGGGATGTAAACAAATTTGTGTACAACATTTGAGAGAAATAAGCATTTTATGCTTATTGAAAATGTGTGGGTTCTTTTATTTCAGCTCATGAAACATGGGACCAACACTTTACATGTTGCGTTTATATTTTTGTTCAGTGTATTTTGTCAACTCTTTCAACCCTGTCAGGGGGCTGGTCAGAGGTATTAACTTTTTATATTAATCAATTAAAAGCAAAGGGATCGAGTCTGGGGAAACAATTATCTTAATGACATTTCCTCTCTGCAGTGTCCAGGCAAATGTTCTGTGTAATTTATGACTTCACCTATTTCAATATGAACAATTCATTTGGCTCGATCATTGGCACTAATACTGCTGAATAATTACAGTCAAATCTCTGAACACTGACTGGCTTCACACCGTTCTCTTCTATGACGCTTGTTACCTCTTGCTGATGACGTTTTATTTAGGGGACGATAGCTAACTAGAATCGATAGCTGGCCAGCTACAATGCGTCAAAATGTATATATTAATGTTTTACGCACTGTAGCTTTGGGTTAAAGTCCCAATCCCGCGTAGACTCAAATATTGTTTCAATAATTTGCAGTGAAATGTTGGTGACGTTAACTAGTTGAATTAATCTGTTCATTTCCAGAGATAGCTTGCAGGAAATGATTAGCAAGCTAGCGAGCAATTTTTGTTGCTAGCAATAATAATGGGAACAACAATGGGAAAGGGGATGCCTAGTTAGTTGCACAACTGAATGTATTCAACCGAAATGTGTATTCTGCCTAATATGGTAGTACTAGTTAGTGATCCAGCTTAGCTAGCTATGTTGACATTGTTTTTTGAGCTGCCAAGATAGCTGTAGTTTTAGGGTAAGTAGCTAATATGATTGTTCTTAGTAAAATTAATATTACTCAGTGTGTATCTCTGGTTGAAGCTCCAAGTGAGAGAGGCTTAGAGATGTTGTGGTCATATCAATGATCAGAGAGGAAGAGATGAAGCAATAACTTATACTAGAAAATCTTTGACAATACCCAGTTTTGGTAGGGTTTTTAATAGACTAGCTACATACCATCCCATAGAGCCCTAACCTGTGGTTGGTGTCTAAAGTCACAGAGACAGCCAGGTAGAGCTGTGCCAAGATGGATGTCCAGTTGTCCATCAGCTTCCTGAGGGACAGACTGGGCGGGGCCATTGAGGAGGCAGTGCGTACAGCAGTGGAGTCTGTGCTGTGTGAGACTGTGCGTCTGTTAACCGGACTCCAAGGGGACCAGCAGCAGGGACTCTCCTCAGTGCCCCAGGGGGACCAGGACACCCTGGGACTGAAGCAGAGGTTAGAGGCTCCCAGCGGGGGTGACTGGAGGGTGCAGGCTGGGTCTTCAGGGGCATTCTGTAACACAGGACCAAGGGGTAGTGGTGGTGGTGGGCGCGGCAACACTAAGAATCCAATGGGTCAGACCGCTTGCTCGACCACCCAAGCATCACAAAGGACCACCGTGGAGCCCCATCCCCTGGAGGTGGTGGAGGACTGTGCTGGACTGCCTGACCCGTTTGACCTTGTGTCGGCTGGGCCAGTGATGGTGGACTTTGAGGAGGGTCAGGGCATGGGGATCCCAGAGGAGTGGGAGCTGATGAACAGAGTGTACAAGACGGAGCACAATGAAGACATGGCCCTTATTGATGAGGACGGTACCACACACTGTAAGTCCTGACTCAATGTAGTGAAAGATGGCTGTGATGTAGTTTTACAGAGAAAAGAAAGCTTTAGTGAGAACCATTCATGTAAACTCACGAGATCAGGCGGCTTACTAGGCTACCTCTCATGCTCTTCCTCATTGTCTCCTCTCTGCTAATGTTCAGTTGTAGATGACCACAGGCTGCATGAAGGAGACCTGAGGACAGTGGCTGTGCCCCTGGAGGGAGAGATGGCTGCAAAGCCCCAGGACGCATTGCACCCCTGCTTCAGCCCAGCCAACATCAAAACAGAGCGACCTGAGATAGAGAGATGCTGCATGGCTGAGGAGGCCCTTGCGCTGCCTCTGCCTCATCATGCCAATGTGAGTAAAGCACATCTACTCAGTCCTCGAACTCCGACCTCGCAATTTCATAAACAATATTAGGCACTAAATGTTCACTGGCATATAATGTGAACCTCAATCCTTATCTTATCTAAACCTGTCATTCTCAGAGTGGTGTGGAGGCTGGTGAGTTTGGGCTAGAGCCGGTGGAGGCTGGTCCACAGGACTTTGTAGGTCGCCTGCGCCTGTGGCTGGAGCAGCTGTGTCCTGAGGTGGTCCGGGAGTACGAGAGGGAGGGCTGTCTGTGTGAGCTGTCCCGCAGGAAGCTCATCAAGTTCTCTGTGTCCTTCATCGTGGAGGAGTTTGGATTGTGAGGAGCTGATTGTATGTGTGTTTGGGATGAGAAGGGAAGGGAAGGGAAGGGACTGAGAGATCAGAGATTTTTCTCTTATATTTAGACTAAATGTTTTGTGAGTGTTTCTGACATTTAATCTCCTGTCCTTGTCTGCAGCTACCCTACCTCTGCTCAGAAGACCATGTTGGCAGAGCTCATAGTGGAGCTCTTCCCAGGACTCAGGCTCTGTGCACCCTCTGCTGGCATCAATGGCATAGTGCGTTAGTACATTTATTAGTAGTGTAGGATTCACATGATTCTCAGTTACTGAATAGACGATCATTTTCTCTCCCTGTGTAGGAACACTTGTACGACCCTTTGTCCCGTACGGGTTACATTGAGACGCGCCTGCGAAACTCTCGACGCACCCTTGAAGACCACAAGAAGAAGTATGTGCTGAAGAGGCGTCGGCCAGAGCCAGGCCTGGCGGACCCCCCTGGGCCTAGATCGGGGCTTGGGCTCCTGGAGAGCCAGTCCAGCGAGGAGACCCAGAGGTGGGTGGAACTGATGAAGAGAACCAGGCCCCTGACCAGGAACCTGCCTGCCATCCACGGTGCTATGGACCTCACATTCAACGCACGCAGGAGGTGGATCAGCAACACACGGCCTAGTATGAGGGCTGTGTTGGCCGAGTACCCATGTTTTCTTGACGTACCCGCCACGGTGAGTCCAGTCTTCATGGAGAAAGCTACGGATGCTCACTAGTCTAGAAAGGCCACAGATAGACTTGTATTAGGGTCATTCCATGTAATTTCAGCCAGCTATGACACCGACCATAGTCTAGAAAGGCCACAGATAGACTTGTATTAGGGTCATTCCATGTAATTTCAGCCAGCTATGACACCGACCATCTCAAATTATGAAATTGTTTCTGAAGTTAGAAACCGATAAAATTAGCATTCCTGCAACATTATTGTGATTAAATATAATATGATCTGAGAAATTAAGCTAATTGATTGCACCCAAATTGTCCCTTTTAATTTATAGGATGGATATAATATTCAATAACTATAGTACCGAACATCCGATTTGAACCAAACTTTTTTCTAACAATGAGTAAGATACTGTATGAGGAATCAAATAAATGGTCAAAAGCCACCCACGGACCCCCCACACCCCACACCAATACCATCCCAACAGAGTATACAGAATCAGTTCTCTATGGCTGACGAGTAGTATGGAACTGCGGCTTTCTTCATCCTATGTAATGTGTTCTCAGTGAATTTGGTGTGTCCCCCCCTCCCACCTGTTCAGAGAAATTAGTAATTGAAGTTGTTATGTTTGTGTCCCATCCTACATCCTGATAGTATCAGCTTCTGACCACTAGATGGTGCTGTTCCTGCTATTAGGTGATAACCCCCCCCCTCAATGTTAAAGGGATAGTTCACCCAAATTACAAAAATGACACATTGGTTTCCTTACCCTGTAAGCAGTCTATGGACAAGGTATGACAGCAACCCATTGTTTAGTTTTGTTTACCTGGCAAATGTTTCAATTGCTAACTTTTCAGCATTTGTGGCACAAATCCAATGCAAGTCAGTGGTACCTATATTAGCATTTATGTGCTTCATATTCAAATCATCTACAGGTAATTGCCAAAATAAAGGAAATACCAACATAAAGTGTCTTAATAGGGCATTGGGACACCATGAGCCAGAACAGCTTCAATGCACCTTGGCATAGATTTTACAAGTGTCTGGAACTCTATTGGAGGTATGCAACAAAAAAATTTACATTTGACATTTTAGTCATTTAGCAGACGCTCTTATCCAGAGCGACTTACAGTTAGTGAGTGCATACATTTTCATACTGTCTAACCATTCTTCCACAAGAAATTCCATAATTTTGTGTTTTGTTAATGGTGGTGGAAAACGCTGTCTCAGGCACCGCTCCAGAATCTCCCATAAGTGTTCAATTGGGTTGAGATCTGGTGACTGAGATGGCCATGGCATATGGTTTACATCGTTTTCATGCTCATCAAACCATTCAGTGACCACTTGTGCCCTGTGGATGGGGGCATTGTCATCCTATGGGGGCATAGCCATGGGAGCCAAAATAATGGCCTGCCCAGCATTTGTAGACATGACCCTAAACATGATGGGATGTTAATTGCTTAATTAACTCAGGAACCACGCCTGTATGGAAGCACCTGCTTTCAATAGACTTTGTATCCCTCATTTACTCTAGTGTTTCCATTATTCTGGCAGTTACCTGTATTCCTTCCAGTTCTTTGCTGCTAATGACTGGAACGAACTGCAAAAATCTCTGAAGCTGGAGACTCTTATCTCCCTCATTAACTTTAGGCGTCAGCTGTCAGAGCAGCTTACCGATCACTGCACCTGTACACAGCCATTCTGTAATTAGCCCATCCAACTACCTCATCCCCATATTGTTATTTATTTTGCTAATTTGCACCCCAGTATCTCTATTTGCACATCTATCATTCCAGTGTTAATACGAAATTGTAATTATTTTGCACTATAGCCTATTTATTGCCTTACCTCCATAATTTACTACATTCGCACACACTGTATATATTTTCTCTGTTGTATTTTTGACTTTATGTTTTTTTACCCCATATGTAACTCTGTTGCTGTTTTTATTGCACTGCTTTGCTTTATCTTGGCCAGGTCGCAGTTGTAAATGAGAACTTGTTCTCAACTGGCTTACCTGGTTAAATAAAGGTGAAATAAAATAAAAATAAAATAAACTTACCTGTATAAGTAACATCATTGAGTTACAAAATAAATGATAAAATACCTTAGGCTGATTTTGAACATGAAGTGTGAAAATGCTAATATAGGTACCATTGACATTAATTGGATTTTTGCCACAAATTATATAAAGTTAGCATTTGAAGCAGTGGCCAACAACCAAAGCATGGGTTGCTGTCATACCTTGTCCATTGACTGCTTACAGGGTAAGGAAACCAATGAAATTTTATCATTTGGGTGAACTGTCCCTTTTAACATTGAGTTTGGGGGGCGGGGATCTTTAAACAAAACAAAAAAACTAATAGCCGGAACAGCACCATCTAGTGGTCAACCTGGTAATATCAGGACATAGGATGGGACGTAAACATAACTTCAATGACACATTTCTCTGAACAGGGGAAAAAACATCACCAAATTCACTGAGAACACATTACATAGGATGAAGAAACAATACTCTGAGCCGCAGCTCCATACTACTTGTCAAACACAGAGAACTGATACTATATACTCGTTGTTGGAGTGGGATTGTCGTGGGTGGCTTTTGACTATTCCTTTGGATTCCTCATGTCTAAGTCATTGTTAGAATAACGTTTGGTCCAAATCAGATGTTAGTTACTATATTTATTGAATATTATATGAATCCTATAAATTAAAATGGGCAATTTGGATGAAATCAATTAGCTTCAAAAAATAATGTTGCAGGAATGCTAATTGTATCCGTTTCCAACAACAGAAACGATTTCAGAACAATGAGTCAGTGGGTGTAAAAATCCTATTTTTTGAGGTGGAACGACCCATTGGTGACTAAGTGTATTATTGGGATCTGAAAGGTGTTTGTTTGTTCAGATTGACCTGGAGTTTGAGAGGATATTCCCAGGTAAAGGCCACTCCTTCCTGGCCCAGTGGTCATCGTTCGTGTTGCCAAGGGTGTACCAGATCGCAGAGTGCGAGAAACACCCAGACATCTCTGCACTTCTCCAACTGGCTGCCACACAGCAAGGAGGTCAGAGGTTAACTACACTGAATGACAATATAAAGTGTTGGTCCCATGTTTCATGAGCTGAAATAAAAAAATCCCAGACATTTTCCATACACACAAAAAGCTTATTTCTGTCAAATTATGTGCACAAATTTGTTTATATCCCTGTTAGTGAGCATTTCTCCTTTGCCAAGATAATCCATCCACCTGACAGGTGTGGCATATCAAGAAGCTGATTAAACAGCATGATCATTACACAGGTGCACCTTGTGTTGGGGACAATAAAAGGCAACTTTAAAATGTGCAGTTTTGTCACATAACACAATGCCACAGATGTCTCAAGTTTTGAGGGAGCTGACTGCAGGAATGTCTACCAGAGCTGTTGCCAGAGAATTGAATGTTCATTCCTCTACCAAAAGCTGCCTCCAACGTTGTTTTAGAGAATTTGGCAGTACGTCCAAACCGGCCTCACAACCGCAGACCACGTGTAACCACGCCAGCACAGGACCTCCACATCCGGCTTCTTCAACTGTGGGATCATCTGAGGGGAGTTGGGGGGGGGGGGGGGGGCTGAGGAGTATTTCTGTCTGTATTAAAGTCCTTTGTGGGGAAAAACTCATTCTGATTGTCTGGACCTGGCTGATTGTCTGGGCCTAATCCATAGATTAGGGCATAATGAGTTCATTTCAATTGACTTAGTTCCTTATATGAACTGTAATTCAGTAAGATCTTTGAAATTGTTTGCATGTTGTGTTTATATCTGTTCAGTATACATGCAATAGACACTTTACAGTCAACCTCCTAATCAACCATTGACAGACTGACTGAAAATCTGAATGATTTACTCAGTGGTAGTGTAATTGGAGAGTAGATTGCTGTGTTACGTTTTCTTTTTTTTAATGCCAAGTTTCACATATTTGTTCCCCTCTGATTCCTCTGCAGACTCCTACACCCTGACTATGCTGAAGGTCCTGATCTATGTACTACCACCAACAAACACCAGTAGAGCCTCCTTACCCTCCAGGAGCAGTGTCAGGCAGGCCATTCGGTATCTGGTGGACATTGTACCGGTGAGCAACACAGTATTTAAAAAAAATACTTCCTGGTCAGACTGAGCAGTAAACCCAGACATTTCCTCATTGCCATATAGATGAACAATTTGTGAACTATGGGAATTTTAGAAGGAAATTGTTGGCAACTTTAGAAGGAAGGGTAACAATGAAGATAGAAAAATGAATAGAAAAATCTCCTTGAAAGACCTTTCCTCCTTTGTTCCTCTACAGATGGATACCAAGGTGTCCTCCTTATTCTGTGACCCTACCTCCTTGGAGGGCCCAGAGTCTGTCTCCCACGCTCAGCCCTACATAGTTAGCGTGGGGCCCCTGGAGGCCCCTGGCCGGCAGCTTTGCATCGTGTTCCCTGTTGATAGGATGGCAATCCCCCTGCCTCAGGAGGGCCTGAGTAATGCACTGGACAAGCTTTTCAAGCTTCTGCGTGTGTTTGAACTGGGGTACCCAGATCAGCTAGCCTCCTTATATGGCTTCCTGGAGCACCTGTATGGGCTGGAGATGACCCCACAAGGTAACCATGACTCCCCCAGTGGCAAGGGGTCAAAAGTGCTTGAACTTTTATCACGGCTCCACATGCCCTCCTGACAGATGGCGTAGGTCTACACATGAATTGAACTCGCCCCACAGACTTACCTTCTGTTTTTTGGGGCCTATTTTATTCTAGCCATCCTTTACAGAACACATCCTTTACTATGTTCTGGATTTGCCCCAAAATAAAAAGTATGTCAGACTGAACTGAACAATACTGATGGAACACAATGGTGCTCTGGAAAAAATTAAGAAACCACTGCAAATTTTTCTTAAATCAGCATCTCTACATGTATGACAGCCATTCCATTCCAGTGTCTGTTGAATTCCAACACAGGCACACCTCATTCTACTGAATTAGGTACTGATTAGGTGATCACATTAACCAAATCTTATTTAACGAGGAAAAGTATCAAATCCACTGCTGTGGTCATCACTATCCTCTTGCAATAGGACCAGCTGGATGGCAAAAACAGTGCTAATAGTACCTCAAAAGTAATACTAATCAAAAAATAACTATTGACCATGCCAAAAGTGTTGAAAAGGAGTGAGGAAAAGAAGGATTCAATTCTGCTTTACTGGCAGAGGGATACAGTGAGCGTCAGGTTGCTTCCATCCTTAAAATTTCAAAGACGGCGGTTTATAAGAACAAGGTCAAGCAGCAGACATTGGGGACAACAAAGCTACAGACTGGCAGAGGGCGAAAACGACACTCTACTGACCGGGATGACCGCCAACTCATTCGAATGTCACTCAACAACCGTAGGATGACATCAAGTGACCTACAAAAAGAATGGCAAACGGCAGCTGGGGTGAAGTGCACGGCGAGGACAGTTCGAAACAGGCTCCTAGGGGCAGGGCTGAAGTCGTGCAAAGCTAGAAAAAAAGCCCTTCATCAATGAGAAGCAAAGAAGAGCCAGGCTGAGGTTTGCAAAAGACCATTAGGATTGGGCCGTAGAAGACTGGAGTAAGGTAATCTTCTCTGATGAGTCCAATTTTCAGCTTTGCCCAACACCTGGTCATCTAATGGTTAGACGGAGACCTGGAGAGACCTACAAGCCACAGTGTCTCGCACCCACTGTGAAATTTGGTGGAGGATCGGTGATGATCATCGGTGATGATTATTATTATTATTATTATGATCTGGGGATGCTTCAGCAATGCTGGAATCGGGCAGATTTGTCATTGTGAAGGACGCATGAATCAAGCCACGTACAAGGTTGTCCTGGAAGAAAACGTGCTTCCTTTTGCTCTGACATTGTTCCCCAACTCTGAGGATTGGTTTTTCCAGCAGGACAATGAGCCATGCCACGTCAATCAAGGTGTGGATGGAGGACCACCAGATCAAGACCCTGTCATGGCCAGCCCAATCGCCAGACCTGAACATTTACATTTATGTCATTTAGCAGACGCTCTTATCCAGAGCGACTTACAGTTAGTGAGTGCATACATTTTCATACTGGCCCCCCGTGGGAATCGAACCCACAACCCTGGCGTTGCAAGCGCCATGCTCTACCAACTGAGTTACACAGGACTGTATTGAACCCCATTGAAAACTTCTGGAATCTGATCAAGAGGAAGATGGATGGTCACAAGCCATTAAACAAAGCCGAGCTGCTTGAATTTTTAGGTCAGGAGTGGCATAAAGTCACCCAACATCAATGTGAAATACTGGTGGAGAGCATGCCAAGACGCATGAAAGCTGTGATTGAAAATCTAAGTTAAAACATTACTATTGTGTTGTTTAAAAATGAACATGAACTTATTTTCTTTGCATTATTTGAGGTCTGACAACACTGCATCTCTTTTGTTATTTTGACCAGTTGTCATTTTCTGCAAATAAATGCTTTAAATAACAATATTTTTATTTGGAATTTGGGAGAAATGTAGTTTATAGAATAAAACAAAAATGTTATTTTCACCCAAACACATACCTATAAATAGTAAAACCAGAGAAACTTATATTTTTGCAGTGGTCTCTTAATTTCTTCCAGAGCTGTATATTCACTGAATTACTCATTGACAATGCAAATACTTTCATAAAACTAACATACATTTACATTTACATTTATCTTGTATACATTTTCTGTGCGGGGAAATGATACTGTATTTTGTACTTTGAGATACCTTTTCCCTTTTTGCACAATTGCTTTAGTATTTAAGTTGCTCATTATACTGTTATGTGGTTTACTTAAAAAAAAATAAAAAATATGAATGTTTTCATTGTCCAATATTTTAATATGTAAAATACTGGTGAAATACATAATGGTAATAACCACATTTATGTAATGCATGACCAAATGATATGTTCTTTGTGAAGTCTGTGTTCAATCAGTGGCAGCGGTCTATGAATTTGATGGCCCAGGTTGAACCTGCCTATGGGCCATCACTTGACCAGGCGAAGCCGGTGAGGGAGGAGGAGTGCCCAGCTCAAATCGAACAACAATCTGCTCCACTCCCTTATGTTGTCAACAAGGCAGCATGATCCATCGTTCAGAAACATACATCTCTTTTCCATAAAATATGTTTGAATTGTTAAACTAGTTTTCATTTGGAAGGCAGATAAAACGTTATCAAAAGCAATCACTTTTGCAAGTGAAAACAGAATCCTACTCATTACGCCACGTGCTAACCTACGTAACTTTTTTTTTTGAGCCGACTTATACTGAACAAAAATATAAACTCAATGTGTAAGGTATTGGTCCCATGTTTCATGAGCTGAAATAAAATATTGCAGTATTTTTCCATATGCACAAAAAGCTTATTTATCTCAACTTTTTTGCACATCCCTGTTAGTGAACATCCGGCTTCTTCACCTGTGGGATCGTCTGAGACCAGCCACCTGGACAGCTGATGAAACTGAGGAGTATTTCTGTCTGTAATAAAGCCCTTTTGTGGGGAAAAACTAATTCTGATTGGATGGGCCTGGCTCCCTAGTGGATGGGCCTGGTTCCCAAGTGGGTGGGCCTATGCCCTCCCAGGTCCACCCATGGCTGCACCCCTGCCCAGTCATGTGAAGTCCATATATTAGGGACTACTGAATTTATTTAAATTGACTCATTTCCTTATATGAACTCTAACGCAGTAAAATCGTTGAATGTTGCGTTTATATTTTTGTTCAGTATATTTTTTGCTTTTTAGTGATCCCTTTTCCTAACCTCAACTTAATCATCATAACCTAATACGTAAATTCTAACCTGCTGCGAAAAGTCAATTCTGACGTTAATTCGACTAAAGCTGAGCTTTATGTGCAGCCGGCTCATGCCCGGGAGGCAGCCCGCTTCCAAATGGAATGCAATCACTTTTCACCCGGTGGAAACTACGCCTTCCCCTCATAAAATCTGGGCGAATGATCACAGAGTTTTGTATCAACTGTGGGCATTGTCTTTACACTACTCAGTAATCCTGATGTTCTTTGGCTGAAAACGACGGACATACGACAACAAATACTTTAATTCAGGGGTGTCAAACTCATTTTAGCTCAGGGGCCACATGGAGGAAAATCTATACCCAAGTGGGCCGGACCGGAAAAATCATGGTATATATAACTTAAAAACAACAACTTCAGATTGTTTTCTTTGTTTTAATACGATCAACATACAACATAAAGCTGGAGCCTGAGGACAGTGTGTCCAAAATAGTACAAGCACAACATCACTATTAATCATAAAACACGTCAAGTTTATTTGAAAATTCTAAAGAAAAAGAACACACAAACACACAATGCCTCAGTGATTAACAGAACTGTTTCACAGATCACAGAACTATATCAGGGTGTCATTTCTCAGGCAGAAATGTAGATAAAAATAATGAAATCCTGTTCCCCAAACAAGTGCAAGAACCACAGAGTCAAGAATAGGTTAAATATACAAATAAAATAAAATCAATTAAAAACAATAGCACATCAACATAAAAACATATAAACATAAAGCTGGAGCCTGAGGACAGTGTCCAAAAGCACAACATCACTATTAATCATAAAACACCTCAAGTTATTTGAAAGTTCTGAGGACAAAGAACACACAAACACACAATGCCTCAGTGATTCACAGAAGTATATCACCGATCACAGAACTATATCAGGGTGTCATTTCTCAGGCAGAAATGTAGATAAAAATAATGAAATCCTGTTCCCCAAACAAGTGCAAGAACCACAGAGTCAAGAATAGGTTAAATATAAAAATAAAATAAAAACAATTAAAAACAATAGCACATCAACATAAAAACATATAAACATAAATCTGAAAGCGTTGCTCAAACTCCCGTAACAGTCCAGTTATTTTATCTTTGAACCGCTTCATGTCTGCCACATGTTGGGTCGCGCACACATTTTTCAGACAGGGGAAGTGAGCTGCATCACCACCGGCAAGTTGCGTCTCCCACAATGACAGCTTCAACTTGAAAGAACGTATGCTGTCATAATACTGCGTGACAACTTTGTTGCGCCCTTGCAGCTGTTTGTTCAAGTTATTCAGGTGCTCTGTAACATCCACCATAAATGCAAGGTCCTGCATCCATTCTGCGGAATGAAATTCTAACACTGGTTTGCCCTTTTCTTCCATGAACTGTTCAATTTCTTCTCGTAAATCAAAGAAACACCTCAGCACAGCACCTCGGCTTAACCATTTTACCTCAGTGTGGTATGGCAGGCCATAGATGTGGTCTTTCTCTCTGAGAAGGCTGTCAAACTGACGGTGATTCAGGCTTCTGGATCGGATGAAATTAACAGTTTGGATGACCACCTTCATGACGTTATCCATCTTTAATGACTTGCAACACAAAGCCTCCTGGTGCAAAATACAGTGAAAAGTCAAAAAATCACGTCCTCCATTTGCAGATTGCACTTTCTCTCTGAACTTTGTCACAACGCCTGCTTTTTTCCCGATCATTGAGGGCGCACCATCTGTAGCCAGGCTGACAGCGCGGGACCAGTCCACTCCGACCCTATCCAGCGTGCCGACGAGTGCGGTAAAAATATCAGCTGCTGTCGTTGTATCTGTCATCGGCACCAACTCCACGAACTCCTCGGTGATGGTCAATGTGTCATCAACTCCGCGGATGAAAATTGCCAGTTGTGCAACATCTGTAATGTCCGTGCTTTCATCAATTGCAACCGAAAACGCAATAAATGACTTTACTTTTTGCTTCAACTGGCTGTCCAAATCCACTGAAAGATCGGAAATCCTGTCTGCAACTGTGTTTCTTGTCAGGCTGATATTTGCAAAAGCCTGCCGCTTTTCAGGGCACACAATCTCCGCTGCCTTCATCATGCATGTTTTTACAAATTCACCCTCACTAAATGGTTTTGAAGCCACTGCGATTTCATTAGCAATGAGGTAGCTAGCTTTCACTGCAGCGTCACTGATGTCTCGGCTGTGAGTAAACACAGACTGCTGTTTCTTCAGACCCGCCAACAGTTCATTCACCTTCTCTCATCTCCGCTATCCTTGAAAGTTGTCAAATTTGTCGGCATGAAGACTCACATAGTGGCGACGAAGGTTATATTCTTTCAGCACTGCAACATGCTCTGAACACACCAAACATACAGCTTTCCCATTCAATTCCATGAATAAATAGGATGACCATTTTTCCTGGAACACTCTGCGTCCACTTTTCTCTTTTTTGACAGAGACATATTGGGGCAATGAGGGTGCCAAAGCACATAATGTTAAAAGTAGAAGCCGTAATAAATATCGCGGGCAAAACAAAGTAGCTCATTGGCTGCACGTGCTTGACCTACTTGCTCTGCCCCGGTATAAACAGTTTGCTTGCTTAACACAATTGCTATTGCGCCATCCAGTGGACGCAATTGGAACAGCAGTTTATTTTATTGAAAAATTGCAGCGCATTTTTATACTTTACAATTTTTATTTATTTATTTTATTTATTTTGTATTAAAATAAATAAATAATAATCATCTCGCGGGCCGGATTAAACCCGTTTGCGGGCCTGATCCGGCCCCTGCTTTAATTGAACAAATGTGCTGCATGTCATGCATGGGAGGCTTCCAAGTGGCACTGAACCACAGCAGACCTTGTTCGCACACGGAAGTGTGTATCCACTTGCAAAAGTGAGAAGGTGCGCTGATAAACATTCTTAAAATGTGGTTCATTGTAGCAATAATTTGTCCGGTTCTAGCTGCATTCCTATACAAATCCTTTTGATATCGACACTCGTGAGCCGCTTAAACCACAGGTCACCCAAAAGAAGGAGAAAAACAAAGTTCTGAAACAGGGTGAGTCTCTTGGACACAAGGCTTGACAGATCCCCAATGCATGCACGAAATATAGTTTCCTAGGAATATGTGCCCAAACAGATATACATTTTGTAAGAATTTTTTGGCACCCTTGTCCTGTGTCACTGTGTGTGTGTTTCGAAAGCCATATCTTGTTGCGTAATTAAATTGCTCTGTCGTTCACATGTATCGCAAGAGCATTCATTTGAAGGAGGAGAGCAGGTCAGGCAACTATTTCGTCTGTTAGAACCGCTGACATACCGATTTACAATATTTACAAATTCACTGATTGTCCAATGCAATACTGCGTTACAAGTTGGACAAGGCTCATGTACTGCAGTCATGACTGAGCCCATTGTTGAACTGCAATCCACCCAGAACTATATCACGTTTATCGCTGCTACACACACATTTGTTTCAGAACCACTAGCCAGGTTTTCATCCAATTTGCGACAGATTTTCATGCGAATATTCAAAAATCTGCATAAAATAATATGCGACTTTTCCACCAGACGTGTTTCCATCAAACTGACTTTTTGCGGATAGAAGGTTGTGCGTGATTACGCAGCGCACATAATTAATTTATCGCGTAATTAATTTTACCGACACAAAAATATCCCACCATGTCGAACGAACAAATTCTGTCGGCATTTAGGCCTATAAAATTGTACCGGCATTTTAATGTTTCCATGAAATACTTTTTTTTCATGGGTCAGGTAATTCATCCGCATGAAATGGTTAGACGGAAACGTGGTTATAGGGTCTCTTTGCACAGGCCAGGGGATAATATTGCTGGAACACAGCGTTATTTGTTTCCTGTAAAAAGCCAAAACTGGCAATATCTGTGTTAATTGTATATTTGTATTACTCTTCCCTACCAGGTTTCTTGGCCAGTAAAGTACCTGAGAAACTAGATGCCATTGTCATTGGCCGTGGAATTGGTGTTCTTGGGGTGGCGGTGCTGCTGGCTAAGGTTGGGAAGCAGGTCCTGGTTCTGGAGCAGCATAATCGGGCTGGAGGCTGCTGCCACACCTTTACAGAGAAAGGCTTTGAGTTTAACATGGGTGAGAAGGCTCTTATCAGTTTACCTTTCCTTACTTAGAAGGCAGCTATCAGTTCACCTTTCCTTACTAAACGTGGGAGGTATGCTGACACACATGAATATTACACCTTCCTTTACTCAGAGGTGGATGTGGTAGTGGCGATGAACATAGTCTATTTCTGTTGTTGGCATAAACCAGGGATGGGCAACTTTGATGGTGATGGGGTTCTGCATGGTGGCTTGCAGTTCTGCGTACCTACAGTACCAGTCAAAAGTTTGGACACCTACTCATTCAAGGGTTTTTCTTTATTTGTAGTATTTTCTACATTGTAGAATAATAGTGAATACATCAACACTATGAAATAACACATATGGAATCATGTAGTAACCAAAAAAGTGTTATACAAATCAAATATATTTTATATTTGAGATTCTTCAAATAGCCACCCTTTGCCTTGATGACAGCTTTGGACACTCTTGACATTCTCTCAACCAGCTTCACCTGGAATGCTTTTCCAATAGTCTTGAAGGAGTTCCCACATATGGGGAGCACTTGTTGGCTGCTTTTCCTTCACTCTGCCGTCCGACTCATCCCAAACCATCTCAGTTGGGTTGAGGTCGGGGGATTGTGGAGGCCAGGTCATCTGATGCAGCACTCCATCACTCTCCTTCTTGGTAATTAGTCCTTACACAACCTGGAGGTGTGTTGGGTCATTGTCCTGTTGAAAAACAAATGATCGTCCCACGTTGGTGTGCAGGAAGTCCATCCCCTGTAGCAGCTGCACCATCACATCCTGTACAGACAGGAAGCAGCATGACAGCATTGCTCAACCACTTTCTCTTGACTGTGGTTTATTCTGACAAGATATGAGGACATCTGGCATGAAAAGTTCAAAATAGTGTACAGTAAAATGTTATACTAATTCTTAATGGAATGCTTTGGAGTCATTGAGTTTTTATCAGATGCAGATATGTAAGCGGGAGAGTTCACACCTTAATTTTGTCCAGACTCAGTCCAGTGCTGGGGACTGTGGTGAGGAATGTAGACAGGTCCTGGTCGATGTACTCAAACACCAGCGTCAGGTCCAAACTCCTGTTCTTCAGACCAGCAGATACATCCAACAACCTTTCAGTAAGATCAGCAATTAAGGTCAATCATTGTGAACCATTTCTGCTAATGAAATGGCATGACACCATAGTATGCCATTATAAAACACCATCAAACTGATTTTAACTCTAAAGATGATTATGTATAATTCATAGGCTATGCAAACATGTTCAGATACAGTGGGGAGAACAAGTATTTGATACACTGCCGATTTTGCAGGTTTTCCTACTTTTACAGACCTCTACATGCTTTATTTTTTATCATAGGTACACTTCAACTGTGAGAGACAGAATCTAAAACAAAAATCCAGAAAATCACATTGTATGATTTGTAAGTAATTAATTAGCATTTTATTGCATGACATAAGTATTTGATACATCAGAAAAGCAGAACTTAATATTTACATTTACATTTACGTCATTTAGCAGACGCTCTTATCCAGAGCGACTTACAAATTGGTGCATTCACCTTATAGCCAGTGGGTTAACCACTTTATTTGTTACATAAACCTTTGTTTGCAATTAGAGATCATATGTTTCCTGTAGGTCTTGACCAGGTTTGCACACACTGCAGCAGGGATTTTGGCCCACTCCTCCATACAGACCTTCTCCAGATCCTTCAGGTTTCGGGGCTGTCGCTGGGCAATATGGAATTTCAGCTCCCTCCAAAGATTTTCTATTGGGTTCAGGTCTGGAGACAGGCTAGGGCACTCCAGGACCTTGAGATGCTTCTTAAGGAGCCACTCCTTAGTTGCCCTGGCTGTGTGTTTCGGGTCGTTGTCATGCTGGAAGACCCAGCCACGACCCATCTTCAATGCTCTTACTGAGGGAAGGAGGTTGTTGGCCAAGATCTCGCGATACATGGCCCCATCCATCCTCCCCTCAATACGGTGCAGTCGTCCTGTCCCCTTTGCAGAAAAGCATCCCGAAAGAATGATGTTTTCACCTCAATGCTTCACGGTTGGGATGGTGTTCTTGGGGTTGTACTCATCCTTCTTCTTCCTCCAAACACGGCGAGTGGAGTTTAGACCAAAAAGCTCTATTTTTGTCTCATCAGACCACATGACCTTCTCCCATTCCTCCTCTGGATCATCCAGATGGTCATTGGCAAACTTCAGACGGGCCTGGACATGCGCTGGCTTGAGCAGGGGGACCTTGCGTGCGCTGCAGGATTTTCTCTCACAGTTGAAGTGTACATATGATAAATATTACAGACCTCTACATGCTTTGTAAGTAGGAAAACCTGCAAAATCGGCAGTGTATCAAATACTTGTTCTCCCCACTGTATCATTTAATAAGAGAAAAATTAACTTACTTTACTATGTTCGGATGGTTGAAATACCAGATTTTACTTGAAGCCACCTCCCGGATCATGAAAGCAGGAATTACACTCTCCGGGTAGGTTCAACTTCTTCACCGCTGCGAGTCGCTGTTGATTGCGGACCTCTCCTGCCTCATACCATAGCATTGTTGAAGACTCGTTTCTGATTGGCTTGAAGGGCATTCTAGAGCGTGCATTCTTCTTCTTTATAAACTGGGTGGTTTGAACCCTGAATGGTATATCAGACCATTTACCACGGGTACGACAAAACATACATTTTAACTGCTCTAATTACATCGGTAACCAGTTTATAATAGCAATAAGGCATCTCGGGGGTTTGTGATATATGGCCAATATACCACGGCTAATATGTCCAGGCACTCCGCGTTGTGTCGTACATAAGAACAGCCCTTAACCGTGGTATATTGGCCATATACCACACCCCTCTGGCCTTATTGCTTAAATAACACATGGTATACAGTGAGGGGAAAAAAGTATTTGATCCCCTGCTGATTTTGTACGTTTGCCCACTGACAAAGAAATGACCAGTCTATAATTGTAATGGTAGGTTTATTTGAACAGTGAGAGACAGAATAACAACAAAGAAATCCAGAAAAACGCATGTCAAAAATGTTATAAATTGATTTGCATTTTAATGAGGGAAATAAGTATTTGACCCCCTTTCAGTCAGAAAGATTTCTGGCTCCCAGGTGTCTTTTATACAGGTAACAAGCTGAGATTAGAGCACACTCTTAAAGGGAGTGCTCCTAATCTCAGTTTGTTACCTGTATAAAAGACACCTGTCCACAGAAGCAATCAATCAATCAGATTCCGAACTCTCCACCATGGCCAAGACCAAAGAGCTCTCCAATGATGTCAGGGACTAGATTGTAGACCTACACAAGGCTGGAATGGGCTACAAGACCATCGCCAAGCAGCTTGGTGAGAAGGTGACAACAGTTGGTGCGATTATTCGCAAATGGAAGAAACACAAAATAACTGTCAATCTCCCTCGGCCTGGGGCTCCATGCAAGATCTCACCTCGTGGAGTTGCAATGATCATGAGAACGGTGAGGAATCAGCCCAGAACTACACGGGAGGATCTTGTCAATGATCTCAGAGGAGAACTGGGTGAAAGTGTTGTGGTCAGATGAGACCAAAATGGAGCTCTTTGGCATCAACTCAACTCGCCGTGTTTGGAGGAGGAGGAATGCTGCATATGACCCCAAGAACACCCTCCCCACCGTCAAACATGGAGGTGGAAACATTATGCTTTGGGGGTGTTTTTCTGCTAAGGGGACAGGACAACTTCACCGCATCAAAGGGACGATGGACGGGGCCATGTACCATCAAATCTTGGGTGAGAACCTCCTTCCCTCAGCCAGGGCATTGAAAATGGGTCGTGGATGGGTATTCCAGCATGACAATGACCCAAAACACATGGCCAAGGCAACAAAGGAGTGGCTCAAGAAGAAGCATATTAAGGTCCTGGAGTGGCCTAGCCAGTCTCCAGCCCTTAATCCCATAGAAAATCTGTGGAGGGAGCTGAAGGTTCGAGTTGCCAAACGTCAGCCTCGAAACCTTAATGATTTGGAGAAGATCTGCAAAGAGGAGTGGGACAAAATCCCTCCTGAGATGTGTGCAAACCTGGTGGCCAACTACAAGAAATGTCTGACATCTTTGATTGCCAACAAGGGTTTTGCCACCAAGTACTAAGTCATGTTTTGCAGAGGGGTCAAATACTTATTTCCCTAATTTAAAATGCACATCGATTTATAACATTGATGAGAGAGGCCTGTAATTTTCATAATAGGTACACGTCAACTATGACAGACATTGAGAAAAAAAAATCCAGAAAATCACATTGTAGGATTTGTAATGAATTTATTTGCAAATTATGTTGGAAAATAAGTATTTGGTCACCTACAAACAAGCAAGATTTCTGGCTCTCACAGACCTGTAACTTCTTCTTTAAGAGGCTCCTCTGTCCTCCACTCGTTACCTGTATTAATGGCACCTGTTTGAACTTGTTATCAGTATAAAAGACACCTGTTCACAACCTCAAACAGTCACACTCCAAACTCCACTATGGCCAAGACCAAAGAGCTGTCAAAGGACACCAGAAACAAAATTGTAGACCTGCACCAGGCTGGGAAGACTGAATCTGCAACAGGTAAGCAGCTTGGTTTGAAGAAATCAACTGTGGGAGCAATTATTAAGAAATGGAAGACATACAAGACCACTGATAATCTCCCTCGATCTGGGGCTCCACGCAAGATCTAACCCAGTGGGGTCAAAATGATCACAAGAACGGTGAGCAAAAATCCCAGAACCACACGGGGGGACCTAGTGAATGACCTGCAGAGAGCTGGGACCAAAGTAACAAAGCCTACCATCAGTAACACACTACGCCGCCAGGGACTCAAATCCTGCAGTGCCAGACGTGTCCCCCTGCTTAAGCCAGTACATGTCCAGGCCCGTCTGAAGTTTGCTAGAGTGCATTTGGATGATCCAGAAGAGGATTGGGAGAATGTCATATAGTCAGATGAAACCAAAATAGAACTTTTTGGTAAAAACTCAACTCGTCGTGTTTGGAGGACAAAGAATGCTGAGTTGCATCCAAATAACACCATACCTACTGTGAAGCATGGGGGTGGAAACATCATGCTTTGGGGCTGTTTTTCTGCAAAGGGACCAGGACGACTGATCCGTGTAAAGGAAAGAATGAATGGGGCCATGTATCGTGAGATTTTGAGTGAAAACCTCCTTCCATCAGCAAGGGCATTGAATATGAAACGTGGCTGGGTCTTTCAGCATGACAATGATCCCAAACACACCGCCCGGGCAATGAAGGAGTGGCTTCGTAAGAAGCATTTCAAGGTCCTGGAGTGGCCTAGCCAGTCTCCAGATCTCAACACCATAGAAAATCTTTGGAGGGAGTTGAAAGTCCGTGTTGCCCAGCGACAGCCCCAAAACATCACTGCTCTAGAGGAGATCTGCATGGAGGAATGGGCCAAAATACCAGCAACAGTGTGTGAAAACCTTGTGAAGACTTACAGAAAACGTTTGACCTGTGTCATTGCCAACAAAGGGTATATAACAAAGTATTGAGAAACTTTTGTTATTGACCAAATACTTATTTTCCACCATAATTTGCAAATAAATTCATAAAAAATCCTACAATGTGATTTTCTGGATTTTTTTTCTTCTCATTTTGTCTGTCATAGTTGACATGTACCTATGATGAAAATTACTGGCCTCTCTCATCTTTTTAAGTGGGAGAACTTGCACAATTGGTGGCTGACTAAATACTTTTTCCCCCCACTGTATGTTCTATGTTTGAGCTACTTTTGAAAGCATAAGTCGAATTGAAAACATTATTGGCATTGTTGAATTCGATTTTCATAATGGCAAGGTAGGAATTATGGTTTGGTTAGCTAAACTAGCAAGTATGTTTGTTTTGGTTACTGTGACAACTACTGTAGCTATCTAGTAAAGTAAACTGTCTTCATTATTTTCCATAGAAGGCATATCCCCTCGTTGATTATCCCTTACGTAATGTATTGAATTTTGACGTTTATCCCTTACTTGTTCCAACTGCACCTTTTGTTCTTTATGGCCCTTTTTTATTTCATATATATATTCTCAGTTTAGATACTTGTAAAGGTGATACCTGTACATCTGTTTTATTGGCCATAACATACATTTTCTTTAAGTTTTGAGGTGCAATTTTTATGTTGGAGGCATTTTTTTGTGTTAGTCTTATTCCTATTGATTTATTCCTGGGAGATGACCATTGTGTTTTCATTACGTTGTCATTACGTGTTATTTACTGTGTGCTAACACATGCATTTATTTCTTATTTAATACTACAATCACACACATGCACTCACTGTTTCATATTCCATCATTTTCCAATGTAAATCTGTCAATAAACTCCCCTGTGCGTGTTCATCCCCTGTGCGGGTTCATCCCCTGTGAGAGAGATGACGCTAGTGAGGAGAAAATGTTTGCTGATGAAGGGGGTTCGAACCATGACCAAACATGCCATGTCGAGCCTGATGGCTCCATGATGAAAAAGGGGAATGACTACAGGAACACAAGGCTAGAACAAAAAATATATAACTATTAAGATTCCACAAAGAAAATGGAACAAAATGAAACCACTGTCTGGCACAACTAAACTTCAGAAGTCATGGACATGTGCTCTACACTGAGTTTACAAAACACTCTCGATGTTGTACACTTGTTTTTACGTACCAGCTTGTAGGAAAACGCTGTGCCCATATCTCAAAGTAACGGCTGTCTGTTACTTCACAAGCTGTCAAGCTACATACAGTGGGGAGAACTGAAGTATTTGATACACTGCCGATTTTTGCAGGTTTTCCTACTTACAAAGCATGTAGAGGTCTGTAATTTTTATCATAGGTACACTTCAACTGTGAGAGACGGAATCTAAAACAAAAATCCAGAAAATCACATTGTATGATTTTTAAGTAATTAATCTGCATTTTATTGCATGACATAAGTATTTGATCACCTACCAACCAGTAAGAATTCCGGCTCTCACAGACCTGTTAGTTTTTCTTTAAGAAGCCCTCCTTTTCTCCACTCATTACCTGTATTAACTGCACCTGTTTGAACTCGTTACCTGTATAAAAGACACCTGTCCACACACTCAATCAAACAGACTCCAACCTCTCCACAATGGCCAAGACCAGAGATCTGTGTAAGGACATCAGGGATACAATTGTAGACCTGCACAAGGCTGGGATGGGCTACAGGACAATAGGCAAGCAGCTTGGTGAGAAGGCAACAACTGTTGGCGCAATTATTAGAAAATGTAAGAACTGACCATCTGGATGATCCAGAGGAGGAATGGGAGAAGGTCATGTGGTCTGATGAGACAAAAATATAGCTTTTTGGTCTAAACTCCACTCGCCGTGTTTGGAGGAAGAAGAAGGATGAGTACAACCCCAAGAGCACCATCCCAACGTGAAGCATGGAGGTGGAAACAATTCTTTGGGGATGCTTTTCTGCAAAGGGGACAGGACGACTGCACCGTATTGAGGGGAGGATGGATGGGGCCATGTATCGCGAGATCTTGGCCAACAATCTCCTTCCCTCAGTAAGAGCATTGAAGATGGGTCGTGGCTGGGTCTTCCAGCATGACAACGACCCGAAACACACAGCCAGGGCAACTAAGGAGTGGCTCCGTAAGAGGCATCTCAAGGTCCTGGAGTGGCCTAGCCAGTCTCCAGACCTGAACCCAATAGAAAATCTTTGGAGGGAGCTGAAAGTCCGTATTGCCCAGTGACAGCCCCGAAACCTGAAGGATCTGGAGAAGGTCTGTATGGAGGAGTGGGCCAAAATCCCTGCTGCAGTGTGTGCAAACCTGGTCAAGACCTACAGGAAACGTATGATCTCTGTAATTTTAAGTTCTGCTTTTCTGATGTATCAAATACTTATGTCATGCAATAAAATGCTAATTAATTACTTAAAGATCATACAATGTGATTTTCTGGATTTTTGTTTTAGGTTCCGTCTCTCACAGTTGAAGGGTACCTATGATAAAAATTACAGACCTCTACATGCTTTGTAAGTAGGAAAACCTGCAAAATCGGCAGGGTATCAAATACTTGTTCTCCCCACTGATCTCGTTAATATACAGCACTAGAAAACAAACAAGACAGTGGCTGTACAGGTCACCCGTGTAGGAGAAGTGAAACACCTCAAAGGTGAGGTTAACGCCCGGCCTGCAAGCTACCACAGTAGAGGGAAAATAGCTAGACGTCTTACTCAAGGAGTAAGTAACTTTTATTACGCCAACCTGAACAAGACACCATTGCTCGAGCTGAAGGCCGGAAATATCAGCCATAGCTTCAAGAAAGATGTCTTGAAAGTCATCTCATCAGAGCATGTTCAAGTGGATCCCTTTGGTGTTCACCTGTATACCGAGACAGGGTTGGGTATTGCTGTGCATCACCTCAGGCAAAGACGGCCTGTCATTCTGCACCTGGATGCCACTGGAGGAGTGGTAAGCCGCATCCCTTCGCAGCCAAAACTTTATTATAGTTTAACATGGCCTGGTGAAGGGAAAGACAAGCCTCCCCTTCCAGTGTTCGAAATGGTCACCAATGACCATGCAGTACCAGACCTGGCGTTTTGGATGATGCAGGCCCTGCACGAAGTCAGCAAGACGACTACCCACAGGGTGCGCTCGGTAGAAACAGATTACAGTTTGGCCCTCATCCAGAGAGTCCTTCTAGCCTTCAATAGAGAAAATAAAAGTGACTACCTGGAGAAGGCTTATCGGGTGGTCCAGAATGAGGTGAGCAGAAATATTATCAAGGCTGTCTCTGGAGGTTTTGGCAGCGCAACAAAGGACAAGGGCCTGAGGGAGTTTGACACACTGTGTTGCTCATCTCCTCAATACCACCAGCCTGGAGAGTGCTTCACTCACATGTGCCATGTTTTCTTGGCTGAAGACTCCACAACCAGTGAGCCGAAAAGTCTGAAGGTGCTGACAGACCTCATCTGCAAATTCAAGGTGCTAGATGAGGAGACAGACGTTTTCAAACCCTTCCTGATGGATTATGTGGCCTCAAGTTATGAAAATACCATCTTTGCCAGGTCACCGTTCACCCAGGAGTTCTCTTTGGCACTACAGAACGCAAAGCATGACATTGAAGCAGAACAAGCTGAGGAAGTCGAGAGGAACAAACATTTATGTCCGGAGCTGTTGGATGTCCTGTTGAAGGACTACCTGGAGATATTCCCCCTTTGGAGTGGGATATTGTTAGGGGACCTTAGTAGGTATGCATCAGACCTACAGCAAGACCTACAACAAAATCAGGGGATGATAACCAGGGAAACCAACAGTGGCAGAATAGCGGTTTGGGATAGTAAAGAACAGCATACTGCGCAAACAAAGATTCCTTCGGCCTGGTGCTTTCGTTCGCAAAATGCATGCTTCACTGACAGTGCATTAATACATAATACAGCATGGTCTCCCAGAGAGAATGCTTGATAATCCACTCAAAGGTGATATCATAGAGCACTCTGAGGAACAGTGGGCAAGGAGAACAGAAAGCAAACTGTACAGGTATGACTTTTTGACAGAAAAATATTGTGTTTTATAAAAGATCATGTCATTATGTTGTCTTTGACATTGTTGGGTATAATCATTTTAACATTCATTTAAGATACCCCTGCTGTCATCCTCCCGCAAGGACTCCAAAGACTCCTTGTTGAAGGCTGAAGATGGGGACATCACAGGACAGACATGGAAGGTATGAGACTTCGACAAAGTATAGTGGTCAACGAGATTAACTATGACAAGTTTTGTATTGTGTAGTGTTGACAAAGGGGTAAGAGTCTACATTATTGAAATTAACTACATTGTTACATATTTTCTGATTATATATCTATATTTAACCGTTTGTCCCACAAAACTGAAATACAAGTCCAAATTCTGCCAAGCCCCAAGAAAAGGCCCTGAAAGACCACCACCAATTGTTATCCAACTGGTGATAACAATTGGTGGTGGTCACAATTTTAAGAAATAACACTGAAAATGTTGTAATGTGTAACTGTTTTTTTTCAGACCATCGAACATTACATACTGCTTAACCTGAAGGACTGCAATAAGAAAGGCCTGTATTACATAAACCACTATGTGACCTATGCCATTCTCTATGGCTCGAATGAGCAAAGAAACAGACACTGTCAAAGGTAATACGTGAAGATTGTCAATTATTGTTGTATAATACATTTTTATCAGTTATCTAGATTTAGAGTTTTACAATACATCAGCTTCTCAATTATTTTATCAATGAATAATTACAGATGTAAACAGTACTATATTCATATATTTTTTTAATTATTGGTTTATTCAGGTAAACCTTTACTTGTACGATGCTGCCATTAATCTGGAGAACCACTGGAAACTTGTGGTAAGAACTTCAAATCCATAAAAAAGGGACCAAGGCAATCTTCATGTAAATAATTTAAAAAGCCTTTTTTGTGATGGCATGTTCAATAGAACCAACAGATAAAAACGGACACTTTTCGGCATCATGGCCTTCGTCAGGGAGTAACAATTAAATAATGAGAGCATGTCCTCTTTTGAAACAAACCATGTTCCCATCAGCCCTGATTGAAAGAGAGAGTGGTTACAGATTAGTCAATAGTCACATAGTAAACAGTATACAATAGTCATTTGGGGTCAGACAGCTAATTGTTTGATATAGCTGACTGCCAATCTTTGTCAGACATTGTGAACAAGGAGAATACGTTTAGTGAGAGAGTCATCACATTTTCCCCCAACACAGGCATGCTTGAAGATTCTCGCAATGTTGTGTAGTGTAAGCTAGGAAGTAGGAGCCCTTGTGCGAGCCGATGCAGCTTGCACATGGCAGTACGCCTCAGAGGAGCAAGAGTCTATGTCCTCTTTGTACAAGTACACCTCAATTTTATATGGACAGGACCCCAGACTTTCACAGGGCTTTATACCTAATCTATCTTGTTAGTGCTGAGTGCCAAGCAGAAAGTCATCGGGTCCCAATTTTACAGTTTTTGGTATGACTCAGCCAGGCATCATACACTCAACCTTTTAAGTTGTTTCTAAAATAATTAGTTAGGATTTTTTCTGGGAGATTGAAAGGGGGGTTAGCCATGTTGTTTCCAAGCCTCAGTGAAGGAAAAGTAATATGTACCTATGATGATGTGAATGATGTCCACAGGACTCATTCAGTGATTATAGATTAGCTAGCTGTTGGTCCTGCATGACACACTTGAGGTAGCATATTTCACATTTGGTCAGATGTGAAAATGAGACCAGGGCCCATATCCACTAAACTTTGCAGATTAGGAGTGCTGATCTATGATCAGTTTTTCCTTTAGATTAATGATTCCTTTTATATGAATTACTAAGATTATATGAACAGATCCTAGATCAGCATTCCTGAAATGCTTTCGCATAGCTTACATAAGGTCTGAGTTGATCACTGAACTTTCTCTCTATTGAGTAGCCTATTAACAAGGCTTAACCCGGATGTCAATCAATGTGTCTGTTAAAACCAGGATGCATTCAGGATTAAATACATGTAGTTTACACTAGAGGAAAGTTAATTCCTTAGGGAGCAGACATGACATAGGATAAAATAATATTAACCTCTAGGCTTAATTTCTGCTGTTTTGGTCATGATATAAGTACAGTACATTCTGAAAGTATTCAGACCCATTGACTTTTTCCAAATTTTGTTACGTTACAACCTTACTCTAAAATATATTAAATTATTTTTTCCCCTCATCAATCTACACACAATACCCCATAATGACAAAGCGAAAACAGGTTTTTAGAAATTGTAGCAAATGTATTAAAAATAAGAAACTGAAATACCTTATTTACATAAGTATTCAGACCCTTTGCTATGAGACTTGAAATTGAGCTCAGGTGCATCCTGTTTCTATTGATCATCCTTGAGATGTTTCTACAACTTGATTGGAGTCCACCTGTAGTAAATTCAATTAATTGGACATGATTTGGAAAGGCACACACCTGTTTATATAATGTCCCACAGTTGACAGTGCATGTCAGAGCAAAAACCAAGCCATGAGGTCGAAGGAATTGTCCGTAGATCTCCGAGACAGACAGGATCGTGTCTAGGCACAGATCTGGGGAAGGGTACCAAAACATGTCTGCAGCATTGAAGGTCCCCAAGAACACAGTAGCCTCCATCATTCTCAAATGGAAGAAGTTTGGAACCACCAAGACTCTTCCTAGAGCTGGCCGTCCGGCCAAACTGAGCAACCGGGGGAGAAGGGCCTTAGTCAGGGAGGTGACCAAGAACCCGATGGTCATTCTGGCAGCGCTCCAGAGTTCCTCTGTGGAGATGGGAGAACCTTCCAGAAGGACAACCATCTCTGCAGCACTCCACCAATCAGGCCTTTATGGTAGAGTGGCCAGACGGAAGCCACTCCTCAGTAAAAGGCACATGACAGCCCGCTTGGAGTTTGCCAAAAGGCACCTAAAGGCTCTCAGACCATGAGAAACCAGATTCTCTGGTCTGATGAAACCAAGATGGAACTCTTTGGCCTGAATTCCAAGCGTCACGTCTGGAGGAAACCTGGCACCATCCCTAAGGTGAAGCATGGTGGTGGCAGCATCATGCTGTGGGGTTGTTTTTCAGGAAAGATTAACGGAGCAAAGTACAGAGAGATCGTTGATGAAAACCTTCTCCTGAGCGCTCAGGATCTCCGACTGGAGCGACGACCCTAAGCACACAGCCAAGACAACGCAGGAGTGGCTTCGGGACAAGTCTCTGAATGTCCTTGGGTGGCCGAGCCTGAGCCCGGACTTGATCCCGATTTAACATCTCTGGAGAGACCTGAAAATAGCTGTGTAGCGACGCTCCCCATCCAACCTAACAGAGCTTGAGATGATCTGCAGAGAAGAATGGGAGAAACTCCCCAAATACAGGTGTGCCAAACTTGTAGCGTCATACCCAATACGACTCGAGGCTGTAATCGCTGCCAAAAGTGCTTCAACAAAGTACTGAGTAAAGGGTCTGAATACTTATGTAAATGTGATATTTCTGTTTTTCTTCTAATAAATTAGCAAAAATTCTAAAAACCAGTTTTTGCTTTGTCATTATGGGGTATTGTGTGTAGATTGAGGAGGGAAACGTAACAAAATGTGGAAAAAGTCAAGGGGTCTGAATACTTTCCGAATGCACTGTATATATGGAGACTGTTTAGTGCCAAAAATCTGTTATTCAATGCGTTATCTGTTATTTATCTGTTATTCAATGCTTTTCTATGGGCTAATAGAAGTACGGCCAAATACAATTTTCCATCCAAATTGTTTGCATTAATTGTTTTTGATACTTCAAGGGGTCTTAAAATTCAAAATCAAATAGAAAAATAATCCTTGGTATGACCTTCTTAAAACAATACCATATATCTTAGTAGACCTTCTATTGTCAGGGCACTCACAGGACAATCAAACTACAAGGCCACTGAGTTGGCCTTTTAATTGTACTGATTTCCTATATATTTGATTTCATGCAAAGTATTGTGAATAAACGTGGACATTGACATTGTTGTACACTACAGAACCTTCTTCAAGATGAGGAGAAATCGCCTGGGTAAAGAAGGCTGGGTGCACATCAAATGGACGGCAGGAAACAGTCTCTTCCAAACAGAAAGATGCCACTAGCTGTGATGTCTTCATGATGGAGTGTGCAGTCCCTGTTCCTAGAGACCTACCCTCCTGTAGGTTTTGGCGATGTAATTGGCCAATTATAACTGTTCTGATTTCAGTTTATCAACCAGCTAATTATTAGAATTTTGTGTGCAAGACTAGGGTTGGACAGAAACCGAAAGGCAGGCTGCTCTCCAGGAAAAGGGTTGGGCAGCCCGGGTGTAGGAAGTGTTTAACACAGAGTGATTCCAAATCTGCTGCCCAAGCCTCACAAAATGTAAGACATCACACCCACCCCAGCTGGCGAGCTCATGCTGGTTCTGAGTCATGGCACCAAAGTTTCAGATTTTTCATTGTGTATGAACGTCTTGCCCTTCTCCTGTAATGTACGCTACATCCGTCCTCTACATTGTTGTGACCTGTCAGGCCGTCTTGCATTCAAAGTTTGAGGCTGCAACGTTACCAATAGACCAAACCAAAAGCGCATTGGCTAGCTCCAATGAAACTATTTCAGCATAAGGAATACGTTTATCACACAGGATTAATGGGAACAGGTAACGCTATACTATTCTGAAAAAAGTATTTATGTTGATTTGGTGTTATTCTGTACTCCATCAACAGATGGCCAAAGAAGTTCTTGACAACATCCATACAAATGCGGGAAAGAAATCAATCCTGAAACTCTAGTCTTCAGGTACTAATTCCTTATGTATTACATTTTAAATGAAATCTAATTTAAGTGTGTTGTTGGGTATTTGTCATAAAGGTGCATTATAAGATATTTCAGAGAAACAGGGGAAACAAACTTTAAATATGCAATTGTGATTATACAATTCTATAGAACCTGTGGGAAACTTTTGCTCTCATTGTGGGATGACAACCTTGGCAGGCGGAAGCAAGACCTTTGATTGGGTAAGTGGCAGTAATAGAGATTCCACATTAAGATAGGAGACGAGTCTGTTTCACTCTACCATCATTACATCCAGCCCCACCACTTTTATGACCATGTGCACCCCAGCAAGAATGGAATCATGATATTTGCAAAAGCCCTGAAAGACACTGCCTTAGTACGGACCTCCAATAAACACAACAAGACTTAGACCAGAGACTCTGACCAGCAAGCACTACAGGAGCCTCAGGGCTTGCCCCTGATCTTCATGTCCTACCACCCCCACAGACATGCCTGGGATGACCAATGAAGAATATGTAAGGAACAAAAGTCTGAACTGGAAGTGTGACTTTTGATATTTTGAGAAAGACTACTCAACATCTCTGCAGACCTGTGTATAAAATGTCTCTCTGTACTAGCCATGAACATTGTGAAGGCAGAAATGTATGGCCCACTACAGCAGTGTAATACAGAATTCAATATGGACATTTCCATGTAAAATGACCCAATAACGCCAACATGTGAAGTTCATAGGAGCATGTCTAATTGGGTGTCAAATTAAAGCTAAGAGTCTATTTTTGTGAAATTAAGTCATATATATACAGTGGGGAGAACAAGTATTTGATACACTGCCGATTTTGCAGGTTTTCCTACTTATAAAGCATGTAGAGGTCTGTATTTTTTATCATAGGTACACTTCAACTGTGAGAGACGGAATCTAAAACAAAAATCCAGAAAATCACATTGTATGATTTTTAAGTAAATAATTTGCATTTTATTGCATGACATAAGTATTTGATACATCAGAAAAGCAGAACTTAATATTTGGTACAGAAACCTTTGTTTGCAATTACAGAGATCATACGTTTCCTGTAGGTCTTGACCAGGTTTGCACACACTGCTGCAGGGATTTTGGCCCACTCCTCCATACAGACCTTCTCCAGATCCTTCAGGTTTCGGGGCTGTCGCTGGGCAATACGGACTTTCAGCTCTCTCCAAAGATTTTCTATTGGGTTCAGGTCTGGAGACTGGCTAGGCCACTCCAGGACCTTGAGATGCTTCTTACGGAGCCACTCCTTAGTTGCCCTGGCTGTGTGTTTCTGGTCGTTGTGATGCTGGAAGACCCAGCCATGACCCATCTTCAATGCTCTTACTGAGGGAAGGAGGTTGTTGGCCAAGATCTCGCGATACATGGCCCCATCCATCCTCCCCTCAATACGGTGCAGTCGTCCTGTCCCCTTTGCAGAAAAGCATCCCGAAAGAATGATGTTTCCACCTCCATGCTTCACGGTTGGGATGGTGTTCTTGGGGTTGTACTCATCCTTCTTCTTCCTCCAAACACGGCGAGTGGAGTTTAGACCAAAAAGCTCTATTTTTGTCTCATCAGACCACATGACCTTCTCCCATTCCTCCTCTGGATCATCCAGATGGTCATTGGCAAACTTCAGACGGGCCTGGACATGCGCTGGCTTGAGCAGGGGGACCTCGCGTGCGCTGCAGGATTTTAATCCATGACGGCGTAGTGTGTTACTAATGGTTTTCTTTGAGACTGTGGTCCCAGCTCTCTTCAGGTCATTGACCAGGTCCTGCCGTGTAGTTCTGGGCTATTCCCTCACCTTCCTCATGATCATTGATGCCCCACGAGGTGAGATCTTGCATGGAGCCCCAGACCGAGGGTGATTGACCGTCATCTTGAACTTCTTCCATTTTCTAATAATTGCGCCAACAGTCGTTGCCTTCTCACCAAGCTGATTGCCTATTGTCCTTATACATTGTCCATCCCAGCCTTGTGCAGGTCTACAATTTTATCCCTGATGTCCTTACACAGCTCTCTGGTCTTGGCCATTGTGGAGAGGTTGGAGTCTGTTTGATTGAGTGTGTGGACAGGTGTCTTTTATACAGGTAACGAGTTCAAACAGGTGCAGTTAATACAGGTAATGAGTGGAGAACAGGAGGGCTTCTTAAAGAAAAACTAACAGGTCTGTGAGAGCCGGAATTCTTACTGGTTGGTAGGTGATCAATACTTATGTCATGCAATAAAATGCAAATTAATTACTTAAAAATCATACAATGTGATTTTCTGGATTTTTGTTTTAGATTCCGTCTCTCACAGTTGAAGTGTACCTATGATAAAAATTACAGACCTCTACATGCTTTGTAAGTAGGAAAACCTGCAAAATCGGCAGTGTATCAAATACTTGTTCTCCCCACTGTATATATACATATTTCAGCCACTTGCCATCAGTAAAAATTAGAAGTAAGCAAACACTTTTTTTATTTCTGGTAAAAAAATATGGAAAAGTGGTCTGTTTCTTCCCGAAAAGTCAGAAAAGGTATTGGAAATACATGAAAACACACATTTTGAAGTAAAGACCCCTGCCAACTAATATCAACACTTATTTAGGTTTGGATAAATTACTTGACTTGTGTAACTTTAAGAAACATTGTTCTGTGCTTTGTAGTTATTAGAGAATTGGAGACTTTTCTACAGAACCCCTCCTCTCTCTCTCTGCCAATCTCTCTCTTCAGTTAATGTGGCATCTCCCAGCTCTTACTGACATAGTCATGAGGCCCCTCTCTTTCCATTTACTGTGATACGTTTAAAAGAAAGTTGGGAACATGTTTTAAACTGTACCTTCATGGGATTATTTGTACAGAGCAAATTAGCCAGTGTTACCTGTTGTTTATTTTTCAATGGAACATTTCTACAGTTGATTCAGGTTTTAAATTCACTCTGTAAAAAGTTTAATTAATACTGAGCGGTGGAAAATAACCCCAGTGTTCAGTGTGATTTATACTCGGTGTATAGTAAAACACTCAAAACCACACCCATCATTATTATATTTTTTAGAAACGTTAGTTCCAATGTCTGTGATTTTGCAAATAGATTGGTTGATTGATCTTATTCTTGTATATTGTTGTACATTTCTCGTTGTACCTCTGCAAAGGGTTCTACCTATAACCAAATGTGGTTCCCCTATGGAGACAAGCATATGAAGACTATGGGCCAGTTTTCCGGACACAGATTGAGCCTTGTCTAGAACTAAGAAGCTTTTTCAATGGAGAATCTCCATTCACATCCTTTTTTAGTCTAGGACTAGGCTTAATCTGTGTCTGGGAAACCGGGCCCAATGGTTCTTTTTTATTTTCTTACATTTTTTATTTTATTTCACCTTTATTTAACCAGGTAAGCCAGTTGAGAACAAGTTCTACTTAGCACCTTTATACCTAAGAGCGTACAACCATAATCCACTCTCGTTTGCCATTCAGTTCCTGTGATGTGTTGCTTGAATTATGTAATTTGTCAACATTTGTCAAATGTGTTTTGTTAAATTAAATTGAATATTTTAATGCGATTTTCTATTGGTATATTTTGCTTTTAAGTCCTTCCATAGTTTGAATATGAAAGGCATTGGGGTTCATCTCTTCTATTAGTCTGACTCCATAGACTCCATAAGTTTGTAATGTTGTGTTGCTAAATGTGTCCCATGTTTTCAACCCATGTTTTCAACTGTTTTCTAGTGGTCCCAAAAAATCTTATTTGATGCCAATGAACATCCTTATTTATCAAAACAGTTATTGAAGGATGACAGAAGCTACATACTTGAGGTATAAGTTAGGACAGAGGGGGAGATGACTGAGTCAGGTTTCCAGTTTAACATTTTATTTTTTTAACTGGAGGTAGACATGGTAATGGAGGATCATCAGCATAGTGTCTGGAAGCATGGAATAAAGTAATAACTAATAATGAACAATGCCTTCTATTAAATACATACATAATTCAAATAAGACAAAAAAAAGACAAAAGTATGAAGCATTGCAAGTCACTGTGTGAAGAAAGCAAAGGAGGTCCTCTTTGACTTCAGAAGGAAGGCTGATTTCGTTACCTCAGCTGACCCTCAATTGAGAACAGGTAGCGAGCTTCAACAGTTTCAAATACTTAGGGACTATTACTGACAGAAGCCTCAACTTCACTGAAAACACAGTACATTTTACACTTACCTGCTATGGAGACTGAGGCGCATCGACGTAGTTCCCACAATCCTGCGGAGCTATTACACATGGCTCATTGCCACATACATCTGGTCTGCTACATCAAGCTGAGGAAGGTAGTTACTCTGGGGTCAGCCCTTTATAGGCTGTATGACACACAGGCAAGGAAGTAGGCAACACAAATAACAGGGGACTGAATTCACAATTTGTGTGGTTTCTTCACCCTGGTCTGAAAAACATTATGTACACCAAAATTAATGAACAACTCTGGCTTGGGAAGCTTCATTCCCACTGCAATCCAGCTGCTCAATTAGATGAAGTAGCAATTGAAATTCTAAGTCTAAAATTTAAATAGTAAATTAGTTTTCAGAAAACCAAAGGGTGTGCAATGTGTGTCCCTCCCCTTTGAACAATACCAAGTTGGTTTGAGGTGCCTAGGTCATGTGATCAAAGCGCTATTGAATTGTATGTGATACAAAACATTATATTGGAATCATAAAAAAATAATAATAATTCATGAGCAAAACCAAAGGGTGTGCAACATGCCTCTCTATGAAGGGAATACTGGACAATTGAAATGAGTTTGCTAAGTCACGTGGTTGAAGAGCTATCGATATTTGAATATTTGGATCATGCATTGAGGGTGCACCAGGCCTCCTACACCGTTGCGGTGTTAAATTCGTGTCGAAATCGGAAAAATAAGACCTGTGCAATGGTGTACACCTTTTTTCCTTCATAAAGAGCCTAACCTGAGGTATGTAGCTCAAATCGTACGTGGGCTATTAACGTTTGAAGGTCCGACTGTCTTTCAACACATTTATGTAATGCATAACCAAATTATATGTTCTTTGTATAGGCTAATGTTCAGTTAATATGAAATCTGGGAGTATGACCTGTAGGCGTCGTCTTTTCACACTACTCAGTAATCCTGACGTTCTTTGGCTGAAAACAACCGACATTCGACGAACACATATTTAAACATGCATGGGGGGCAGTGCATTTGGGCTGACCTAGTTCACACACAGATGCGCACTTGCAAAAGTGAGAAGGCACGCTGATAATTCTTTATAATGTGGATCACTATAGCAATACTTTGTGCTGCTCTAGTTGCATTCATATACAAATATGTGTTCCGTACATCGGGACCAAATCCTTTTGATATCGACACTCGTGAACCGCTGAAACCACTGGTCACCGAAAAGAAGGACAAAAACAAGTTCTGAAGCAGGGTGAGTCTCGTGGACACAATGCTTGACAAATCACCAATGCATGCACGAAATATTGTTTGCTAGGAATATTTGTGTAATCACCCTTGTCTGTGTCCTGAAAGCTAGATTTCGTTGCATAATTATTGCTCTGTCATTCACATGTTTCGCAAGAGCAGTATGAGAACAGGCCAGGAAACCATACTGAACAAAAATATAAACGCAAAGATTTTACTGAGTTACAGTTCATAGGCCCACCCACTTGGGAGCCAAGCCCACCCACTGGGGAGCTAGGACCTGCCAATCAGAATAAGTTTCATCCCCACAAAAGGGCCTTATTACAGACCGAAATACTCCTCAGTTTCATCAGCTGTCCGGGTGGCTGGTCTCAGATGATCCTGCAGGTGAAGAAGCCGGATTTGGAGGTCCTGGGCTGGTGAGGTTATATGTGGTTTGCGGTTGTGAGGCCAGTTGAACTTACTGACAAATTCTCTAAAACTACATTGGAGGTTGCTTATGGTAGTGAAATGAACATTAAATTATCTGGCAACAGCTCTGGTGGACATTCCTGCAGTCAGCATGTCAATTGTACACTCCCTCAACTTGAGACATCAGTGGCGTTGTGTGACAAAACTGCACATTTTAGAGTGGCCTTTTATTGTATTATTATATTGTAATAATCATGCTGTTTAATCAGATTCTTGATATGCCACACCTGTCAAGTGGATGGATTATCTTGGCAAAGGAGAAATGCTGACTAACAGGGATGTAAACAAATTTGTGCACAACAGTTGAGAGAAATAAGCTTTTTGTGCACATGGAACATTTCTGGAATCTTTTATTTCAACTCATAAAACATGGGACCAAAACTTTACATTTTGCGTTTTATATTTTTGTTCAGTGTGTTTCGTCTGTTATAACCGCTGACATACGGATGTACAATATGCTGCATGGCTACAATTCACTGATTGTCAAACACAGTACTGCGCCAAACTGACCAGCTGCTATACTGCACTAATGACTGAGCCCATTGTTGAACTGCCATCCACCCTGCACAATCTCATGTTCATAGCTGCTACACACTCACATTTGTTTCAGTACCATAGACTCTCTTTGTACAGGTCAGGGGATAATATTGCTGGAACACAATGTTATTTATTTCCTGCAAGAAGATAAGGCAATATCTCTGATTTGTGTTAATTTTATGTTATTACTCTTCCCTACCAGGTTTCTTGGCCAGTAAAGTACCTGAGAACCTAGATGCCATTGTCATTGGCAGTGGAATTGGTGGTCTTGGGGTGGCGGTGCTGCTGGCTAAGGTTGGAAAGCGGGTCCTGGTTCTGGAGCAGCATGATCGGGCCGGAGGCTGCTGCCACACCTTTACAGAGAAAGGCTTTGAGTTTGACGTCGGTGAGAATTGTCGTGACGTGACTTACTTTAATGTATGACTGTTATTTATCGAATCAACTATCTATGTTTAATTGTCACTCGATTAAATTAATCATGTAACAATTAACTCATTAGGAATTTTGGGCACCACGGAATAAGTTGTTTAACGAGTGACCATCTCCCGAATTAAACTCTTAGAAGATATATGTTACATATCGATAACAGTCACTTATCAAATAATTACCTCTTATCAGTCTCATTCTGAACGTCGCATAATCCTTGAACCTGCAAGAACCCTAACCTGATGAATCAGCAATACACAAATTGGCATAACTATTTATTTACTAACTAAATAATAACACAATACAAACACACATAGGTTATTGATTACTAACGTAATACAATGAAAACAGGTCCCTAGTGGACTGGACTAACATTAGCATGAATGGTTTGGTAGTGGAGGGGTCAGAATGGAAGGGAGAGACAGAGATTCAAACTATCACAGTTACTTTGGAATGTACGCTCACAGTAATCATAATATTTATGCACCCTAATAATCGCTCATTCGTATTAGAAATGCAACATGTATTTACGTGTTGCTGTCCTTGATAGTTGAGTTGATGATGTAGGACTCTGGTTTGCCCACCAGAGATCTCAATGTCCTTGGTAGAGTTTCTGGTCGTAGTGGTGGTTAAAATGGATACTTCAGATGTACCAGCGGTTGTCGGAGAGGGATTGTCCTTTCCAACTCGTGTCTTTAGTGAAAGTTCCCTAGACGACTATACATGCCAGCTGCAGACTGAAATGATAAGGTCTAGTGCATTGTCTTCTTCTTCACCTCGTGTAGAGGTTGAGAGTTTCAGGCCTTGCCAATCGTCTGTCATTCTTCTTCCGCATGGCGTCTCGCAGTGTGACCGAGGTGGTCAATGAGCTGACTGAGAACAACGACCTCAGGGCCGTCTTCAGCTACATCTTTGGCACTTACGGTAGGCTGCTGTAGTTCCTGACAATGGAGAGCATAACCACAGCAATCTCAAATGATAGGATGCGTCCAAAAGGGCACCCTATTCCCTATGTAGTTCACTAATTTGTGCCATTTGGGACACACATAATCTCTCCACATGGACCAAATTAATTGCATCTCTTTTTGTAGTGTGTTTGGTTTAATAAGACTCCATTTTGTTGTGTGTAAATACAGGTAATATACCCAAGGATGCCAGCTTCTCCTGATGGTCTGCCACTACCTGACCGGCGCCTGGTACCCAATAGGAGGAGCCAGTGAGATCGCCTACCACATGATCCCCATCGTTGAGAAAGCCGGGGGGGCCGTGCTCGTCCGCGCCCCAGTCAACCGCATCCTGTTCAACGACAACAAGGAGGCTATTGGTGAATTGGACTGATTGATTGATTGGTTGACGGGTGAATTGATTGATCACACAGATGGTTTTGACCACCTCTGGTTCCCATGGTTTCAGGTGTGAGCGTGATGAAAGGTCAGGAGGAGATCCATGTGCATGCTCCAATGGTTATCTCCGACACCGGCATCTTCAACACCTACCAGCAGCTGCTGCCCAAGGAACACCAGGCTATGCCAGGTGGGTGAGGGTATTAAGGTATGTTAAAGTATGTTCAAGATGGCTGTGTTAAAAAGACTGAATTGTTAGTTGACACTTGTATCGATGGCGTTGTCTAAATGTTGTTTCCTAATCATAATGTTTCTATGACCTTGTGATGCCTAATCATTAGGGATGTAACGATTCAGCAATATGCATCGGTCCCTGGTTCAAATGTTTAAGATGAGTGCATCGGTCCTGGGACCCCAAACCGATCCAAATGTAGCATGCATCGGTCAGAAAATTGATTCAAATGTTACGAATCGCCGGTTCACAATATTTTTTGTTGCTCACATTACTCTCTTTTTGCCTTCCGAAAATACCTCTTGTGACACCTGCGTCCTCTCCTTCAGTGTCGAACTAAGCATGGAATTATGTTGACAGTCATTGATCTTCAAGTCATTTTGGATGCCTAACAACCCCAGGCAATATCAGTAGCTTAGTTAAACTGCACGCCGTTCGCAACTTTGCACGCTGACCATTGAGAGGTAGGCCTATTCCTGATCTGGCACATCTCTGCATCACTTTCAGCTTTCAAATGTTTGTAAAATGGCTTGCACAATATTAGGCATTATTAGTTGTGACAACCAATGTAATATGCTAGGTTATTTTTTATGCGCTGTTGAAAATTGAGTTTTACCAGAATAAAAGTAGCTTAAGCTACCGCCGGAGACACAACTCTCCTCTGGCTATAGGTAGGCTACACGCTGATCGGGGCTTGCGTTAGATTTTATTTTATTGTTCAGGTTCACCATCAGCAATAATTTGGGTAGTTTTGCTTGAGAAACATTGCCCTCCCCTAACTGATAGTGGGGTGGTAGATGCCAAGTTTCCTTTATGGCATCATTTACACACACAACTCCATCAGCTGCAGATTTAAATTTAAGATGAATGTGTTTATGCAACAAATGTTAGTGCATCGAACCGAACCGCATCGATTCGTTCCTCTAATCAAACAGAATCGCACCAGATCGTTTCCTAATAAAACGTATCGTATCGAAGCCCATGTATCTTCACTGAACAAAAATATAAATGCAGCATGCAACATTTTCAAAAAATGTACTGAGTTACAGTTCATATAAGGAAATCAGTCAATTGAAATAAATTCCTTAGGCCCTAATCTATAGATTTCATATGACTGGGAATATAGATATGTATCTGTTAGTCACAGATACCTTTAAAAAAAAGTAGGGGCGTGGATCAGAAAACCACAGTATCTGGTGTGACCACCATTTGCCTCATGCGGCGCAACTACTTCGCATAGAGTTGATCAGGCTGTTGATTGTGGCCTGTGAAATGTTGTCCCACTCAATGGCTGTGCGAAGTTGCTTGATATTGGCGGGAACTGAACACGCAGTCGTACACGTCCATCCAGAGCATCCCAAACATGCTCAATAGGTGACATGTCTGGTGAGTGTGCAGGCCATGGAACAACTGTGACATTTTCAGCTTCAAGGAATTGTGTACAGATCCTTGCGACATGGAGCCATGCATTATCATATCATGCTGAAACATGAGGTGATGGTGGCAGATGAATGGCAGGACAATGGGCCTCAGGAACACGTCACAGTATCTCTGTGCATTAACATTGCAATCAATAAAATGCAATTGTGTTCATTCTCTGTAGCTTATGCCTGCCCATACCATAAGCCTACCACCACCATGGGGCACTCTGTTCATAACGTTGACATCCGCAAACCGCTCGCCCGGTACAGTTGAAACCGGGATTCATGTGCACACTTCTCCAGCATGACAGTGGCCCGTTGAAGGCGAGCATTTGCCCACTGAAGTCGGTGACGACGCCGAACTGCAGTCAGGTCAAGACCCTGGTGAGGACAACAAGCACGCAGATGAGCTTCCCTCAGATGTTTTCTGACAGTTTGTGCAGAAATTCTTCGGTAGTGCAAACCCACAGTTTAATCAGCTGTCCAGGTGGCTGGTCTCAGACAATCCCGCAGGTGAGGAAGCCGGATGTGGAGGTCCTGGGCTGGTGTGGTTACACGTGGTCTGTGGTTGTGAGGCCGGTTAGACGCACAGCCAAATTCTCTACAACGACATTTGAGGCGGCTTATGGTGTGCGAAATGAACATTAAATTATCTGGCAACAGCTCTGGTGGACATCTGTGGCACGTGAGACATCTGTGGCATTGTGCTGTGTGACAAAACTGCACATTTTAGAGTGGCCTTTTATTGTCCCCAGCACAAGGTGCACCTGAGTAATGATCATGCTGTTTAATCAGCTTCTTGATATTACACACCTGTCAGGTGGATAGATTATCTTGGCAAATGAGAAATGCTCACAAACAGGGATGTAAACACATTTGTACACAATTTGAGAACAATAAGCTTTCTGTGCATATGGAACATTTCTGGGATCTTTTATTAAAGCTCATGGAACATGGGACCAATACTTTACATGTTGCATTTATATTTTTGTTCAGTGTAGATACGAATCGTGTTGAAAGGGAAAGATGCACATCGCTACTAGTCATGAATGTTGTATGATCTTGAGATGCCCTGCAGCCATCCAGAAGCAGCTTGGTATGATGAAAAACGGGGCGGGAGGTCTGAGCATCTTCCTGGGCCTGACTGGAACCAAGGAGGAGCTGGGCCTCAAAGCAGACAACTACTGGATCTTCACAGAGCACAACATGGATGAACTGTAGGTCCTTCCTCTCTCTTTGTTTAACACTAAATGTTTGGCGTGCCCCCATAGCCCCCACTGTCTAATGACTTGTCGATTTCTTTTAATTCAACACCTTAGAATTTGTCCTTATTAACATACACTGAGTATACCAAACATTAGGAACACCTTCCTAATATTGATTTGCACCCCCCTCTTTTGCCCTCAGAACAGTCTTAATTCGACGGGGCATGGACTCTACAAGGTGTCGAAAGCATTCCACAGGGATGCTGGCCCATGTTGACTCCAATGCTTCCTAAAGTTATGTCAAGTTGGTTGGATGTCCTTTGGATGGTGGACCATTCTTGATACACACGGGAAACTGTTGAGTGTGAAAAACCCAGAAGTGTTGCAGTTCTTGACACAAACCGCTGCCCCTGGCACCTACTACCATACTCCGTTCAAAGGCACTTAACTATTTTGTCTTGCCCATTCACCCTCTGAATAGCACACATATACAATCCATGTCTCAGTTGTCTCAACATAAAAACCCTTCTTTAACCTGTCTCCTCTCCTTCATCTACACTGATTTGAAGTGGATTTAACAAGTTACCTCAATAAGGGATCGTAGCTTTCACCTGGTCAGTCTACAGTATGTCATGGAAAGAGCAGGTGTTGTTAATGGTTGTATACTCAGTGGATATGTCTGATGTGTTACCAGGGGCGGTGTGTTCAATAGGGCGATATGGGCGACGCACTGCCAAACGGGAAAAGGAAGGGATTTTTTTTCTAATCAATTATATCACGGCAACAGTAGTTATCAGTGTTCTAATCTGATCTGACTGCCACTAAATGTCAAATCAGGCTAAAGTCGTGCTTCAAATGGCCCCGCCCGTTTTTGGGGCGATTTCAGTCATGTTGAAAATCGCCCAGAAGTCTGTCATAGACTCCCATGTAAAATCTATTTTTTTCAAATTTCAAAGCTTTCAATACAATCTCTATGGGTGTCTGTGGGCTTGCACTTACGCGCTTTCGTCATACGTGACGTAACCATGAACGTAACTAAGAAAATAGCGGCTAGCAGCGTCTCTGTTGCGACCTGCAGTGTGGCGTTATCTTATGTTTTTAATTTGTACACTTAGTGGCGTTATTTTATGTTTTTAATTTGTACACTTAGTTTACAAACATTCTGCCAACCATGGATTTCCAGTGGTGGGTTTTGGACTGATCTTGTTGATCGTGTACATACCCGCTACGAACGGACTAAATAATGAAAACGCTGCTGGCAGCGGAATCCAATACAGCTGGGAGACTTGGCTGGATGACAGAGTCCCGGACAGAGAAGTGGAGCCGGCCGGCTTCACCCTGGTCAGAGCGGACCGCGATCTGACACAGTCACAGGGAAAATCGATCCTGGTAAGAGAGCGACTCTGTACCCCCGACATTGAACTGCTTTCTGTGTCACTGCGACCTTACTATCTGCCCCGTGAGTTCCCCCAATTGTTTGTTACCGTTGTGTACTGTTGATAATCACAAGTTTACTGGAGAACTGAGACCAAGTAGAGACTTTGGACAGGGTGGATATGGTATAATAAAGGCAGTTTATTCAGAGGTAAAGATATCTGGAATCGCGTGCACGGACTCGTTCGTCAAACTCTTAGGGAGCTATCTGAAGAGAGCCCCGAAAACATTGTGTGCAGACATTTTATACAATAAATGATGTAGGTTGAATCTAGTAGTTCTGATCTTCTGATTGGTCCTGATGAGTTGGGCGAGGTCCCCTCCACTGTTGCATTGGCTCTGAGTCGGGTTCTCTGTCTTCAAATGTTCAGCCTAAAGAGAGGGGATTTTTGTGTGTGTGTGTGTGTGTGTTTAACAGTGATGATGTGTGTGTGTGTGTGTGTTATCAGTGATGATGTGTGTGTGTGTGTGTGTGTGTGTGTGTGTGTGTGTGTGTGTGTGTCCTCAGAGCAAGAACTCGTGAGTTGGAAGAACTGAGAGACCTATGGCGTGGGTGTTGTCCTTGGCCACCTGCTGACAAGGCTGACAAGATAGGACTCTTTTGTCCATTGTTATAGGATAGGAACAGCATTGATTGAAAACAAACGCCCAACACAAAATGGGTCATGCACAAGATTTTAGTCAGACCAAGCTATAACATTATATATTTACTACGACAGTACATTCAACCAAAAGCTAATATAACAAAGGCATCAGAGATTATTTATAATCTGTCACAGAAACTGGAATCCATCTCCCCAGATCAGTCAATAAATGCTTCTGGTATTGACTTATATGCTGCCCCTGTCTTCATGTTGTTGCTGGACATATCTTTTTTAAAATGTGTGTAGGTCACCTAAATCATCAGAAAAATTGCCCCTCCTGAGAATTTTTTCAGGAGCCGCCACTGTGTGTTACATAGACAGACATTGTGTAAGGTCTTGTGGTGTGGACCTTGAGAGAGACCTGTATTACTGTGACATTACATAACCTATGGTACATGAGACTGTGATAGTGATTCTGTATTTCACTACCTTTTACTTTGTGCATCAAAGATTGTGCTATTACAGTAACGATCACCAGGTACAGAAACAAGACTAGTATTGGCACTGATATTCACCATACTAAATTATTTAATTATTTTGATCCTTGGAAATGCATCATCCAATGACATACTTTACTTATTTAAACCCTTGGCTCCTATATGGAGCATAATCCATTGGCTAATGTCCTACATCTTACTCAGTTCGGGGGAAGTTTTTCAAGGTTGTACCAGTTGAGGCTTCTCTCGCCATATCGGCCTGGTGTTTCTGGGTTGACCAGTCTTTCTTTTCCCCTGAGGGTTACAGTGTTGGGTGTTAGGCCTAGTTCTAGATTTATTCCTGATGATGTAAGACTGTCTTTTGTTTAAAAAAATAATAATATTACTTCATGGTAACGCAGACGAGACAACAGTTAGGACAAAATACTAAAGACAACATACAACAGGATTCTGTAGTTTTCTATTAGGTACCAGATGGTTGCTCTGTCCAGGCTATCAAATGCCTTTTCAAAGTCTGTTAAGTTGATTTGTTCCATTCTATTGACTGTCCAATGTTGATGCATTAGTGTTGCAATGTGTTCCTGAACAAAGCCTGCTTGTCTCTGATCTACACCATACCAAAACATTTTGTAATTTAGATTCTTGGAAATGCACACATAGCTACATTATCTGATGCCATCAGAATGAAGGCTGAACAGACATGTTTCAACCCATTTGGTTTTCCCATTTATCACAGGCAAGTCCACCCTGAGTCTGGTGAGCTTTGCTAACTATGAGTGGTTTGAGGAGTGGAAGGATGACAAGGTGACCAACAGAGGGACTGATTACAAGGAGCTGAAGCAGATCTTCTGTGACTCAATTCTGGAGGTGGTGATGAGTGTCTTCCCCAAGATTACCAGGGACAAGGTAGAGCATTTAGCCCATTCATACTAAACTCTGGTACACTGGTAGACTCCTTTTTCCAGGAAACTAAGATCTCTATGGTGGATGCACTAGTAACAGACAAGTTTCCTTTCAATTTTGACAAATGGTGTAACTTGATACCTCAATGGAAAGTAATTGATACCCTGTTCACAATGCATACATCTCCCATTTTTCTCTCTCTCTCTCTCTCTCTCTCTCTGTCTGTCTGTCTTTAGGTTGAGTTAATTGAGGCTGGAACACCCATAACAAACACACACTACATTGGAACCCCTAAAGGGGAGATCTATGGAGCAGACCATGGCACTGCTCGTTTCAGCGCTGAGTGCAATGCCACCGTGAGGCCCCAGACACCCCTGAAGAACCTCTACCTCACAGGTCAGTATCTTATACAGCTGATCAGGTCCAAGGATATGTTATAGAGAAGCTATATGTCTATGTTTTTGATAGACTAACGAATGTCTTAGCACTTGGATAAGTCATAAGTTTGACTTCAATATTACTAAAGGTCTATATCGGCTCTGGTTTCTACCGCGTGTTGATGTTCCTGTGTTCTGTGTGCAGGTCAGGATGTGTTTGTGTGTGGCTTTGCTGGTGCGCTGGCTGGGGCTCTCACCTGCGGTTCTGTCATCCTCAACCGTAACCTGCACCTGGATGCCATCGCTCTGGCCAAGAAGACCAAACGTGTCGACACCAAGAAGTTGGAGTAACACACTACTGACCACCTCCCTCAACCCATTGTTGCTCCGGGTGAAGTTTCCCCTAGTACAGATCTAGGTACAGATCTAGGATAAACTTCCCCTCCCCCAATCCACATTAATGGGGGAAAGCTAAACTGACCCAAGATCACCGTCTAGGGGCAACTTCACCCTACTCCACCCAGCTTACCAAAGGTTCAATAACACAAGCCCAGGGACAGGCACCATACTCTGGTCCTACATTCAACACAGTGAAAAGATGCCTCAAGATGGTCACTGTGTTACTGTGTGTTTTGAGGGTGTAACTAGATCTCTGCTCTCTCACTGTTAAGGGAAAACAAAATGTGGTCTTCTATACAAATCCATATGTTGTTTTCTCTGAATGCCTGAATTCACAGGCAGCCATATCCATATTTAAACCATTATGTCTTGACTGCTTGAACAGATGAGACAGCACTGAACGTCTAGGAATCTTTCTGTGGATGCTCTCAGCATCAGATCTGTAAATTGAGTTTACAACCGTTCGACCTTTGGAAATTATTGCCCAGGGATAGATAGCTTTTTTCATTGTGTTTTCATAAATCAAGTGTGCAGATACAGTGGCTTGCGAAAGTATGCACCCCCCTTGGCATCTTTCCTATTTTGTTGCCTTACAACCTGGAATAAAAAATGTTGGGGTTTGTATCATTTGATTTACACAACATGCCTACCACTTTGAAGATGCAAAATATTTTTTTTATTGTGAAACAAACAAGAAATAAGACAAAAAAACTGAACTTGATCGTGCAAGTGCATAACTATTCACCCCCCCCACCCCCCCACCCCAAAGTCAATACTTTGTAGAGCCACCTTTTGCAGCAATTACAGCTGCAAGTCTCTTGGGGTATGTCTCTATAAGCTTGGCACATCTAGCCACTGGGATGTTTGCCCATTCTTCAAGGCAAAACTGCCCAGCTCCTTCAAGTTGGATGGGTTCCGCTGGTGTACAGCAATCTTTATGTCATACCACAGATTCTCAATTGGATTCAGCTCTGGGCTTTGACTAGGCCATTCCGAGACATTTAAATGTTTCCCCTTAAACCACTCGAGTGTTGCTTTAGCAGTATGCTTAGGGTCATTGTCCTGCTGGAAGGTGAACCTCTGTCCCAGTCTCAAATCTCTGGAAGACTGAAACAGGTTTCCCTCAAGAATTTCCCTGTATTTAGCGGCATCCATCATTCCTTCAATTCTGACCAGTTTCCCAGTCCCTGCCGATGGAAAAACATCCCCACAGCATGATGCTGCCACCACCATGCTTCACTGTGGGGATGGTGTTCTCGCGGTGATGAGAGGTGTTGGGTTTGCGCCAGACATAGCGTTTTCCTTGATGGCCAAAAAGCTCAATTTTAGTCTCATCTGACCAGAGTACATTCTTCAATATGTTTGGGGAGTCTCCCAAATGCCTTTTGGCAAACACCAAACGTGTTTGCTTATTTTTCTTTTTAAGCAATGGCTTTTTTCTGGCCACTCTTCTGTAAAGCCCAGCTTTGTGGAGTGTATGGCTTAAAGTGATCCTATGGACAGATACTCCAATCTCCGCTGTGGAGCTTTGCAGCTCCTTCAGGGTTATCTTTGGTCTCTTTGTTGCCTCTGATTAATGCCCTCCTTGCCTGGTCTGTGAGTTTTGGTGGGCGGCCCTCAGATGCAAGTATGTATTAATGCCCTCTCCTTGCTTCAAATGAATAACGTGCATTGCTCATTATTACACATTGAATAAAAAAATTATTCATGCTGATTATTGAAAAAATGAATTATTCCACTCTGTAAATTGTGAGAGATTTATTATTTTCATAATTGATGGGATGACTAACTTAGAAAGAATGCATTATTGACTGGGCTAATGTAGGTTGTGTCACCTGGCAGGCTGTGATTGATGTGAAGAGCTGTTTTAGGGGGTAAGATGAGATAGGGATTTGTGTCTCCAGATACTGGAATATACTGGTTCTTTGTGATCTGTGAACCTTCCTTGGACGTAGGAATGGTGTCTAAGGGAGCTGGCTCTTCTCACTATGACAGGTTGTTATGATAAACGTATGCCTGGTAACAGAAGAGGCGGGGAACAGCCGGTACGCCAACGGATAGGCTGAGTAAGTCTAAACCACGCTCAAGTCTCTACTCCAATTGGCCAGCAGAGAGGTGGGAAACTCTCTGTAAGAGTATTTGAAGAACAATCTGAAACAATGGATTTAGTTCTCTGAAGTGCCCTGCGAGGTGTTTCAAAGAGCCCGTATATACGAAACATCATATTTACCATTGAAGGTTTTTGCATTAATTAAAATAACTAGTATATCTTAGAAGTCGTGTTGACCTCTTTTGTTCCTAATACCAGATTTGAATTGACGCAACTTTGACAAAATGTATGGGGAGACTTTGTAACAATAGCACAAACTGTGATAATGAAGGACTCATTCATCAGATTGAATATATTTTTTTCCCAACCTTTCTGTCATCATCATCCCTACAAGAATTAAGCCTCCTTGTAGCTCAGTTGGTAGAGCATGGCTATTGCAACGCCAGGGTTGTGGGTTCGTTTCCCACGGGGGCCAGTATGAAAATGTATGCACTCACTAACTGTAAGTCGCTCTGGATAAGAGCTCTGCTAAATGAGTAAAATGTAAATGTAATTCTGTTGATACTGTTATCATGGCTGGCATATTGCTTGATTATTATGACAAAAGTCACAAAATGCATTTACCATTCTTTCATCAACATCCCATGGATAAACTGTGGTGTATTTATTATGAACATGTTGATAATGTGCAACACATGAGGATGGCACGTGCCCAGAGGTCTTCTGCATGACCACATCTGTCAGAGGTGATGAGGGATCTGATTAGTTGAGGAGAATTAGGGGCGGTACCAGAATGATGTCCCATCATTTATAACCATCTTAAAAATATATGTCATATCTGCAGTTTATGGTGTGAGAACGTAAGTTAATCTTTCACAATTCATTAAATATTAGCTAGCTAAGTGTAGCTAACCGCACCTTGCACAAAGCAGCTTTGAGATTCTCTTTTGGTTAGCTAGCAAGTGGTTCCTAAGTGGTTTCAAGGTGGAGCTGGAGGAAGATTGCTGGCTACTTAGTTAGCTAGCTAGCCAGCTAGCTATTATGTCGTGGCAATGCATAACATCTTTGTCTTGTGTAAAGCTTACTAAACTCTTTCATAATTAAGTTCACTCTTGCATAAGTAGTTCATTTAGCTAGCTTGCTAAATAAGTTTCGTGAACTTCTTGACCCCCCACATGAACAGTCATAGGCCTCTGGCTACCAGGAAAAGGCCTCGGCTTGTGGAAGCAGTTGTTCACGTCACTGTCCAGTTTATTACTTGACAGCTTGTTTACAAGCATTTACGCATGGTCTCTTCCATCCTAGTTGCATCCAGCTACGAAATCAGCCGGTCATGGACGTCAATGGGTGCGATGAACATCAGAATTATGAACTACTTGCAGAGATAGGTGAAGGCGCATATGGCAAAGTGTACAAGGCCAGAGAGGTCCGCGATCAACAGCGACTCGTAGCGGTGAAGAAGTTGAACATACCCGGAGACACGGAGAGTGGGATTCCTGCTTTCATGATCCGGGAGGTGGCGCTCTTGCGTAAGATCGGGTATTTCAACCATCCCAACATTGTAAAGTAAGTTCATTTTTCTATTATTAAATGATATCTGAACATGTTTGCATAGCCTATGAATTATATATAATGATCTTTAGGGTTAAAATCAGTTTGATGGTGTTTTATAATGGCATACTATGGTTCACAATGATTGACCTTAATTGCTGATCTTACTGAAAGGTTGTTGGATGTATCTGCTGGTCTGAAGAACAGGAGTTTGGACCTGACGCTGGTGTTTGAGTACATCGACCAGGACCTGTCTACATTCCTCACCACAGTCCCCAGCACCGGACTGAGTCTGGACAAAATTAAAGTGTGAACTCTCCCGCTTACATATCTGCATCTGATAAAAACTCAATGACTCCAAAGCGTTCCATTAAGAATTAGTATAACATTTTACTGTACACTCTTTTGAACTTTTCATGCCAGATGTCCTCATATCTTGTCAGAATAAGCCACAGTCAAGAGAAAGTGGTTGAGCAATGCTGTCATGCTGCTTCCTGTCTGTACAGGATGTGATGGTGCAGCTGCTACAGGGGCTGGACTTCCTGCACACCAACATGCTGGTGCACCGTGACCTGAAGCCGGAGAATGTACTGGTCAGTAGCCGTGGAGAGGTGAAGATCGCTGACTTTGGGCTGGCGCGCATCTACACCTATCACATTGCCCTTACACCCTGTGTAAGTCTACAGAGTAGAACATCCTCCTTTGAATGCACTATCTGTTCAATTGTCACAGTGCCATTGTCCCCCAGCCTAACTAAGGTGAAGGAACTATGCATAAAAGTAAAAAGTATATTTCCTATCCAACATCTCACACCCTCTCCCTTCCTCTCTCTTCCCTCTCTCTCTCTTCAGGTGGTGACACTGTGGTACAGGGCCCCTGAGGTGCTGCTCCACTCTGGTTACATGTCCTCCGTGGACATGTGGAGCGCTGGCTGCATTTTTGCCGAACTCTTCCTTTTGAGACCATTGTTCCGTGGATACACTGAGGCTCAGCAGCTCCAGAAAATCTTTGAGTACGTTTTTTCTTCTACCGTGCACTACATTTGATCAGTAATTTATGATAAGCATTTGAATAATGTATGATGTGTGTTTTACCAGTGCCTTCTGTTGGAGGTGTGTCTGTGCTCTGCCCCATGTCCCACAGGGTGATTGGCTTGCCCAGCGAGGAGGACTGGCCCAGGGAGAGCCCCATCTCGTACTCCCATAGCTGGTGCCCCAGTGACCCCTGCACCCAGCTCTTACCCAACCTGGGCCAGGAGGAGAACAACCTGCTCCTTGTATGTACAATATACACATTTTGAATCATGTTTCTATTACAAGGCATTTTCAGAGTTAATGAATCATTGAATTCTATTGTACTTTTAAAGCACTCACACTCTCTCTCTCGCTCTTGCTCTCTGCCTGCAGCAATGTCTAGAGTTCAGCCCAACCAATCGCATCTCAGCTTCCAGAGCCCTCTCCCACCCTTTCCTGTTGTGCGCCTGAGTACTCACAACGTGGCAGGATGTGGAGAGAAGGGAGGAGAGCTGGGACAGAGGTTAATTTCCCTTGGAATCCTCTCACCTAGCCTATAGAACACTGAGGGTTCTCGTGCCGTGAGATCCAATGTACCTATATCGAAATGTAGAATTTTTGGAATGGAAATAAAAGTAAGTGAAAACATTTAAAAGGAAAATCTGCAGTTCAAACAATAAAGAGGGCACCCTACCACTGTTTTGGTAAAAAAGCTGAGGGATGGGGATGGAGAAATGTAACCAATCTCAAATTCATAGACGGAGCTCAGGATGCAAGGACTGACCATCCATGATATTACAATTATAGTTTTAACCATGTTTTAAATGTTTTATATAGTGTTTGTTTACAATTACGTTATTTACAAACATGCTTATTTGTTGGGCTCCGATGGGGTACGACAGTTGAACTAAGCTAATTAGGTATTTATAAGTTATATTCTTCAACAATCAATGGGTATATGTCATCAATTTAAAAGTCAAAACATTTATGTAGCATTGCAGATTGCCCCTTTAAAGGTCATTTGTTCAACATTAATATCCGAATCTCGACTGATTTTATCTGAAATGCATTTCTGAAAACTAGTTTCGTATTATGAAAAAACACATTTATATAAAGCGATGTAGAAACTGGTTCGTATGGTATGAAAACCCAAAGTGGAGGGAAAAGGAAAGTTGTATTGACAGTCATTTAAATTACAACAATTATATTGCTTTAATACGTCCAATTAGTTTAAAGCTAGAATCCTTAGTTGCTACATTCATTTTTTAGACTTATAAATTAATGATATCTACCCATTAATTCTTGAAGAATATAACTTATAAATGCCTCATAAGCATTGTTCAACTGTTGTACCCCATCAGAAACCAAAATATAAGCTTGTTTTACTCCAATGTTTGGAATCGATGTAAATGTAAACAAACAGCCTCAAACCATGGTAAAAACTATCATTTTTATATCATAGATTGTCAGTCCATGCATCCATAGCTCTGTCTTTGAATCTGAGAGTGGTTACATTTCTCCAGGCCCATCTCAGCTTTTAACCAAAACAGACCGCTTTGTTATTGTTTCAATTAAAGACTCTAGCTTAAAAAAAAAACAATGCATTGTTGATTGATTTGATTTCCACCCTGTATTTGATACCAGGCCGTCAGAATGCAGAAACAAGCTGCTAGAACATTTTGCAGGATAACAAAATTTTAATAATGTGTATGCGTTAATTTATTACTGAGGGATATTGCTGTTGTTACAAGTGATATTATTAATCTCAAGCTGCTGTAAATCAATGACACTGCTGTATGAGCATATAAGTGAATGCATTGTTTTTATATTGTTCCAACTGCACCTTTGGTTCTTTATGGCCCTTTTTTATTTCATATTTATTCTCCGTTTAGAAACTTAGAAAGGTCATACCTGTACATCTGTTTTATTGGCCATAACATACATTTTCTTTAAGTTTTGAGATGCAATTTCCATGTAAGAGGCATTTTTTCAGGACAGAGAACATTCTGTGATCTTGTTTTAATTTGGCAAATGTAAATTAATTTGATTAGTAGTACTTTTGACATTGTTACTGTTTGCATTTCATTCATTCAATTGAGCAGCACCTGTTAACTGTTATTGGACTTGGTTTGATTTCACCCTCATCTTACATGTATTTTAATGAAGACATTTTCACAAAATCATGTTTCCAAATGTCTGTTTTACTATTTTGTACGAGAGACATGGCTATAAGGTTATCCCACCTCCATTACCTTAAGTGGTTATAAGCCACAGTGTCTTTCTTTCATGACCTTTGACCTTAGTATGGCCACACAGGGTCAAGTGCAATGATGTTTATAAGGTCAGATATATTCTTATTGTTCAAGACCTGTAATGGCCCAAGCTAGAGTATGAACAGACTCTCACTTCGGGAGAGATTACTCTAAGTAGTTATCTGTGACTTCGTGTTATTTTAAAAGTTTTGTCTTTGGCCTTTTCAGATGTGAAACTGCCAGTGCTGCATCCTTCCCTCTCACTTGTTGCCTAATTTGTACAAGGGCCTCTGACCCAGCTCTGATCTGATCCCCCTTTCAATGTATTCTGGTCCTTGTACCCTGTTAATTTAAAGGCAGAGTCAGTGATATGACGTAGATGCACAAAGTAAACAGCATAGTGGGTCAATTTCAGCAACAGCTAAGAAATTTGGAGCGCAATGCCAAACTTCACTGTTTTGGTCCCGTGGCTACCACGTTGTAAGAGTGTGACGCGACCTGTGCAGCATTCCAAAAACAGTTTGACTGTTCGAGAGCGAAGTCTTCCATCTCGCTCATCTTGCATCTCCTCATTGCAATATTTGCATTGCTGCTTGTGCGACGTCATTTCGCGGACCATCTTTAAGTGAAATGGCAAAGTGCCTGTTTGGGCACTAGAGGCAGTGTTCTATACTTAGAGGTGGTAGGGTACTTCTCAAATTAGTTTAATTAGTTTGCCTTGCAGTATTTTGTGATAACTTTCAAACAGGTTAATTTTATTCCCGGGTCATATTTGGATTAATACAAGTGTCTTTAGGTTTTAAGTTATCTTTGTTCAAGCGTATCTTGATCCATGAAATGGCCAGACTTGACATTGTAGAAATAAAATAAAAAAAATCCAATCATAACTTCAAAGATAGAGAAGACCATGCTGCTAACTTTATCTGCACTATTGACAGTGTGCTGACATTTTACTGGTTCTGTCAGTTGCTGTCTATCGCTCTCCCAGCTTTGGCCCCTGCATGTGGCATGCCCCAGCACCCGGGCGAGGGGAGGGGGTTATAATTTTATCAGGGACAGTCTGCGCTCTGCGCTCGCCCTAAATGAGCTTTCACGCTCTCTGTTGCAGCGGCGCACAAATGCCCAGTCCCTGCTGTTGTTAGCGACCATAGCAGGTCCCCTACGATTCGAGTACATGTAAGTACCCTAGAAAAATTCCTTTATGTAGGCTTCTAAAACAAAACATGTTGAAAGCCAACTTACAATGGGAATTGTTTAGCTTTTCGTTCATTGTAAATGACACCGTGAGTTTTAGTGTGCTTTTGGCACAACTAGATTACAACAGCTGATTCGACTCAAATAAACTGACACATTTTAGGACATGGTTCATTTAATTAATTTGCATTTAAAGACCAATTTGATCTATTAATCATATAGCTACACAGTTAGTTAGAAATACCTCTCCAGTGCGCACGAATGGCAAGGAAAATAGACCCTCGAATTGTGTCCATTACGCGTCAGTTATTGATATGGAATTGTGTCCCCATTGCAAGGTCTTCCCCCAGTTTTTTAAAATTATTGACATGTGGTATCAAATAGTGATTATACTCTGTTAATAGATCTGTAATATCAAACTGCAGAGAGACTTGGTCGGCCTAATGTCATTATCTTGCCAAACATTTGACTTGAGACTTGTTTGCTTAGGAAAATTGCTCTCATTTGTGCCATGGCTCATGTCTTGTTTTGTCATCATTGTGGTGGTTTTATTATCTGAGGTCTTTCATACTATATTGTGAGATCATATTCTTGGATACATATTTGGTGGTAATGATGTTTGTTGCCATGGTGTATTCTTGAAGTGGTGAGCTACTGACTGTATTGTGGCTGATGTAGAGGGTGGATGTTGGAGTGGGCTGGTATATCAACTAGGACTGAACTATATGTACAGAAAGGGACAGTGATGTCATGTCATCATTGATACTTACATGTAAACCATGTGATTTAGGCTAGATCTTTTGGATGCCATCTGGCATTGGTGGAGCAAAATATTCCCAATTGTTCACACTTGGATGTCACACAGTAAACAACTGTTAATGTGTCATATCATTCCAGGGGCAGGGGGTGGGTTACTGTATGAGGGGCGGAGGCGGAGGAGAGCTACAGCTGCTGTAGAGGCATTATGTTACTTAGTGTACACAAGTCCTAGAAGCTGCAGTTGTTATCATTTCTAAACTCAATTAGAGTGTATTTGTATAGGCTCTGCAAAACTCTGCCACTGCCCCAGTGATAGCAGAATTCTGAGCTATTTAAACCCAGAGCCTTTTATGGTAAATAGAAGGCTCTGTTTAAATATATCCCTAACTCACCTGCATCACATGTCCATTGTGTCCAGTGATTATCCAGAACATGGGTACAGAGAGAGGTAACACCCCTTAAGCCTTCTGTATGCTTCGGTTCGGCTCGCCTAACGCTTGAAAATCGAGAATAAAAGCAGCAGTAGTACTGTTTGTCCATCTTGAGACTCCGTAGCCAGTATACACTTCCTCAAAATATTCGAAGGTAACTCAAAAAATCTGTCATTAACTTTGACATTTTTTTGCCGAGGAGATCTTTTTACATCTAACTAAGATGTTTGGTGCAGTATTTCTCAAGTGAAAAAAATGTGCATGAAAACGATTAGTCTCTCATTGAATGACAACAAACACCTCATTGAATAATCCATTCTGTTGACAAATCACCGAAGAAGGGGCGTAGACTTCGGCTACCGACTTCGGCTTGCCTTGAGAAAAAATGTAATGTGCACAAACAGCCGAAAAAACCATTGCCGAAGACCAGAACGAACAAAAAGTAATCATAATATATGCACAAACTGTTCAGAACTGTTTCAGCTGGGAAGCATGCGGAGTGGATGGGAAGCCACTGCTCATTTGCCCTTACATTTCACTGCTGCCTAGTGGGGGGCAACACATCTAATCGTGTGTAATTCCTCTCTGTCTCTTTAATCTGGATTTCACAGTCTGCTCATGTCCTGAACTTCGTGACATCATCTGATGTAACATATCACCCCTTTAACTTCAATGGGGGAAGATGTGAGATCAGAGACCCCATGGTTGGGAAAAGTCCATTGCATTTGTATTGGAAGTTATAAGGTTTAGTATGGACATTATCTATGAATAATCCTTTTATAATTATAGACTACTGTGTGGGCATTTTGAGTTCTGTTAAACCAAAAAAACATATAGGGTAAGGGGATACCTAGTCAGTTGCACAACTGAATGCATTCAACCGAAATGTGTCTTCCGCATTTCACCCAACCCTTCTGAATCGGTGAGGTAATACCTCCTACATCACAGGAGGTTGGTGGCACCTTAATTGAGGAGGACAGGCTTGTTGTAATGGCTTGAGCGGTATAAGTGGAATGGTATCAAACACATGGTTTCTATGTGTTTGATGCCATTACATTCGCTCCATTCCAGCCATTATTATGAGCCGTCCTCCCCTCAGGAGCCTCCACTGTCCTGCACTACATGACCAAAAGTATTTGGACACCTGCTCATGGAACATCTAATTCCAAAATCATGGGCATTAATATGGAATTGGTCCCCCTTTTGCTGCTATAACAGCCTCCACTCTTCTGGGGAGCCTTTCCACTAGATGTTGGAAGATTGCTGCAGGGACTTGCTTCCATTCAGCCACAAGAGCATTAGTGAAGTCGGGCACTGATGTTGGGCGATTAGGCCTGGCTCGCAGTCGGCGTTCCAATTCATCCCAAAGGTGTTCGATGGGGTTGAGGTCAGGGCTCCATGCAGGCCAGTCAAGTTCTTCCACACCGATCTCGACAAACCATTTCTGTATGGACCTCGCTTTGTGCACTGGGGCATTGTCATGCTGAAACAGGAAAGGGCCTTCCCCAAACTGTTGCCACAAAGTTGGAAGCACAGAATCGTCTAGAATGTCATTGTATGCTGTAGAGTTAACATTTCCCTTCACTGAAACTAAGGGGCCTAGCCTGAACCATGAAAAACAGCCCCAGACCATTATTCCTCCTCCACCAAACTTTACAGTTGGCACTATGCATTCGGGCAGGTAGCGTTCTCCTGGAATCCGCCTAACCCAGATTTGTCCATCGGACTGCCAGATGGTGAAGCGTGATTCATCACTCCAGAGAACGCGTTTCCACTGCTCCAGAGTCCAATGGCGGCAAGCTTTACACCACTCCAGCCAACACTTGGCTTTCCGCATGGTGATCTGAGGCTTTTGTGCGGCTGCTCGGCCATGGAAACTCATTTCATGAAGCTCCCGACGAACCGTTATTGTGCTGACATTGCTTCCAAAGGCAGTTTGGAACTTGGTAGGGAGTGTTGCAACTGAGGACAGATGATTTTTACGCGCTACGCGCTTCAGCACTCGCCGGTCCCATTCTGTGAGCTTGTGTGGCCTACCACTTCGCGGCTGAGCCATTGTTGCTCCTAGACATTTCCACTTCACAATAACAGCACTTACAGTTGACCGGGGCAGCTCTAGCAGGGCAGAAATTTGTCGAACTGACTTGTTGGAAAGGTGGCATCCTATGACGGTGCCACGTTGAAAGTCAATGAGCTCTTCAGTAAAGCCATTCTACTACCAATGTTTGTCTATGGAGATTGCATGGCTGGGTGCTCAATTTTATACACCTGTCAGCAAGGGGTATGGCAGAAATAGCCGAATCCACTAATTTGAAGGAGTATCCACATACTTTTGTATATGTAGTGTACATTAATGCTGTTCATAGCAGTTCCTCAATGCCCTGTGTGTCCTCAGGATCAGCGTGGGACCAGGGTGAAAGAGGCACATAAACATAGTGTCCGTGACTACCTCACCTCAGCTCTGTTTACAATGACATGCGGGGAGATATGATACTCACCTTCCGTTTTGCCTCATTAAAACCTCTCTAGTACAAGTTGATTCAACTTTATCTTGGCAAATAGTGTATACAGTATCATTGCTCTGTGTATTCCTAGCGAGTACTAACTAGTCTGTTCATCTGGGTGCTTTAGAACATGCTTGTCAACTAGTGTTACTGGATTAGGGGCTGATGATCCATGCTGAGCTCCAATGGCAACCAACCTCTCTCGCCCAATCCAATCCAGCCCTGCCTAGCCTGTCACATTACCTCTGCACCGGTCTGCCACAAAGATGGACACTCTCTGTCTCTGTCTTCATTGTCTTACTCTCACTCACTTACATGGTATTGGGACGTTTCACATCTTGCCCGCTCTTACTCTTGAGAAGGTAGGGCTATACTAACCAAACTGTCTCTATTCTTGTGGTAGTCAATTTTGTGGTTGTGTTGAACTTGACCTCACATACACACATGAGCACACACACATACACACATGAGCACACATACACACTTGCCCTTCTGATCTTGATGTCCCGTGGGGATCATTGTGTCTGACAGCTCAGCGTTCGGTGCATGGCCTTTTGCTTTCGTCTGTGGCAACGTCAGATTTGCAGATTCACCTGGCTCTATGTTAGTCGCTTACCTTACACTGTCTGAGAGTAGTAGTCAAAGACAGGAGTGACTGCAAAATCAATTTAAAGTCAATCATGTCTTCTACATACAGTGGGGAGAACAAGTATTTGATACACTGCCGATTTTGCAGGTTTTCACCCCGCTATCATCCTACAAAGCATGTAGAGGTCTGTAATTTTTATCATAGGTACACTTCAACTGTGAGAGATGGAATCTAAAACAAAAATCCAGAAAATCACATTGTATGATTTTTAAGTAATTAATTTGCATTTTATTGCATGACATAAGTATTTGATACATCAGAAAAGCAGAACTTAATATTTGGTACAGAAACCTTTGTTTGCAATTACAGAGATCATATGTTTCCTGTAGGTCTTGACCAGGTTTGCACACACTGCAGCAGGGATTTTGGCCCACTCCTCCATACAGACCTTCTCCAGATTTTCTATTGGGTTCAGGTCTGGAGACTGGCTAGGCCACTCCAGGACCTTGAGATGCTTCTTACGGAGCCACTCCTTAGTTGCCCTGGCTGTGTGTTTTGGGTCGTTGTCATGCTGGAAGACCCAGCCACGACCCATCTTCAATGCTCTTACTGAGGGAAGGAGGTTGTTGGCCAAGATCTCGCGATACATAGCCCCATCCATCCTCCCCTCAATACGGTGCAGTCGTCCTGTCCCCTTTGCAGAAAAGCATCCCCAAAGAATGATGTTTCCACCTCCATGGTTCACGGTTGGGATGGTGTTCTTGGGGTTGTACTCATCCTTCTTCTTCCTCCAAACACGGCGAGTGGAGTTTAGACCAAAAGCTCTATTTTTGTCTCATCAGACCACATGACCTTCTCCCATTCCTCCTCTGGATCATCCAGATGGTCATTGGCAAACTTCAGACGGGCCTGGACATGCGCTGGCTTGAGCAGGGGAACCTTGCGTGCGCTGCAGGATTTTAATCCATGACGGCGTAGTGTGTTACTAATGGTTTTCTTTGAGACTGTGGTCCCAGCTCTCTTCAGGTCATTGACCAGGTCCTGCCGTGTAGTTCTGGGCTGATCCCTCACCTTCCTCATGATCATTGATGCCCCACGAGGTGAGATCTTGCATGGAGCCCCAGACCGAGGGTGATTGACCGTCATCTTGAACTTCTTCTATTTTCTAATAATTGCGCCAACAGTTGTTGCCTTCTCACCAAGCTGCTTGCCTATTGTCCTGTAGCCCATCCCAGCCTTGTGCAGGTCTACAATTGTATCCCTGATGTCCTTACACAGCTCTCTGGTCTTGGCCATTGTGGAGAGGTTGGAGTCTGTTTGATTGAGTGTGTGGACAGGTGTCTTTTATACAGGTAACAACTTCGAACAGGTGCAGTTAATACAGGTAATGAGTGGAGAACAGGAGGGCTTCTTAAAGAAAAACTAACAGGTCTGTGAGAGCCGGAATTCTTACTGGTTGGTAGGTGATCAAATACTTATGTCATGCAATAAAATGCAAATTAATTACTTAAATATCATACAATGTGATTTTCTGGATTTTTGTTTTAGATTCCGTCTCTCACAGTTGTGTACCTCTCTCACAAGTGTACCTATGATAAAAATTACAGACCTCTATATGCTTTGTAAGTAGGAAAACCTGCAAAATCGGCAGTGTATCAAATACTTGTTCTCCCCACTGTATAAGCTTGCAATGGCAATCTGGAAGACACTGTCTCACACCATTCCCAATACTCCCAGAGCAAGTGGTGTATCTACAGTGTAACCAATGTCTGTGTTTATCTGTTTATGGTGATGGTGAAACCATGACTGTTACAGACGACCACAGAGTACAGTGCCCTTTAGGCCTGCAGTACCTCTGCTGTACTAAGTCCTATGAGTCCCATGGCTCTCCGCTCATTGTTCCATAGGCCCCATTGTGTTTCAGCTGTGGGGGGAAAGGGACAGGAATGCTGACGCTAACATTTAGCCATTTCAGGACACACACACACCCACACCAATTTTCGGCGGCCTAGCCAATGGCTCAAGTCCCTACTGATTGAGAATACAAATGTGTTGATGTCATTATTTATATATGGTTAGTGGTTCAGATCCTTGTTTGTGTTCAAACAGCCAGACAACCTACTAACCAGGATGGAGGTTTTGCATGTGTGTGCTTGTTGAGAGAGAAATTAGACTGTCAGATGAGTGAGTATGGACAGTCCTGCTCAGGGACATTTCTAGGGACATACACTATACAGTGAGGGAAAAAAGTATTTGATCCCCTGCTGATTTTGTGTGTTTGCCCACTGACAAAGAAATGATCAGTCTATGATTTTAATGGTAGGTTTATTTGAACAGTGAGAGACAGAATAACAACAAAAAAATCCTGAAAAACGCATGTCATAAATGTTAGAAATTGATTTGCATTTTAATGAGGGAAATAAGTATTTGACCCCCTCTCAATCAGAAAGATTTCTGGCTCCCAGGTGTCTTTTATACAGGTAACGAGCTGAGATTAGGAGCACACTCTTAAAGGGAGTGCTCCTAATCTCAGTTTGTTACCTGTATAAAAGACACCTGTCCACAGAAGCAATCAATCAGATTCCAAACTCTCCACCATGGCCAAGACCAAAGAGCTCTCCAAGGATGTCAGGGGCAAGTTAGTAGACCTACACAAGGCTGGAATGGGCTACAAGACCATCGCCAAGCAGCTTGGTGAGAAGGTGACAACAGTTGGTGCGATTATTCGCAAATGGAAGAAACACAAAATAACTGTCAATCTCCCTCGGCCTGGGGCTCCATGCAATATCTCACCTCGTGGAGTTGCAATGATCATGAGAACGGTGAGGAATCAGCCCAGAACTAGACGGTAGGATCTTGTCAATGATCTCAAGGCAGCTGGGTCCATAGTCACCAAGAAAACAATTGGTAACACACTACGCCGTGAAGGACTGAAATCCTGCAGCGCCCGCAAGGTCCCCCTGCTCAAGAAAGCACATATACAGGCCCGTCTGAAGTTTGTCAATGAACATCTGAATGATTCAGAGGAGAACTGGGTGAAAGTGCTGTAGTCAGATGAGACCAAAATGGAGCTCTTTGGCATCAACTCAACTCGCCGTGTTTGGAGGAGGAGGAATGCTGCCTATGACCCCAAGAACACCATCCCCACCGTCAAACATGGAGGTGGCAACATTATGCTTTGGGGGTGTTTTTCTACTAAGGGGACAGGACCACTTCACCGCATCAAAGGGACGATGGACGGGGCCATGTACCGTCAAATCTTGGGTGAGAACCTCCTTCCCTCAGCCAGGGCATTGAAAATGGGTCATGGATGGGTATTCCAGCATGACAATGACCCAAAACACACGGCCAAGGCAACAAAGGAGTGGCTCAAGAAGAAGCACATTAAGGTCCTGGTGTGGCCTAGCCAGTCTCCAGACCTTAATCCCATATAAAATCTGTGGAGGGAGCTGAAGGTTCGAGTTGCCAAACTTCAGGCTCGAAACCTTAATGACATGGAGAAGATCTGCAAAGAGGAGTGGGACAAAATCCCTCCTGAGATGTGTGCAAACCTAGTGGCCAACTACAAGAAACGTCTGACCTCTGTGATTGCCAACAAGGGTTTTGCCACCAAGTACTAAGTCATGTTTTGCAGATGGGTCAAATACTTATTTCCCTCATTAAAATGCAAATCAATTTATAACATTTTTGACAAGCGTTTTTCTGGATTATTTTGTTGTTATTCTGTCTCTCACTGTTCAAATAAACCTACCATTACAATTATAGATTGATCATATCTTTGTCAGTGGGCAAACATACAAAATCAGCAGGGGATCAAATACTTTTTTCCCTCACTGTATATACAAGAGTATGTGGACACCCCTTCAAATTAGTGGATTCGGCTATTTCAGCCACAGCTGTTGCTGACAGGTGTACAAAATCGAGCACACAGCCATGCAATCTCCATAGACAAACTTTGGCAGTAAAATGGCCTTACTGAAGAGCTCAGTGACTTTCAACGTGGCACCGTCATAGGATGCCACCTTTCCAACAAGTCAGTTTGTCAAATTTCTGCCCTGCTAAAGCCACCCCAGTCAGCTGTAAGTGCTGTTATTGTGAAGTGGAAACGTCTATAAGCAACAATGGCTCAACAGCGAAATGGTAGGCCACACAAGCTCACAGAACGGGACCGCTGAGTGCTGAAGTGCGTAGCGCGTAAAAATCGTTTGTCCTCGGTTGCAACACTCACTACCGAGTTCCAAACTGCCTCTGGAAGCAACGTCAGCACAAGAACTGTTCGTCGGGGGCTTCATGAAATGGGTTTCCATGGCAGAGCAGCCGCACACAAGCCTAAGATCACAATGCGCAATAGCAAGCGTTGGCTGGAGTGGTGTAAAGCTCTTCGCCATTGGACTCTGGAGCAGTGGAAACGCGTTCTCTGGAGTGATGAATCACGCTTCACGTGATTCGGCTTGTACGGCTGTTTTTCATGGTTCAGGCTAGGCCCCTTAGTTCCACTAAAGGGAAATCTTAACGCTACAGCGTACAATGACATTCTAGACAATTATGTGCTTCCAACTTTGTGGCAACAGTTTGGGGAAGGCCCTCTCCTGTTTCAGCATGACTATGCCCCCGTGCACAAAGCGAGGTCCATACAGAAATGTTTTGTTGAGATCGGTGTGGAAGAACTTGACTGGCCTGCACAGAGCCCTGACCTCAACCCCATTGAACACGTTTGGGATGAATTGGACGACTGCGAGCCAGGCCTAATCGCCCAACATCAGTGCCTGACCTCACTAATACTCTTGTGTCTGAATGGAAGCAAGTCCACGCAGCAATGTTAAAACATCTAGTGGAAAGCCTTCCCAGAAGAGTGGAGGCTGTCATAGCAGCAGAGAGGGGACCAATTCCATATTAATGCCCATGATTTTGGAATTAGATGTTCGACGAGCAGGTGTCCACATACTTTTGGTCTTGTAGTGTACATTCCCAATGACATGTTAAGTACCATGTTATTGGTAGAGGATCAGAATGAATACTGTAGCTTACATAAACCATGACTGGGTTTGAACAACCAGCGAACTATACCATCTCTGGGTAGGCCTATTGAGATATAATTTACTTTGTAAATGTAATCTTTTGTTTAGTTAGTGAACTTAGTACTTGCCGGACAATGTCTCCAACTTTTCAGCTCGCTAACATAGGAAGCACTAACTAACGTTGGAAGCAAGAGGGACTGATCTGGTCCAACCTTAATGATCACCAGTGGAATTCTACTGGAGGGGAAACCTTCAGAAAGTCAGCCACGTACTGTAGGACTGAAGTGGAGCTGACTGGCTGGATGGCTGGCTGGCGGTGGTATAGGGTTTCAGTGCAAGGGGAGATTCCTGCCTTGCAGAGCAGCCTACAACAGGTCATCTTACAGGGCTTCAGCAGGAAAGAGGAGAGAGAGAGAGAGAAGAGAGAGAGACGGGCGACATGGGAAGAAAAAGAGGGGGCAATTATAATGTAGCTGGTTGTCTACAGATGGCATGCTGCTATAAAATGAGATGAAGCATGACGCTGATTTTATATGGGACATTTTAACTAGGTATGGTTTGTTTGGGTTCAATGCTATGTGGGTGTGAGAGAGACTTGTGTAAATTCTGGCTACTGTAAATTCTTTAGCTTTTTGTTTCATCATAGCGTCATGTTATTTGATTTAATAGTGCACTTGTAGGCTGGTGGTATGTTTATGTCGTAGTGATTAACTTACTGAAGAACATACGGATGTGAAACAAACAATCAATTATTCAACTGGTAGGGAATGAATGTGTGGCTAACTGATTGTGAAAGTGAGATTGCACAGTTATCTGATTTTTCTATTGCGCCCTCTGTCTCAGCAGTGCGATGAGCTCAAAGGAATGATTTGCCTGTATGACAGTCTACTGATTGGAAGAAGACATTCCCAATGCCAACAACGGAGGTGCTGATTGGTTCCACATGCCAACTTTGGACCTTATGATTGGTGAAGCACTTTAGAATATCTTACTGGTGTTTGCAGTTGATTAGAGCACACACTAACTTACTGGAGGAGGATTTGGTTTTTGAACCTCCATTTATCCTTTGGTGTTTGATAGCTGAGAAGTGACGTAGGAGGGAATCTCTTGAGGTTTGAGTCATCAATGCCCAGGTCATTGTTAAAGGAGACCTACTGAGACCTTCTGACTTACGGACAGACAGGGAGAGTTACAGGCAGCATGGACACTATGGAGAACCCCGCCTTGGAGCCCAGATCGGAGCGGATCGCCCGCTACAAGGCCGAGAGGAGGCGGGAGCTGCAAGAACGCTATGGCAACATGGAGGAGCTCCCATCCAAGTGGGTGAGGAGGGATGGGACTCTCATGAACTCAGACGGTGCTCCTCCCTCCACAGACAGGACCCTCTCTGGGGGGGTGAACGGCAGAGCAGGGGGGCTGGAGGGGGGCAGGAGGGGCCTCCACTGGGAGAGCAGCACCCCTCTGGAGTCAGAACCTCGGAGAGTCTCCAACGGCTTTGAGGCAGACACTTCTGCAGACCCAACATACCTCCAAAGGTGAGTCCCTTCCATGTGTAGCCGATCAGTAGTGGAGACCCTTCTCAACCCCATCAGGAACACAAGTGAACAAAGAGTGATGCAGCAGACAGGTTGCATACACTGACAATTCCCTTTGTTTCTGTGTATGATGTCACACTACATGCTGACTCAGACCACTGAACCTAGTTATGCTGAAAGTGTGCAGGTAATGCCTACTGGCCATCAGTGAATTGTTGTGTTATACAATATCAGGCCACGTAGAGTAACAGCTACAACAGAATGGCCTTTTCCCTGTTCCTTAACTACAGATTGATGAATAGAAACAACCCTATTATGTGTAACCACCTCTTAAAACAACCCCCATTCAGTCACCAAGCTCCTTCTCCAGTGAACATTCTCTCATGTGACCTTTCAGCCCCGTAAAACAGTTGTCAGAGTTCACCTGTGCTTTATGGCGTTTGTTGCTAATTCAAGCAGAGAGAGCTAAACCTGGCTCCCAGCGGGGTGCAGTACTAGTACAGCAGAGATCACATTGATTCCTCCATGTGTGTTTTATACCCTACTGACCTGGACTCCCTTTCCTTTAAGAGATACAATACTTTGTCAAGGTTGCTCTTTAGGAATTGGCAGTGTTGTGGTAGTTTGCCACTTTCCTTACGCCACCTACCTCCCTCCTCCCCCGCCTACAGGCAGTGTTCCTCTGGCTCTGCCGGCATGTTGAGTGGGGGGGAGCACCTAGCTCCCCCAGGCCCCCCTGGACCCGACTCGGCCCAGCTGCAAACGCGGGTGTCGGTGGGCCAGCTGAGGAGTGCCCTGCTGCAGCAGACCGGAACTGTAACACAGCCTGAGAAAGTGTAGGGTCTCCTGCATGAAACGGCCTGTGTGTGTGTTGTTATTCTGAATATGTGTGGGTGTCAGTCTCTTTGTGAAATCTTCTATTTGTCTCTGTTTGTATACGTCTACAGTGTGTGTTAGTGGGAGTTGTCCCACTGCTTCCAGTCTCTCACTATCTCTCTCTCCCTTTCTCTCCTGATGCTCACCCTGTTCCTCTGTGGTTGGGAATAGTAGCCCTGACAGTGGCCTTGCGGCCTCTTCCCTTGACCTGGCTGTAAAGCCGTGCTCGGAGGGGGGACGGCGGCGCACCCGTCGCTACCTCCCTGGGGTGTCAGGCGGGGGCCGCAAAACCAACGAGCGCTTCAGGACACAGCCGATCACAGCCTGTGAGGTGCAGGAGAGCGGCGGGTAGGGACTGTGTGCTGCGGCCCGCCGTATCAACCATATCATATCAGAGCATGCAGGTCAAGCCTGGGGCTCATCTGGAAGACTCTGCCGTAGTTTGGTTACTCTTCAGGTGGAGAGGTTTGCAGTGTTTTGTGCCATTGCAGGGTTGTTGTTTTTTTGCTGATGCGTTGTTTTGATAGTGTGTGATAATGGTTTCCATGCATGTAAATGCTTTCCAGATATTTACTGTCCTCTCATAGAGGAGCATTTCTTCTGGTGGTCCTTGTGGTTATGTATTGAAATAATTGCCCTTGGTACACTGGCAAGAGGCATGATTTGCATGTATGTTTGCATCTGTTAATGGCGCTTAATACCAAAACCATGACATGAACAGTGTTGCTATGTTGAGCATGCAGATATGGCACAGGAGCCTGGGCCTGTGTGTGAGATACAGTAACCCACACAGACAATGGAGAGAGAGTGAAAAGAGAGAATTATACCAGGCAGGAATAAGCATGGTCAAACTCCTCTCATCTTTTGTCTTGTGTGCATGTTTCAGCCAATGACCTTGTGTTGATTCTCTCTCTCTGTCCCACAGGCTGCTAGAAGCAGAGGAAGAGGAGAACGCTAAAGGTAACGAACCCCGCCCACCTGGGGTCACATGGCCTGTTTTTGTTTGCCACACACAAACGGCTGATCCATGGCCTATTGGACTGCCTCTGTACTGCCTCTGTGTTAACTGAGTGGGGGGAGGGAGGGACAGAGACACAGCTAGAGAGAGAGAGGGACAGAGAGGATCACAGAGAGAGAGAGAGAGAAACAGAGAGAGAGAGAGAGCGAAATAGAGAGAGAGAGAGAGAGGGGGGGGGTCACAGGCATAGTGCTGTGTGGCTTGCCAGGGATAATGTTTAACACAGTGACAAAGAAGAGCAGGTGCTCTCTCTCTTTCTCTCTCTCGCTCTCTCTCTCTCCCCCCCTCTCACTCTCCCCCCACCCCTCTCTCTCTCTCTCTCTCTCTCCCCCCCTCTCTCTCTATCACAGAAATGCCGACATGAGAGATAGGAGGTGGCAAAGAGCTCTGATCAGCACTTGTCTCTACAAGTAGCGTGTGATAAAATGGCTCAGCAGGCTGCTGTGATAGGCTCTGTCATCACACAGTAGCTGAGAGACAGACAGACAGACAGACAGACAGACAGACAGACAGACAGACAGACAGACAGACAGACAGACAGACAGACAGACAGACAGACAGACAGACAGACAGACAGACAGACAGACAGACAGACAGACAGACAGACAGACGAAAAGGGGGCGGACAACACCGGGTCAGAAGGAATAACAGTTTTTTCTATTTTCACTCAAAATCAACCGATAATATAAACGCACAAACCTATATCAACTAATAGTTACTGTATAACAGTACGTTTATAACAGTAAACCTAATGAATATACTCTGACCTCTACTTACACTCAACCCCAGCTCCAGAGCTGCCTTTATAGAACATCTATAATAAACAGAACATTAAAATAAATCAAGGGCTTTTATTTTTAAACAGTCCACCAGACCCAGATGGGCACAGGGTGACGGTAGAATGTTGAAGTTCCTCTGTAGGGATGGATTTATGAGCCATAAAAGCTCCTTACCGCCACTATAAAAATTGTCCCCACTTCTACACAGTAGCTGTCCAATAAGTTATCTCTCATACATTCATTTGTATGTCCACCTAAAATACATGATTACATAGCCATTGAGAGCATTGTTAGAAACAACAGAGACAGTTGACACTCACACGATCAGCGATGCTGACCAACTGCCCAACTGCCTGGTCAAAAGGATGAGCTGTGTGGTCATTAAGTTCAGGCCAGGTGAGAGGAAGTAGCCAGCTAGCAGTGCCAGCTGAGAGATAGTGGTGGTGGTGCCATGTGACAGTGTAGTGAATGCCAGGTGCAGGACAACAAGCAGGGCGATGGCCTCACATGAATGGATCAGTCACAGAGATCTGTCTATCTCATTGTGTCGCAGCTTGACTGACAGGTAGCCTCTCTGGACTACTATAAGCAGGTTAACAGTTTTTGCTGTATGACAGGGACTGTGAGTTCGCTATATGATCATAAGGTGAGTGGGGTGCTGTTCAATTTTTTGTTTGCCTATTTTTATTTAGAGGGTTCGGGTTAATGTGTTTGACAGGCTCAATGATGCCAAAATGATATCCCTGCTGATGACACAGACAGGCTGACAGGCATTTTGCATTTTAACAAGGTGTGTCTTTGAGTGTGTATGTACTTACCTCTAATGCATTTACCTCAGTTTGCCTGACTTTATGTATATATTTAATGTAATGTATTTTCCCCCCAGCTGATGTGAAGACAGACGACAGAGCCAAGATGAGTGTGGCGGCCAAGATGTCTCTGTTTAAAGTAAGCACGTCCATCTATCTCAGCCTTGGCTGTGAAACAGGAACTCCTCCCAGGACCCCGCTCCTGTTCCCTTGTACCTGACCACAAAAGGTCATCACCATGGAGACCAGGGGGGCTACACAGGGCTTATGTCTCACCACTGCACATCAACAGAAACAACAGAGCCCATGTTGAGAGAGAGAGAGAGAGAGAGAGAGAGAGAGAGAGAGAGAGAGAGAGAGAGAGAGAGAGAGAGAGAGAGAGAGAGAGAGAGAGAGAGAGAGAGAGAGAGAGAGAGAGAGAGAGAGAGAGAGAGAGAGAGAGAGAGAGAGAGAGAGAGAGAGAGAGAGAGAGAGAGAGAGAGAGAGAGAGAGACTGCTCACCTTACAGTCATGGAGCAACACATGATGAGCCAACAGGCTGAGCTGAGCATGCAGAACTGAACACGCCGAACGAATGTTGAGGAATATGAATGGCCAAACAGGTGCTGCTCTCTGATCCAGACAGGGCCTTGTATAATAGTACTGTACTATATATTGGTACATGGTGCCTAAATTACATCTGCAGAAAGAGTGTAATATAGGAAGCCAGACCACAGAGTGCATGCAGATGGACCCTGCTGTTCTTAGTTTACTCCCATTGGTCAATGTTTTATTGTTTATGTAGCCTTTGGCAGTCTGTCTTGTTAATCAATCTAATTTAGCTATAGTCCCAGGCTATAGTTCAAACATTTCTCAGGAGGACTGCTAATGGGTTTCCTTCTCTGTGTTTACTTTGAAATGGGATCCTAGTGATCCACCTTTACTGAAATTCAAAACATTAGCAACCAACCAGCCCCCCCCCCCACCAACCAACCAGCCCCCCCCCCCCCCCCCCCCCCAGGGGAGCCAGGTGGTTATAAAGGGACTATAAAGCCATGAACAGCCATTAACAGGTGGTTATAATTAGCCTATAGCTAGCTCCTGTCAGGCTGGCTGGTGGAGGAGGGAGGCAGGGCCAGGAGGGAGGGGATTGAGGGGAGGGCCAGAGAGGTAATGGTACGCTACTGAGGGAGCTCTGGTTACACTGTGACCTGCAGACCTGGCATTCTATCCCTCTCCTCTACCTCCTTACGTAGGCTACCCACAGCAACTTACAGATCCCTGGTTTATTCACCAGCTAACTGACCCACTTCCGCTGCCTATAGTAATGCACCTCCATTCACATGCCAGGAAAGAGAGAGAGTTTCAATGAAAGATATGAAAAAGGAGAGGACATTTCTGTCGTTTCTCCTGTTATTTTTTCAGTAGAGTGAGACAGTCATTTCAACCATTATTTTACATTTACATTTAAGTCATTTAGCAGACGTTCTTATCCAGAGCGACTTACAAATTGGTGCATTCAACTTAGGATAGCCAGTGGGACAACCACATCTTGATCACAGTAAGTACACTTCTTCAAACAAGCAGCTGTGAGCAAAGTCAGTGCAATCAGGGACAACTACATCTCGATCACAATAAGGACATTGTATGCTCTGTTTGATCTAAATGTCTATTATACACCGGTGGCAAAGGTATTATTGTGCAACATGTAATGGTCAGATATTATGTATCAAATATCAACATAAATGTTATGAATGACTATTTCTCTCTCTCTTTCTTTCTCTCTTCTCCCTCTTTCTCTCTGTTGCAGGAGCTAGAGAAGACAGCAGCCCCTGAGGCCTCCTCCTTTCTGAAGCCTCGCTCTGGCAGCGTCACGTCTGAACGCAGAGTACGACGCGGCAACGAGCACCGCTCACTCACTCAGCCAATCACCTGTGAGGAGATGGTGGTGGCCACCAGGTGAGCAGGGTCAAGAGTCACACCTCGATGGTCAATGGACAAGGAGATATTGTATCTGTGGGCAGTGACGTGTTGGCAGACAGTATGCAAAAAACATTGGCCTCTCACACATTCAAATTCCTTGCCCAGTGGGTTGTGGAATCCACATGGAAGGCAGGTCATGAGATCATAACTGATTATAGTTGTGAAACGGTTTATGGTATACGGTTTCTGTAGGTTCGTCGCTCTAGCACATTCGGATATCGATTTAAAGCCAACGTTATCAAAGTAATCTAAAATAATTCATAGATTTTAAATAAAAAACACTTTATGTTTGTCATAGATGGACAATATGAGATGAAAGGCCATTTCATAACGAGTTCAGGAAGTCATGCTAGAGCCCTGTGCGATGTTCAGAAGGGTGGGGGCAGAAGTTTTAATCAAGAGAGACCTTTTTCTAATACTAAACATAAAAATATGTATTTCACCATTATAATGAAGGCGAAATCTTATAGTTAGTCGTTTTATAACTTGATTGTACTATATTTAGAATGCATATAAGTTATTTCAAGCCTTATACAGTTTTGTTGAATAGAAAATACATCATATAAAATATTTCACATTTTCATATTTGTACTGTATACTTGAGCTTGTGTCCTGAAAAGTGACTACTCCTCAGCAATTTATAACTATTTTTACCAGAAAGGTGAGATTGTAATCTTTCTTGCGGTATAAGCATTACTAAGTATTGTTTATGGCCCTCTCATGATAAATAATTACTTTTGGGTATGTCTATTTAGGCAGAAATCTACATTTTGCCATTACATTTAACAGGTTTAATATTGCACAGTTTTCTATTGAAAACCTAGAGCTGGTAGGGTTTGTTCACTCATAATGGCGTCCCATCTGGCTAACTACATGTGTCCTTTACTGAGTTGGACAGAGAGATTCCTGCCTCTAATTGGAACAGGGAGCAGTCAGAGAGGAGGCTAAAACACTAATTTACTGCCACGCATTAAAAATATCTCACATTGTGTTCCACAGTTCCCGTCAATACACATTTTAATTAACAGGGCTGTTTCTCTGTTTTAACTATTCATCCATGACTTCCATTCACCACTCTTCTTCTCCTATCTATCTACCCCATGTCCCTGCAGCACCCCCCAGCCAGCGGAGTCAGGCGAGGCCAAGGCTGTGCAGGCCGAGGCGGAGGCGGTGGAGGACGATGAGAACAGTAAGCTGACTATGAGTGAGAAGCTGGCTCTGTTCAACAAGCTGTCCCTGCCAGGGAGCCAGGGGGACGCCCCTCCTGATGCCCCCCCGGAGAGACGCAGGCAGAAGGGGGCACGCTACCGCACACAGCCAATCACTGTGGAGGAGGTCAGCCTGGTGAGTGTGTGTGGGACCAAGACATCCTCAGAGGAATGGAAGAGAGAATATTAGAGATGACATTGGCAATTGTGTGTGTGTATCTTTCTTTAACTGAGAAATGTAGATTGTGACACAGGTGATTCAGTGTGTGTATGAGTGCGAGTGTGTGTGTGTGTGTGTGTGTGTGTGTGTATACTGGATGTTGACGTGAGCATGAGTATGTGAGTAAGTACACAAAATTAAATGTCACGCTCTGTGCCTCTAACTGTTGTGAGCACTGGATTGATCAATAGTTTTAATTGATCAGTATCAAGCCAATATTGACCATACCACTGTCCAGAGGGTAACACTACACTAGCGCCCAATTCACACTAAAATTAGACAGGTCCAAAATGATGACTCAGAAATATGTAGTAACCTCTTCTTTTTATAGTTTTCATACTAATTTACACTATTGTGATGAGTAGAATCGATCATCTCCATGTCTCTGACAACATTCTCCTCTCTATGTCCTCCCTCAGCTCCAGAAAGGCCCCATCCAGCTGCCCCCGCTGCGCCTGTCCCCCACCCTCTCCGACCGGCAGCAGGAGCTGTCCGTCAACCTGAGGCCCTTCGAGGTGCATCAGGCCCAGACTCGACCCGAGGCCGACGTGGAGCCAAACACAGGACCTGACCCGTCCCAGCAGGGCTTGCAGCAGCGCTGGGACTCTGAGCCAGGAGAGATCAGAGGCATCCTGATGAAGAGCCCCTCTGCAGGACCAGAATGGGACCCAGACAGAGACATTGTATGGGAGGACAGACAGCAGGACCAGAACGGAGGAAGGGAGAGAGGGAACGGGGTGGAGGAGAGGAGGGCAGTGAGACATGATAATGTACCCGTGCCTCGTAGAGAGAGACCAGCCTCCTCTGCCCCCTGGAGACAGAGGAACAGGAACAGGAGGGAGACGGTGGCCATGTGTGCCCCAGCCAGGCCATCCTCAGAGCAGGGTCACCCCCAGGAGGAGAGGCCTTCCCTGGCTGAACAGAGAGGGCAGATGGACCCCCCTGTGAACACCTCTGGGAGAGACAGGTACACAACTAACACAAGAGCCAACACACAGGCCTTTTAAATTATGTGTTTGTGTGTGAACGTTGAGGGAACGTTGTGACCCTGTGTGTGTGTGTGTGTGCGCGAGCGAGCATACGCACGAGATAGAAATTTGCATGACTATTTCTTAGACCTCCCCTCTGTCTCTGTGCAGGCTGTCAGATGCTTCCAGGGAGGAGGAAGAGGAGGAGAGGGGTAGCTTAATGAGGAGAGACACCCCTCCCAGACAACACGTCCAGGTGACCTTGGCGGACCAGAGGAAGGTAAGACCAGCGGCCATCTTACTGGACCTCTCCTTAGTTGAAACACACACATACACACCTTAGTCATAGCAGTCAGCTACTGGGAATGGTGGGCAGTGGATAGATGCTGACATCACTGATTTGCACTGGAAATCTCAGACTGACTGAGCTCATTTGTTTTGGAGCAAATTGATTGGCTGTTTATAGTTGATTTGGGTCTGCACTTGTGTTTAGCATCTTGAATATGTAGGCTCAGAATCACAATGAGGCAAATCCAGTTTTAGCCTGGAAAGCAGAGCAGCGGACAGCTGTGGACACATCCTTCTCAGTCAGATAGATAGATAGAGCCACAACAGGAGGCTCCCAGCCAATCCCTACTCATTTTACATTACATTTTAGTCATTTAGCAGACGCTCTTATCCAGAGCGACTTACAGGAGCAATTAGGGTTAAGTGCCTTGCTTAAGGGCACATCGACAGATTTTTCACCTAGTCGGCTCGGGGATTAGAACCAGCGACCTTTCGGTTACTGGCACAACGCTCTTACCCACTAAGCTACCTGCCGCCCCAGGGTCTGTGATACTATGGCTTGGCCCCACTGTAACACTCCACACCAGCCCAGCCCAGAGAAAAGGCCCTGGCTTCCCCTTGTAATCTCTGGGTGGCTGCCTGGAACCAGTGGGTTTAGTTTAACCTGTCAGTCAGGGAAAGAGGGGAGGATGAGGGTCACCAGGGGGACAAATCACAGGGGAGATTGGCCTGGATTTGGGAGGCATTTCAAAAGAGGGGATGCTGTCCGCACACTGCCCAAAAATTATATCGAAATAGTATATCTATTTTGAAAAAGGTGAAAAGTACAAAGGTGGATAGTACGTGGCCAGGTAGGAGGAGTTAGTTAGCTGTCCTTTTTGTTCTTGAAGGTAGAACAGATATGTTGTGTAGGCTAGTTCAGAAAGCTGAGTGCTTAATATCAGAGTTTGAGTTTTGCCATTCCACTGAAAACAAAGGAGCATCCTAACATCATAGCACTTCTACACCAGCCCTATATCTTACTATGGTATGTGTTTAATATCATACCACCTCTACACCAGCCCTATATCTTACTATGGTACTGTATGTGTTTAATATCATACCACCTCTACACCAGCCCTATATCTTACTGTGGTATGTGTTTAATATCATACCACCTCTACACCAGCCCTATATCTTACTGTGGTATGTGTTTAATATTATACCACCTCTACACCAGCCCTATACCTTACTGTGGTATGTGTTTAATATCATACCACCTCTACACCAGCCCTACACCTTACTGTGGTATGTGTTTAATATCATACCACCTCTACACCAGCCCTATACCTTACTGTGGTATGTGTTTAATATCATACCACCTCTACACCAGCCCTATATCTTACTGTGGTATGTGTTTAATATCATACCACCTCTACACCAGCCATATACCTTCCTGTGGTATGTGTTTAATATCATACCACCTCTACACCAGCCCTATATCTTACTGTGGTATGTGTTTAATATTATACCACCTCTACACCAGCCCTATATCTTACTATGGTATGCGTTTAATATCATACCACCTCTACACCAGCCCTATATCTTACTATGGTATGTGTTTAATATCATACCACCTCTACACCAGCCCTATAACTTACTGTGGTATGTGTTTAATATCATACCACCTCTACACCAGCCCTATAACTTACTATGGTATGTGTTTAATATCATACCACCTCTACACCAGCCCTATAACTTACTGTGGTATGTGTTCAATCTCTGAGAGCTACCTTGCATTACTTAGATATGGGTGCAGCTCCTAATGGTGCTAATGCCCAGTAATGGGCTGAATGGCTCAGAATGACATGGTATGTTAACAGATAGACTGAGAGGCTTCCATGAAAACCCTCTTGACCCCATTAGGCACCCTTAGCTGGACAGTGTTGACAGTTCTCCGTGCTGTGTGTGTGTGAAGGAGAGACCTCCATACCCTTGTAGATGGATCTCATTACCCTTCACCCTCTCTTTCTCCTGTTTGCCGTATCATTTTATGCTACGCTCGCTCCTCTCACCCTCTTTTTCTCTTGGCTTTGCTGACCACACCCCCTCTATGCTCCCATGCTGCCCCCTGTAGGAAGACAGTGAGATCTCCCATGATGCACCAGCTGTCAACCCTCAGTGCTGGGTAAGCGGAGTGCTGACTCTGTGGCACCCTATTCCCTACATAGTTCACCATATTGCCTACAAACCTCTGTGTTTGGTTATTTCAACCTAACGTTTGACCCTGGTTTGTTGACTATGCTGCAAGTTCAAGTCATATCATATCTATTCTATTCTGTTTTACTCAATCCTGGGCTTATTCCTTTATCTCCCTCCTCTCCTCTCCTCCTCCTCTCCTCTCCTCTCCTCCTCCTCTCCTCTCCTCTCCTCCTCCCAGGACCCTGTCTTTTCCTCTGTCTATTCTAACAGTACACCTCAATATGTCATGTGTTACAATCAGGTGAGTGTGTGTGCAAGCACACGTTCAGGTGTGAGTGAAGTGTGTCCATTGCATGCCATTGCCCTCAATATTCCATTTCGATGTACTTGTTTGAGTGCTGTGATTTGAGTTCTGTTGATACTGCAGTGAAACGTGTTAGCGTAGTTCCCCTTCATGTATCCTATTTTATCTCCCTCCTCAGACCATTTCTTCCTATGAGGCCCAGGAGGTCTCCTCTCCCACCCAGACCCGCTCTCAGCCCCAATGGAGACAGAAGGTGACACACACACAAACCCACAATCACAGAATCACACACATACTGGTAGGTGTTACTGTCTGGTACTGATCCCTGTCTCTGACCATGCAGCAGGCTAGACCAGTAGAAGTGGAGGAGCTGCCACAGGCGTCGGTGGCTGATCGCATGAAAACTCTACAGGAGAGTGAGGAGCAGTGGAAGACCAGAGGGAGAGGGGTCGCCAACGACTCGGCCCAGTACACTGTGGCTGGACGCATGGCGAAAAGAGGTGAGGTTTCTCTCTCTAAATGAATCTGTTTCCCTCTTTCTCTTCATCTTTCTCCTTTTCTTTCCCTCTCTCTCTCTCTCTCTCTCTCTCTCTCTCTCTCTCTCTCTCTCTCTCTCTCTCTCTCTCTCTCTCTCTCTCTCTCTCTCTCTCTCTCTCTCTCTCTCTCTCTCTCTCTCTCTCTCTCCCCCTTCTCTCTCCCTCTCTTTCCCTCACTCAGACCTGTGTGTGATTGTCCCATTGCAGGTTTGGTGTTCCCTGTGTCAGACATAGACGAGACCCCTCCATCTCACACCAAGAGACCCTCCACAGGAGCCACAGCCACAGCATGCCCATACGAAGGTAAAACTACCACATCTACAAAAGAGAAAATATGTGTGTGTCTGGTTTGTGATTTAGATCCTCTTCCCTGACCTCTGGTTCTCCTCTAAACAGAGATCTCCAGTCACCCTGGGATGGAGGTGGAAGAGGACACAAAGCTGGACAAACTGGATTCCTTTGTGGACAGGCTGAATGGTACGTCTTATTATCGATTCTAGGATGATTTGTCCAAACCTCAGATTAAGAGAGGAAGTCTATCCACTGGTGTCTATTGTCTAACTTCCTGTGTTTTGCTCAGTGATGCTTTGAGTATCCCAATGAAGTGGAATACCTGTAACTTCTCTCATGTTTTCCCCCTCTCCTCCCCCAGCCGCTCCCCAGGACACGCCCCTGGAGGTGACCTCAAGGGGGGTGAAGGAGGTCATGACCCCGATGACCAGGAGACGTGTGGTGGTTTCTACAGGGAGGTGTCACCCCCCTCACCCTCTGCCCGCCCTGCTGGGGCTGGAGCTGCCACTGGAACTGACCCAGAGCAGGACCTGAGTGCCCTCTGCCAGACAAATACCCCCATGTGAGTCTGTGTGTGTGTGTGTTTGGGGGGAGGTGTGTATGGTTGTGTGTATGTGTTTACGTGTATTCTTGTATCTATCTAATTGATTGAGTGTGTTCATTGTGTGTGTTTGTCTCTTAATGCCTCTTCGTGGTGTGTGTGTGTGTGTGTGTTGTGTGTGTGTGTGTGTGTGTGTGTGTGTGTGTGTGTGTGTGTGTGTGTGTGTGTGTGTGTGTGTGTGTGTGTGTGCAGGCTGACATCAGAGGTAGCACAGCATAGGCGGTCGGTGCGTCCATCCCGCAGGACTCAGGGCTCCCGGAACCCTCTGCGTGCTCTGGCGGCCCGCGATGACATCAGACAGGACTACATGGGAGAGAGAGTCACCATGGGTACCGTTAACACTAACAGGATACAAGTGGAGATGAGTGAGTCATGTTAACATATACCAGAGAGATATATCTCTCTCTCTTGCTCCCTCTCTCTCTCTCTCAGTGCATGCTGGGAGTTTTTTGGAGTTTGAATGTTTGGTGTGGAGGGCTCTGTCCTAACTTATTTCTTGATTCTTGCCTTGGTCTTTTCTTTCCATTGTTCTTTTCTATGGTGGAGGGTTCATGCACTGTTTGTTTTAGTGGTACCCACTGTTTTTCTTTTTCAAAGTTAGGGGGGAAGAGGACAGAAGTTTAGTTTCCTGGGATTTTGAACGGTGTGGTGTGAGCGATGGCTTCACAGCCTAGCGCGGAGGAGACGCTGTCGTTACGGCATGGAGTCAGGTGTGTTCATGAGAATGGAATTAAGGTGGAGGAGGTTCTGCTCGCGGTTGGCGAGGTCAACATACAGGGGGCCATGAGACGCAGGCAGCAGAGGCTGGGCCTAGTCATGCGACAGATGGTGGGGTAGATGAGGCTGGGTCCAGTCATGCTATAGATGGTGGTGTAGATGAGGTTGGGTCTAGTCATGTTATGGATGGTGGTGTAGATGAGACTGGGTCTAGTCATGTCATGGATGGTGGTGTAGATGAGGCTGGGCTTAGTCAGGTTATGCTAGTGGATGAGGAGAGTATAGTGGGATAGGGTAAGTGACTGGGGGGGTGGAGAAGGGTGGAGGAGGGTGTCAAGCGGAAGAGGAAAAAGGGGGAGAAGAAAGGAGGTGGGAGGGCAGAGGCTGGTGTGGTGAAAGGCACCAAGGAACCTTTGCCTGATGCTGGGGGGGAGGTCCCGACTAGAGTGGAAGGGCAGGTGGTCAGGTTGGGAGATGGAGATGAGGAGGAGAAAGATGAGTCTGAGGAAGAAGACGATGAGGAGGATTTCTTTTCAGACTCCTCCTCAATGGGTCCAGAGCTGACATCCAGTCAGTCAGAGGGGTCAAAGTACACGGTGAGGAAACTGTCAAGGTTCCTGAATGAGACTAAGGGGAAAAAAGTTAATCTTGAGGCTTTTTTTTGCGATCCGGGAAAGTTTGTAAGATCAGTACAACATGCTATGAAAAATGAGGGGCATGGTGTCCTCTCACCCAGGAAATGGTTGAGGAAGTGGGTCACAACCGTACTTAAAGGTCTACCTTCAGACACTGTTTAGATTAACGTTTTCTTTCTGGCACTGGGGATTTTTTAGCTTTGCTATTGGTCTATTTCTTTGCTGGCTTTTCTCCCACTTCTTATGGAGACTCTTTGGGTAGGCTCGCTTAATATTAATGGCGCCAGAGATGCGGGAAAGAGGAGTGTGTTGGGTGAATATGTAAAACAAAAAAAAGTACAGGTGTTGTTTCTGCAGGAGACGCATAGCGATGTGTTGAATGAAGTTGATTGGGGGCTCTGGTGGAAAGGGGCAAGTGTGCTGAGCCATGGGGGTGTACCTGGGCTCGGAGCGGTGGGTCAGGAAGAACTGGGAGGGGCTGTCACAGGCAGTGGTGTCAAGACTGGCCAGGTGGAGGTGGCTCCTGTCCCAAGTGTCATATACAGTGGGGGAAAAAAGTATTTAGTCAGCCACCAATTGTGCAAGTTCTCCCACTTAAAAAGATGAGAGAGGCCTGTAATTTTCATCATAGGTACACGTCAACTGTGACAGACAAAATGAGAAAAAAATATCCAGAAAATCACATTGTAGGATTTTTAATGAATTTATTTGCAAATTATGGTGGAAAATAAGTATTTGGTCACCTACAAACAAGCAAGATTTCTGGCTCTCACAGACCTGTAACTTATTCTTTAAGAGGCTCCTCTGTCCTCCACTCGTTACCTGTATTAATGGCACCTGTTTGAACTTGTTATCAGTATAAAAGACACCTGTCCACAACCTCAAACAGTCACACTCCAAACTCCACTATGGCCAAGACCAAAGAGCTGTCAAAGGACACCAGAAACAAAATTGTAGACCTGCACCAGGCTGGGAAGACTGAATCTGCAATAGGTAAGCAGCTTGGTTTGAAGAAATCAACTGTGGGAGCAATTATCAGGAAATGGAAGACATACAAGACCACTGATAATCTCCCTCGATCTGGGGCTCCACGCAAGATCTCACCCCGTGGGGTCAAAATGATCACAAGAACGGTGAGCAAAAATCCCAGAACCACACGGGGGGACCTAGTGAATGACCTGCAGAGAGCTGGGACCAAAGTAACAAAGCCTACCATCAGTAACACACTACGCCGCCAGGGACTCAAATCCTGCAGTGCCAGACGTGTCCCCCTGCTTAAGCCAGTACATGTCCAGGCCCGTCTGAAGTTTGCTAGAGTGCATTTGGATGATCCAGAAGAGGATTGGGAGAATGTCATATGGTCAGATGAAACCAAAATAGAACTTTTTGGTAAAAACTCAACTCGTCGTGTTTGGAGGACAAAGAATGCTGAGTTGCATCCAAAGAACACCATACCTACTGTGAAGCATGGGGGTGGAAACATCATGCTTTGGGGCTGTTTTTCTGCAAAGGGACCAGGACGACTGATCCGTGTAAAGGAAAGAATGAATGGGGCCATGTATCGTGAGATTTTGAGTGAAAACCTCCTTCCATCAGCAAGGGCATTGAAGATGAAATGTGGCTGGGTCTTTCAGCATGACAATGATCCCAAACACACCGCCCGGGCAACGAAGGAGTGGCTTCGTAAGAAGCATTTCAAGGTCCTGGAGTGGCCTAGCCAGTGTCCAGATCTCAACCCCATAGAAAATCTTTGGAGGGAGTTGAAAGTCCGTGTTGCCCAGCGACAGCCCCAAAACATCACTGCTCTAGAGGAGATCTGCATGGAGGAATGGGCCAAAATACCAGCAACAGTGTGTGAAAACCTTGTGAAGACTTACAGAAAACGTTTGACCTGTGTCATTGCCAACAAAGGGTATATAACAAAGTATTGAGAACATTTAGTTATTGACCAAATACTTATTTTCCACCATAATTTGCAAATAAATTCATTAAAAATCCTACAATGTGATTTTCTGGAGAAAAAAATTCTCATTTTGTCTGTCATAGTTGACGTGTACCTATGATGAAAATTACAGGCCTCTCTCATCTTTTTAAGTGGGAGAACTTGCACAATTGGTGGCTGACTAAATACTTTTTTCCCCCACTGTAGAGGGAGGGTGCTGATAATCAACAACCTGGTGGCATCGTCCCTGTGGCATAAACTGGCTGTCCTCAATCCCCACGTCTGCTCGCAGACCTGCAACGCAAGCTGGTGGATTTTTTCTGGTCGGGCCATCACTGGCTGAGGGCGGCAGTGTTGTATATGTCCGTAAATGAAGGAGGACAGGGCCTGGTGGAACTGGAGAGCAGGGTGGCTGCATTCCGACTAAAGGCGGCGCAGAGACTGCTGTACCATACTGATGTCGGCTGGAGGGAGCCAGCATGCACGCTGCTGAGGAGAGCTGGCGGATTAGGGTTGGACCGGCAGCTATTCCTCATGAGGCTGGAGGGGCTGAGTACAGCAGGTCTCTCTGATTTTTACTCTGCGGTGCTGAGGGCCTGGCAGCTACTAAGGCCCACACGAGACGGCGGTGTGGAGCCTAGGCTGTGGGTGTGGGAGGAGCCTATCTTCCACAACCCAGCCATCCTTTTGAGATCGGTTCAGTTGGCCACCCTGAAGAGGCGACTGATGGCAGCGGGATTACTAAGGCTGGGAGAGGAGGGGTGGAAAACCCCAGAAGTCCTAGCACAACAAACAGGACTAACATCTCTTAGGCTGCTGGAGAGATTCCTGGGGGAAGTCCAGGAGGCACTGTCTGAGCCGGTAAAGGGGGTGTTTGAGCGGCCAAATGGGGAGTGGCTGCCAATATTTCCGCCACTGCACGTGACGGCAGAGACTGGGGACTGGCAAGGGGGTTTGGAGGACTTGTTTGATTTTAACACTCCGAGCCTGGGGGATTTTGAAGGGGTGGGAGGTAAAGTGGTATACAACCTCTGTATTAAGGTAAGGAACATTAGGAGCCTAACAGGAGTGAAGGCACATCAGTGGCAGGGAGTATGTGGGGCGGAGAGTATGGTGGGTTTTAGATGGAGGGGGCTCTACAAACTCCCAGTAGCAAAGAGGTCAGGGGACCTCCAGTGGAAAGGACAGGGGTGTCCTTTTTGTGTCATGAGTGAAACTGTGATTCATGTGTTTTCTATGTGCGCCAGGTTAATGCCTTTAATGTCTCTGTTGGAATGTCTGTGTGAGAGGTTGGGGGTGGAGTTTACTGTTGGGATGTTTATAATGGGGTACAGGTATTCAAATAAGGAAAAGGCCAAATGTGTGTTGTTGAATTTTCTGTTTGCTCAGGCAAAGTTGGCTATTTGGCTAACAAGGAGGAACAGGGTCAAAGGTGGGGGGATAACAGACCCTTTACTATTATTTAATGGGATTGTCTCTGCGTGCCTTAGGGTAGAATTTGACTTCTATAAAATGATAAAAAGTGTGGAGATGTTTCAAGAGATATGGTGTGTTTGGGGGGGGGATGTCTGTATAGCTGGGGAAGATGGTCTGGATATACGGTTGTAGAAGTGGTGAGGTTTGGGTTATTGTGATGTGTGGTGTTGTTTTTGTATCGTGGGGTAGAGGGAAAGGTGAGTATGCTGTATAGGGGATGTTGTTTTTTTTTTATAGGGGGGGGGGGGGGGGGGGGGGATGAAATGAGAATGTACCATTAAAGAAAGACCAAAAGTTTTAAAAAATGTCTCTATCTCTCTTTCTCTTTTTTTTTTCAATCTGCTTATATACCGTTTATATACTGTGACTTTCTCATCTCTGATCTCTCTGTCCCATGTCTGTCCTCAGTGGCCAAGAATTCCAACATGGCTGATTCAGCTCTAGCAGGTCTGGCCGGTACAGATGACTTCAGTAACGTCAACCTGCGTGATGTCACTTCCACAGACTCAGTGACAAACAACAACAACCTGCCCATCAGCAACCTCCTGCTCATTCACATCAAAGGTAAGTACAGATCGTGCAAGTGTGTGTGCGTGCATATGATTGCGTTTATGAGTGTGCGTGTGCATGTGTGTGTGTGAATACAAACTCTCCATTCAACATGTGTGTGTGTGTCTCCTACGGTGCCAGGTTGGCATTATGTGCAAGTACGTCTGGTGGAGCCCACAGCCAGGTCTCTGAACAGTGGAGACTGCTACCTGCTGGTGACACCCTCTCACTGCATCCTCTGGAGCGGAGAGTTCGCCAACGCCACAGAGAAAGCCAAGGTTCGACTGGGACACTACACACAATTTGTATCACATACTGACTCTATTCCTTGGCCACTAACTAGATCCCTGGCCTGTATTGTTCATGGTTGATTCCTGTTGGGCATCTTATTCATCTGTAATTCAAACCATGTATGACTTTTGAATAATGCCATTGAAGTACATTTTACACGCTACATTTAAACACAATGTGAAGCCACTGATAAATGTCAGTTATTACTGGTGATGATGTTTTCCTGCCTTCTGCTGTCTCTGTCCAGGCGTCAGAGCTGGCATCGTTGATCCAGACCCAGGGAGACCTGGGCTGCCGGGCCTGTGAGGTCATCCACCTAGAGGAGGGGGTCAATACTGACAACAGCCTGGCCTCTGACTTCTGGAACCTTCTGGGAGGAAAGACACAATACAGAGGTCAGACTACAACTAGTCACCAACCACTCTGTCTCTCACTTAGTAGACAAAACCATAAGAACTGTACAAACTATGTACTAATCCTATTAAAACAACCAGAACGCCCTTTTAGGTAAGTAAGTCAGTAAGTAAGTAAACTAAGTCAGTCAGTCAGTAAACTAAGTCAGTCAGTCAGTCATTTTTTTAAATTACTTACTTTACTGACTGACTTAGTTTACTGACTGACTGACTGACTAAGTTTACTGACTGACTGACTGACTTAGTTTACTGACTGACTGACTGACTTAGTTCATTACTTACTTTACTGACTGACTGACTTAGTTTACTGACTGACTGACTGACTTAGTTTACTGACTGACTGACTGAGTAAGTCAGTCAGTAAACTAAGTCAGTCAGTCAGTAAACCAAGTAGGTAAGTATGCAAGCAACCAGTAAGTAACCATTTGCATCTGTCTTTGTGTACTGTATGTGGGATTGTATATGTGTGTGTTTACTGTAGGAGCGGGAGCCCCAGAGGAGGATGAGCTGTATGAGAGTGGGGTGGTGGAGTCTAACTGTTTGTACAGGCTGGTGGAGAACAGACTGGTGCCCCATGAGCAGGCCTGGGCAGCCATCCCCACTGTCTCCCTACTGGGATCCACTGAGGTCAGTCCCTCCCTGGATCCCCATATGTGTCTCTGTTGCTTCTCAGCCATTGCTGCCTTGGTGCTACATATCAATGGGTTTTAACTCAATATAAAGATTATAAACTGGTATGCTATCTATCAACTTTTGTGTGATTCCTGTCAGTTTTCAACACTACAGATAGTAGCTGATCTCTGAATGGTTGTCTCTCTCTGCCTCTCTCTCTGTCTCTGTCTGTTCCCCTGTCTCTCTACCAGGCACTGGTGTTTGACTTTGGCAGCGAGGTGTACCTGTGGCATGGGAAGGATGTTGCCCCTGGCGACAGGAGTGTGGCTGTACAGCTGGCCCAGCAGGTGTGGGGTGGTCCCTACGACTACAGCAACTGTAGGGTCAACCCACTGGACCCCACACACTGCAACCCCAACATACAGCCGTACGTAAACACCACACAGGCGCTTACATAATAAAATATGTAATTTAAATACATGCTGTTGTATTCGTTGATACATTATGTATGTGATTTGTGTACAGGCAAGGTGAAAGACGGCCCGACTGGGCCCTGTTTGGCTGTGTCTCTGAGCACAATGAGACAGCCCTCTTCAGGGAGAAGTTTCTGGACTGGGCTGTAGATAAGGAGGATACCGCTGCAATGGTTGTGGAGGAGGCACAGGTTAGTTAGAGACAAATCTAATCAAATCCATTTTTATTTGTCACATGCGCTGAATACAACAGCTGTAGACCTTACAGTGAAATGCTTACTTACAAGCCCTTAACCACATGAAGTTTTAAGAAAAATAACAGTTAAGAAAATATTTACTAAATAATTTAAAAAGTAACAATAAAATAATAATAATGAGGCTATAAATAATAATAATGAGGTACCATTACCTAGTCAATGTGTGAAACACATGACTCAAAGCCAAATAGGACCCATCCTGTACAGATTCAGAGTGACTGTGAGAAAGATGTCTGGTCTTCTTAGACTGTATTTCTCCTCTCCCTTCCTACCTTTCTCTCTCTACTGTGTCTCTCTGTGCAGACTGCCATGCCAGTGTTGCCCCAGCAGAGTCCCCTGCCCCAGCAGCATTTAGAGTGTGTGTCTCTGTGTGCGTGTGATGCCAAGGCGCTGGTGGCAGGGCAGGGGGTGGCGGTGCCAGGGGACGGGGTGGTCCCTACAGTCCTGGAGGGGGTGGACGTTCAGAGGGGACATGGGGTCGTACCCCTGGAGGATGGGCGGCAGGTGGAGCTGAGCACTGTTGCCGTGGATACCTGGCACATTCAGGAGTTTGAGGATAGCGAGGCCCAGCTGGAGAGCCCAGGGCAGCTGCATGAAGGAGACACATACCTGGTCCGCTGGACCTATACTCTCAGCCCAGTGGATGAAAGCGGGGAGCCTGGGAGGGAGTGCTCTGCCGTCTTCATCTGGCAGGGCCAGCACTCCAGTATCAATGGGCGAGGCATGCCTGCACTCAGGAGTCATGAGGGAACACAGGTGGGTGGTTCTTCCATCTACACTCTTAAACCACCCATAGCCTCAGTTAAATCCATAGAATCACATATAGAACATACAAATTATAGGATGTCTATGGTTAAACCTGCCTAGCATTTCAGAGGCCTGAGTTTAAACCAGTGTTATTGTTGGGAAGGATGCCTTTGGTTGTTGTGTACAGTAGGCTCTCTGACTGATGTTTCTACCTGTGTTGTTGTTGTCCTGTTGAAGGTGATGGTGCCTCAGGGGCAGGAGCCTCCATGTTTCCTTCAGCTCTTCCAGGGAGGTCTGGTCATCCACAAAGGTTGCCGAGCGGACACCACCAACAATACAGGTGGGATATTACCTTGGCTTTACCTCCTCTAATTTAGGTGTGTGTGTGTCTGGTTATGTGTCTATGTGTTGTGTATATATGTGTTCCTAACTGCACTCTCTCTGTGTCCTGTAGGGGTCTGGCGTCTGTTCTGTGTGCGTGGGGAGCTGCCTGAGGAGGCCAGTCTGTTGGAGGTGGACTGCAGCTGTGGCGGCCTGCGCTCCCGAGGCTCTCTCATACTGCTCAACAGTCAACAGGGGGCGCTCTACCTGTGGCACGGCCGTAAGGTCCACGCCAGCTCCCGGGAGGCGGGCAAGAGGGCTGTGGAGCGACTCACTCAGATGTAAGTCTCCCTTCATGGATGTGTGCTTGTGCTTCTGTATGTATTTATTTGTTGGAATACAAACAGTATTAATACGTGGGTATGTGTTCTTTCTGCTGTCTGTGTGTTAGGTGCCCTCCTGAACTGGGCCTCAGCAGTGATAGCCCTGCGAGGGTGCAGGAAGTAGAGGAAGGGGCGGAGCCTGTGGAGTTCTGGAACGCTATTGGGCAGCAGGACAGGAAGGCCTATGACTGCATGTTACAAGGTACTGAACACACCTCTCAACTCCTGTTCATACCTGAACAAAACACACCTAGACATACAGTGCCATGAAAAAGTATTTGCCCCCTTTCTAATTTTCTCTACTTTTGCATATTTTTGATACTGAATGTTATCAGATCTTCAACCAAAACCTAATATTAGATAAAGGGAACCTGAGTGAACAAGTAACACAACAATTACATACTTATTTAATGTATTTAATAAACTGTTATGCAACACCCAATGCCCCTGTGTGAAAAAGTAATTGCCCCCTTAAAATTAGAAAGGGGACAAATACTTTTCACGGCACTGTATTTAACGGAACGCCTGAAAGTTCAGAATAACCTGAACAGATATCCCAACCCAAATGTCTTATTTTTAAATGACACACAGATGACTAATGTAAGAAGGTATACACCAACTGAACTTGACTGAGTGCTGAAAGGTTGAGAGGTTGATGTGATGCGATGCTGTGGGTTGTTATCGCTCAGATCCAGGGAAGTATAACTTCACGCCACGTCTCTTCCATCTGAGCACCTGTTCCGGAACCTTCCAGGGGGAGGAGCTGCAGAGCCCGGCCAGGTTACCAGGGGTTGTCATGGCGATGCCCTTTGTCCAGGAGAGCCTGTACTTTGTGCCACAGCCAGGTGAGTGTCCGCTCAATGCCCAAACTCACACATGTATGCACACCTGCACGCATGCACTCATAAACACAACTTCCATTGTTATCACAGGGACTTGAGGTATTTGATATTTGGGTATTTTATTAGGATCCCCATTAGCTGTTGCAAAAGCAGCAGCTACTCTTCCTGGGGTCCACACAAAACATGAAACATGACATAATACAGAACATTAATAGACAAGAAGAGCTCAAGGACAGAACTACATTAAAATAAAAAATTACACTCACCCCTAATATCCCCCTCTTTCTTTCCCTTTCTCACTGTTTCTCTGTCCTCTCTCGCTCTCTCTCTTTGTCTCCCTCTCTCTCTCTCTCGCTCTCTCTCGCTCTCTCTCTCTCCCCTCTCACTCACTCACTCACTCACTCTCTCTTTGTCTCACTCTCTTTCTCTCTTGCTCTCATTCACTCACTCACTCACTCACTCACTCACTCACTCACTCACTCACTCACTCACTCACTCACTCACTCACTCACTCACTCACTCACTCACTCACTCTCTCTCTCTCCCCTCTCACTCACTCACTCACTCACTCTCTCTTTGTCTCACTCTCTTTCTCTCTTGCTCTCATTCACTCACTCACTCACTCACTCACTCACTCACTCACTCACTCACTCACTCACTCACTCACTCTCTCTTTGTCTCACTCTCTTTCTCTCTCGCTCTCATTCACTCACTCACTCACTCACTCACTCACTCACTCACTCACTCACTCACTCACTCACTCACTCACTCACTCACTCACTCACTCACTCACTCTCTCTCTCTCTCTCTCTATCTCTCTCTCTATCTCTCTCTCTCTCTCTCTCTCTCTCTCTCTCTCTCTCTCTCTCTCTCTCTCTCTCTCTCTCTCTCTCTCTCTCTCTCTCTCTCTCTCTCTCTCTCATCCCTCTCCAGCCCTGTTCCTGCTGGACAACCATATGGAGCTGTATCTGTGGCAGGCAGGTGAGCCTGAGGACAGTGAGACCGCTGGCTCTGACTGCATCCGCTGGGCTAACGAGAGGAGGTGTGCCATGCAGACAGTGCTCCAGTACTGCAAAGGTGACAGCAAGTAGACAAAGCAAGCCAGCTAAAAGAAGAGTTGATTGTTTAGATCAGGGGTATTTCAATCTTACCCTATGAGGTCCAGAGTACTGCTGGTAATTGCACACACCTGGTGTCCTAGGTCCAAATCAGTCCTTGATTAGAGGGGAATAATTAATAATAAAAGCAGTGGAACTGGCTTCGTTGTCCAGATTTGAATCTGAGGGGTTTAGATGGTTGTTGGTCATTATCAGGAGTGTGTTGGGGATATGCTGTAGTTAGGAGTTAAGTTGTTCTGTGGTTCTCTGATGGTTTGGGGTGTGTTGGCTGTGTTTTAGAGAGGAACCCGAGGCGCCCCCTTCAGGCTTACCTCATCCAGGACGGGGCAGAACCCCTCACCTTCACCAACGTGTTCCCTCGCTGGGAGAAGAGACCCACATCCACCACACAGGTACAGGAAGAGAGGACTACTCATCCTCCTCATGATAATCATTATCATTCTCAATAATAGCGTCTGTAGACATCAGCAGCATCATTGGTAATAACTTCACAACAGCAGTAAACACAGATTAGTATTATCTGGTTGGGTAAACACTGCTGTGTCATAGCAACACCACAGTATTTGTCTTTCAGTCAGGTATGTTTTAGATTTAGATATGCTGACTTGTGAATGATGTTGTCCAGGGGGAGGCGGGGCGGGTCAAGCTGACCTTGGTGCAGGACGCCCTGGCCCAGCTCACTAAAACCCAGTACCCCCTGGAGGAGCTGCTGCAGACCCCTCTGCCAGAGGGAGTGGACCCCCATCGCCTGGAGATCTACCTCTCCGACCACGACTTCCAGGTTGACACACAAACACGCTAGTCCTGTGTGGCTCAGTTGGTAGAGCATGACCCTTACATTGTCAGGATAATGGGTTTGATTCCCACTGGGGAATGTATGAAATGTATACACGCTTTGGATACATTTGTCTGCTGAATGTTATATACAGTATTATATACATTATATAAAACAGAGTGCAGCTACACCTGACAGCCACTAGGGTGCCCCACTAACCTCCTAATGATGGCTGTGGTGTGATATGGCCAATGGAAATATCTTCTTGTGGTAGTCTCGAGATGATAAAAACAGATTGTTTAAGAGAAAATGTGACATATGTAGGTTTCTATGTAAATATTTCACAAAACGTCCATCCCTAAGACCAGTGGATGCTTGCTTTTCTCCAGTATTCTGCAGTATCTGAAATAATGTCTGTTTGTTTATATGTTTCAGACTATTTTGGAGATGAAGAGAGATGAGTATGACTCCCTCCCAAACTGGGAACAAATCAGCCTGAAAAAAAGCAAAGGACTCTATTGAAAACCTAAACAAACACAAAAAGATCCCATTTTATTTATGTCAACATATCCTGAGGAGAAAATGTTTTTGTATTTTCTATTTTTAAGAGAATTATATTTTCTTGTCAGGTTATGACAATTGTGTACAGTGTTTTCTTAGTAGCTGTTTTTAAGTTGAATCTGTGTGTCTTCTTTAAGTATGGTGCTTTAGCGCCTTATTCGTTCTCAGCCAATCGCTCTCGCTTGCAGAGAGACAGGACTGCCTATACCTTCAAACAGAAGGACAACCATCCTTATCCCCAATCAATCAACTGGATCCATTTTCTTATTCCTAGAGCTTACATGAGTGTGTGGTTTTCTTACTGACTATGGATTCCCTCAGAAATGTTAACTAAAAAGAAGAAGAAACAGCATTACACATGTTCCTATGAAACTTTCATTTACCTGTACAAATCAATAGAGGATAAACAAGCAAGGTGTAAAAGAGGAGGGAAACATCACTAACGAACGGTGGGTGGGGAGGAGAAAACACAGGAGTACAAAAGCAATCAATTGTAATAAACAACGGAAACCAGGAAAATAAAGGAGTGGCCACTTTCTTCATGTTTCATCTCAATCAATATCATTCCATCACAGAGCTCTGCTTGTCTGCTGCAGGCTTCAGTTATACTGGCAGTCTTCTCTTAGGCTGAATTTCAGAGCTTGAATTCTAAGAAGGAAAAAGGCACAAAAGGCATATCTTCTCAGAAAGACAAAGTGAAAAAAAAACTCCTGATTTGTCTCTAAGCTTGACCGTGTGTTTAACAGTATAGTTTTGCCTATAAACTCTAATGTGTGTATTTACGGTCTCCACGCTGTCTCTTTGCGTAAGTGTGTGCGTCACTGTGTACAGTTGCCCCTTAGGTTAGCAGTAGGTGAACTCTGTTACAGTTGCTCTGTAAGCTCTAGTGTGTGGTGCAGTGTTCGCAGCTCTGTGAGCTGTGATAGGGCTGGCCAGTATGTGTGTAAAGCTGGGTTATACTGTGATTACAGCGCTTGGGTTTCAGTTCTACCTACAGTATTAGGCAGGTAGCCATGCTCCAATAACATCATACCACCGGTCAGCTCAAGGCACGCAAATTCACCTCCGCCTCATTTGACACAGCTAACAAAGAAACCTTCCCCCATACACACACATTTGACCCTTCCTTACAATAACAGCCAATTCAACCATTCATCCGCGCAACAAACCCAACACGGACGTGCATAAAGCCGTCCTACACCTTCAGCTGGTAGGGAGGCTTGTCTTGATTCATGGTTCTAAGTAGCAGTGTATTGCTCTGAGTAAGAATGTATTGCTCTGAGTAAGAGTGTATTTCTCTGAGTAAGCGTGTATTTCTCTGAGTAAGCATGTATTGCTGTGAGTAAGAGCGTATTGCTCTAAGTAAGAGGGTACTGCTCTGAGTAAGAGTGCACTGCTCTGAGTAAGAGTATTGCTCTAAGGAAGAGTGTACTGCTCTGAGTAAGAGTGTATTTCTCTAAGGAAGAGTGTACTGCTCTGAGTAAGAGTGTATTGCTCTGAGTAAGAGTGTATTGCTCTGAGTAAGAGTGTATTGCTCTAAGTAAGAGTGTATTTCTCTGAGTAGGTGTGCATGTATTTCCTAGGCCTTTGGTCCTATTGGGTGTCCAGGGTTTTCCCCATATGGATTAGCTGACTAAATTTAAGCTTCCATGTGACTGTGCACTCCTAACGGAGCGGATTACAGCTCACCGCTGGGAGAGGGAAGACACACAGGAATGAATATCAAGGGGCCAGTCGTCACACAAGCCTGTCTCAATGATCTCTCCGCTTACTTACAATACAATCTGAATCTGAGTGTGGAACATAAAATCTATATAAATCATAATCATAACATGTATTATGGTTATACGTAACTATATACAAAACCAGAAACATGGTAAAAGTGAAAGGATCAAGAGCAAAAGAGCATAATAATCTGGCAACCCGTCTGTTTCTAAACCCAGCTATTTTCTACAATCTGGCAACCCATCTGTATGTAAATCAGCACAGAAGAGCAGCGGGAAAGAGCATTGGGAATGTGTGTTTTGGGAATGTGTTGAGTTTTTTTAATTATGTGTTTATCAAGCATTGTGTATGTGTGAGAATGTGCACGAGATGTGCATTAATGTGTCTATTTGTATAATGTATAGAGAAGGAGTGTATGTGCCATGCTTGCCAGTGTCTATGTGAATGTGTGAGTGTATTACATTTACATTTTAGTCATTTAGCAGATGCTCTTATCCAGAGTGACTTATGTGTGTATGTATGTGTCTGTGTGTTCTAGATGGCCTGCTCTCTCTGCATGTCTATTCCAGGTAGACTCCGTTCTGGTTCAGACGCTAGCGCCGCCTCCCGCAGCACCACCATGTGATCCTCGGCGGCGTGCAGTGATTGGTCGATCCAGTCCATACTGCCAGACATGTGACAGGCGTTGCGGGTCACCAGCACCAGGTGACTGACTGACAGGAGGAGGGCGGTGGCCCTGAGGGGACAGAATAGACAAGGACAATTTCTCCATCAAGACTGGACAGGGAAACATTGACACACAAGTCTGTCTGATTATCATGGGTTATATTGTACCATCCCCACCTATAGTCACTTTGTTGGTCAGGTCAGACCTCTTATCATATGAGTTCCATCAGCAGAGCTATGGTCTATATTGTCTATTTGCCCAGCTATCTTTGTCCCCTCAAACCATTATAAATGATATTATCTAACAAAAGCAAACTTCATTAGGTACCTGGCATCCAGGAGTATGGGGTCCAGTGGAGGGTACATAGACCGCACAACGTCATCCACCCTACAGACACACACAGGATGATGGGAGGTCATGAAGGACATCAGACGGTCAGCCAATTTAAGGGTTATGTGATAGTACTGTATAACCTGATAGTTACCTCGGACTGATGCGTTTAGCCACATTGATGATGTCACTGAGGCTGGCTGGGGCTTTCACCTTAGTGCCTGAGCCCATTGTCATGGCAACCAGCTTTTCAGTCAGGGTGTGGCAGATCTGCCAAAGGAGAGAGTGTGTAAATATCATTGAGTTAGATCATAATGAAAACAATGTATTCATGGAGGGTGTACAGCACGTAGACATTACCTTTAAGATGGAGATACAATGCGAAACCAAGCCACTGTTAGAGAAAGAGAGAAAAGCTGTAAATAAGGGTTCATTTTTGTATGATCATGTCAGAGATGTATCACCTATTTTAACTTGATGTTATGATCATGTTGAAGTTATACTCTTGTAACCATGGAAGGCTATACGAATAGCTATAAAAGCTAGCCTGATCTACTCCTGGCATATGTCAGTGTCACATGGCCGACGTACGAGGCGTCCTCGATCCAGTCCTCGTTCTCCAGGATGGCCTCGATGTGAGGGTTGGTGATGACCACGTCGTCCAGCTCCAGCTCTGACGGCTCACTCTGGGTCTCCATGGCACCGATCAGGTCAACATTGGGTCTGTGGGGAAGGAGAGGAGAAGTTCTGATGAAGGGAAGAGAGCGTGAGAGAGAGAAAGGGAGGGAATGGGTATTGAATAGATGTGTGAGAGGGAGGGAATGTATACTGAATAGAAGCGTGTTTGTGTATGAGAGAGAGAGGGAACACGAGGAAAAGAGAGAGCGAGAGAGCAAGAGAGTGAGACAAAGAGATATTACTGGCTCTAGAACTTTGCCCCTGTATGTTGACTTAGTATTAATCCTGTGTATCATGTTGACCTTAGTGCTGTGAAGTCGCTCTGTTCAATCCATAGACTTATAGCTTCAAACCAGCAGGTCAGTCCATTGGGCCTGGGTAAGAGTGGGATACAGTTGAATCAGCTATATCCAGGACCCCTTACCACCACCTAATGTACTGTAGGACCTAGGCCACATACCCCATCACTAGGGCCAAGAGTTTTCCTGGTCTGGACAAACTCAGGGGCCTACCCATAACCATCCAAAATGCCACTCTCCCCTCCCTCCCCTCCCTCCCCCTCCCAGATGTATGAAGCTAGCTAGGTAAACTAGGCACTGCCTAGGAGTAAGGCTCAACCCCTGACGACCCAAGATGCCACTGTTCTCTCCCTCCCCTCCCTCCTCCTCCCAGATGTATTGTATGTAGCTAGTAGGTTTACTGGGCACTGACTTGGAGTTGAAGTGGTGCAACAGGTGGTGGGGGTGGCAGTAGCGGTGTCGACACACCACCACCAGGGCAACGAAGGAGGCCAGGAAGATGGTGGCCAGCACCCCAATGGCCACGATCACCACCGTCTCCATGGTGACGGCAGGTCCCAGGGCGTCAGTAGTCGGAAACAGGGGGAGAGAAAGGGGTTCTGATCAGACCAGGGTTCTGGTTGTCTGGGCCTGCTGGTTATGGCTGGTCGCTCATCTGTGGAGGAGTTGGTCATTATAGGTTGGTAGTTTAGTAGTTACAGACAGTTGATTTATAGACGTATGGTTACATCTTAAAGACGATTTAGCTGAGAATCTATCTGAAAACGACCTACTTCAACTTCCATTTCAACCATGTGCAACTACGTAGTTAGATATAGCCTACTTCACAAACCACAGGGAAAATGCCCTGTGACTTGGCTCCTAAATATGAAACACCTCCAAAGCACACAAAACTCAGATGTTTATCTGAACTTTGTGTTTGTTTTTGCGGATCAAATCAAATCAAATTGTATTTGTCGCATGCGCAAAATACAACAGGTGTAGACCTTACAGTGAAATGCTTACTTCCAAGCCCTTAACCAACAATGCAGTTTACTGTATCAGAGGACATACTGTCCATTAATATAACACAGTTAGTTGATCATAACATCTGAATCTCAACATAAAATAATATAATCATACATTATAGGAAGATATTAACATATTATTGCATGTTTCACACTTTTTTGACTCGGTGCAACCACATCCTACAAGAAACCCATGATAAATGATATGAATGCTTTATAACCTATTTCAGATCCAAATGAGAGTTTCTCAAAAGCTTTTTATCCGAGTTATGTGAGCTGTTTACTGTGTACTGTGAGTGTTGTGTTTTTGGTATCTGACATACTTTATGACTAGCTGTTCAGGATCCAAATATACACACAGCAAATGAAACAATATCCTTTCAAAAGAAACAATATCTGTTGACTACCCGCTTACCCTTTTGGGGGTCTCAGGTCCTAGTTGTGCGAATCTGTAATGTACTTCTGATGGTCTTACCACAGTGAGTAGTTTTCACACAGGATGTGTCAAACAAAACTACATAACATACAGTACCTGTCCTCTGCCCAGGCTAGTCACTCATTAACCTAGCCTTGCCTTACCTGGGAGCCCAATGTGTGTCTATGAGTATCACTGCTACTATAAGAGGCCATGAGCAGAAATACAACAATTCCTTCTGGTACAGCATAATAGCTTTGTAATGAGTTGGCACTCATACAGTGGCGAGACACCATTTGAAACACAGCTTTTGTGCAGTCTCTATGGGCAACGGAATTACCGAATTACAACATTCCCAACCAACATTTTGATCCAGATGATTATATGAGATTCTGATTTGGAATGTTGTAATTCTTTAAGCAGATTAATTTGCAGCACACTGGCTGTATCATACAGTTATTTCGCCCCTCTCTTTCAATCAAGCATTTTTGACTCATTTTCTGTTCAAAGGCAAACGGTCACTTTAAAGCCTGTTGGTTTCAGAGGCACTCACTCAGGGTGGAGTTTTGACTGGTTTCTCCACACTTTTCCATTGCAAAAAGATGATTTGATAGACAGATGACTGTTTTATTCTGTAATTGTGGGCAGATCCATTGGGCCAAACACTATTCATTAACCTGGCCAGCCCTACCAGCCTATAGTGTGTAATGTGTAACATTGTAGTACTTCAATCTCTAAATGGTTTAATATATCCTTCACCCATCTGACCAAAGAATATTCTGGAATCACTCCTGAGATTACAATAATAAAGGAACCACAACCACTAGAACAGGAACAGGGTTCCCCAACTAGCGGCCGAGTGATTTTATTTGGCCCCCCAAGTTTTCTGACCCCAAAAATATATATTTATTTTGCATTTTTTATTGTTGGACATAAAAGACCAGCAAATCAGCTCCAAGTGATTTTAATTTGAGAAATCTGTTCCAAAGTATTCCCACGCATAATAGAGGAATATATGTGATTGTATACAGATGTAAGCAAGGTTTGAAATGATTATATTTTAGTCAAATAATATATCTGTTTGGGCTTCTTGCGGTCAATTTGCAGTCTACAAATTATTTGTAGTTATGTTCTGGCCCCCTGACCATCCACCTCAATAAAGAATCGGCCCGCGGCTGAATCTAGTTGATGATCCCTGCACTGGAACCTCAAACTGATCATCAAACTGATTTAGTCAATTTACCCCTTTAGTTAGGTCACAGGGGGCATGCTCTGGCATTTCTCAACTTGATCCTAATGCAACTCCAACAATATTGTGGTCAACGTCTTTGATTCTTATGTAGTGAGACACAGTAGACTAGAGCTGGATACATTTTGTAGGCTTAATGTAAACATCTCTGTGCCCCCTCACAAAGGGCCACATTCTGTCCCAGATTGCAGTTCCCACACCCCCTAATTCACTACACCAACAATGTTGATAATGGAATAGTGATAAAGATGTGCATCCAGTCATTTGAGGAATATCTGCAATGAGAGACCAAGCTCTTCAAAAAGGTCAAAGATTTAACTGAATCAAGTTGAATTTCCAACTACAGATCGATTCATGGAACAAATTTATGCAAAAAAAGCAACAGAGCCTCATGTACCATCTCCAATCTTTGAAATAATACGTTTGAAATGAATACATAAATAATGATACATAAATAGATATTTCTGTTCACTAGTCAAAGTTTCCCAGTTGTGTTGTGGTTTATGAACTTCCTACATATCAGAACTGCATTTGCAATATTTGCAGAATTGTTAGGTCAGCGAACCCCAAATAACCCCCCCAAATCATTATTGTTCCTCAAGGAACAGTACAAATTTCATAGAGCAATACAATGTATTCAATTAATTCCCCCCAACCCAATATAATTCACACTTGCATCATCCTATTCTGAATATGGAAAGAAAACTAAACACACCTATCATAAATGTGTTAGAGAATAATAGACTTACCTATACATTTTGTCCGTTTTCTTGAGTTATAGCTTTGAGGAACAAAGCAACTTTTCCCCTAGGCGAGTGGAGATGGCACGGACCTCTCCAAACCGGGAACGCGCACAGGCCATACGTGAACGGCTCAGCACTGAGCAGGCGGTGGGTGAGTGAGCAGTGATGGAAGTTCGCCTAAACTTTGCAAGAGTGAACTCAAATTAACAGTGACGTGCACGAGCAAAGGATTATGGGTACGCGCGCACAAGAATGTATGGTCTGCTTGCTGAAATACTTTGTTTCTAACCGGCTATGAAATAGGCCTAGTTTATCTATACAGGGTTTATAGACATACACAAGATTTCACCTGTAAATCTTCCTGTAGCCACGGTTTTGTAATAAGAAAAAAAAGTTTATAATCAGAAATTTATGTCGTTTATATCTGAGACTTTATATTATGTGACATCTACTTGATACTTTATATTAGGGACTTTTATTCTGACAAAAGGCTACCCTTCCCAAATGTATTTAGTGGAGACTCACGTGAGTCGCGTCAGCCAGGCTAACTTCACTTGGATTCGGATTAAACTATAGAAAGGAACTTCATTGTAACCAGACTCTTATCGAACCCACCGTCCCTTCAGAGGTGATAGATAATTAGGTTTATAATGTAGGGTTAGCCTACCTTTTTGACTTTATTGACGTAGCTCTGACCAATAGGCCTTCAGGACTAGGCCTCACTTTTAAGACAAATTAATACGCTATACAGCCTATTAGCAGCAGATAGGTCTATTATTATTATTATTATCACAACATTCATTTGTTTGGTAACATTTTGATAACTCTAGAATGCATACGTTTAAAAAAAAAACATTTCCGATATAGGCCATTGATAAAAAAATTCAACATTTAGCAGATCTTCAAATACCCGCTAGATGGCGTGCCCGTCCATCAGATCTCGGAGGCCTACATCTTTTGGAGGACTGAAAGGTAAGCTTTTTGTAAAAAAAAAAAAGAAAAATCATTAGCTAAGTGGAGGGGAGCATGTCAGTAAATCTAGTCGTAACATTATGGCTAGGGTTACACACTCCCTGAATCAATTATGAAATCAAATACATGCAAGCCATAAGTTCAATGGGTGAAGACTCCTTCAAACACTTGCCTTCAGGTATCATGTTGGCATAGCCGCGGGAAGTAGGGGTGCTGAGGGTGCTGCAGCACCTCTGAAAAATCGTAATAAAAAAATATATAATACTTTTTATTTAATTAAATTGTTTTAACATATTTTTTCACAAAAGTAGTGCACTGGGCCTTTAATAGTCCTGTATTAGTGGACCGAAATATCATCTGCAGCACCAGCAGGGGCAAAAAGATTAGTCCCCACCCCGTTGGAGAGAAGATGTACAGCACCCCCAGACCCAAATTACTTCCCACGGCGATGCAAGTTGGTACCCCCTCCCCCCAGTCTCAGGTTTTTGACCACACCATCTAAAGTCCAAGAAAGATAGTGTAATGAACAGAGTCAGATAACCCTCTGTAGCTCAGTTGGTAGAGCAGGGATCATCAACTAGATTCAGCCACGGGCCGTTTTTTTCTTGAGCGGATGGTCAGGGGGCTGGAACATAATTACAAATAATTTGTAGACTGCAAATTGACAGCAAGAAGCCGATATAATATTTGACAAAAATCTAATCATTTCAAACCTTGCTTACGTTTGTATACAATCACATACAGTGGGGAAAAAAGTATTTAGTCAGCCACCAATTGTGCAAGTTCTCCCACTTAAAAAGATGAGCGAGGCCTGTAATTTTCATCATAGGTACACGTCAACTATGACAGACAAATTGAGGAAAAAAATCCAGAAAATCACATTGTAGGATTTTTAATGAATTTATTTGCAAATTATGGTGGAAAATAAGTATTTGGTCACCTACAAACAAGCAAGATTTCTGGCTCTCACAGACCTGTAACTTCTTCTTTAAGAGGCTCCTCTGTCCTCCACTCATTACCTGTATTGATGGCACCTATTTGAACTTGTTATCAGTATAAAAGACACCTGTCCACAACCTCAAACAGTCACACTCCAAACTCCACTATGGCCAAGACCAAAGAGCTGTCAAAGGATAACAGAAACAAAATTCTAGACCTGCACCAGGCTGGGAAGACTGAATCTGCAATAGGTAAGCAGCTTGGTTTGAAGAAATCAACTGTGGGAGCAATTATTAGGAAATGGAAGACATACAAGACCACTGATAATCTCCCTCGATTTGGGGCTCCACGCAAGATCTCACCCCGTGGGGTCAAAATTATCACAAGAACAAAAAATCCCAGAACCACACGGGGGGACCTAGTGAATGACCTGCAGAGAGCTGGGACCAAAGTAACAAAGCCTACCATCAGTAACACACTACGCCGCCAGGGACTCAAATCCTGCAGTGCCAGACGTGTCCCCCTGCTTAAGCCAGTACATGTCCAGGCCTGTCTGAAGTTTGCTAGAGTGCATTTTGATGATCCAGAAGAGGATTGGGAGAATGTCATATGGTCAGATGAAACCAAAATATAACTTTTTGGTAAAAACTCAACTCGTCGTGTTTGGAGGACAAAGAATGCTGAGTTGCATCCAAAGAACACCATACCTAATGTGAAGCATGGAGGTGGAAACATCATGCTTTGGGGCTGTTTTTCTGCAAAGGGACCAGGACGACTGATCCGTGTAAAGGAAAGAATGAATGGGGCCATGTATCGTGAGATTTTTAGTGAAAACCTCCTTCCATCAGCAAGGGCATTGAAGATGAAACGTGGCTGGGTCTTTCAGCATGACAATGATCCCAAACACACCGCCCGGACAACGAAGGAGTGGCTTCGTAAGAAGCATTTCAAGGTCCTGGAGTGGCCTAGCCAGTCTCCAGATCTCAACCCCATAGAAAATCTTTGGAGGGAGTTGAAAGTCTGTGTTGCCCAGCGACAGCCCCAAAACATCACTGCTCTAGAGGAGATTTGCATGGAGGAATGGGCCAAAATACCAGCAACAGTGTGTGAAAACCTTGTGAAGACTTACAGAAAACATTTGACCTGTGTCATTGCCAACAAAGGGTATATAACAAAGTATTGAGAAACTTTTGTTATTGACCAAATACTTATTTTCCACCATAATTTGCAAATAAATTCATTAAAAATCCTACAATGTGATTTTCTGGATTTTTTTCTCTCATTTTGTCTGTCATAGTTGACGTGTACCTATGATGAAAATTACAGGTCTCTCTCATCTTTTTAAGTGGGAGAACTTGCACAATTGGTGGCTGACTAAATACTTTTTTCCCCCACTGTATATCCCTCCATAATGCATGGGAATACTTTGGAACAGATTTCCTAAATTAAAATAACTTAGATCTGATTTGTTGGTGTTTTTACAGTCTACCCCCCCAAAAAATAAAATAAAAATAAAATAACATTTCTTATTTTTTGGACAGAAAACTTTGGTGGAGGGGCTAATAAAATCACTGGCCTGTGGGCCGCCAGTTGGGGAACCCTGTGGTAGAGCATGAGTCTTGCAATGCCAGGATAGTTGGATCGATTCCCGGGACCACCCTTACGTGAAATCTATGCACGCATGACTGTAACTTGCTTTGGATAAAACCATCTGGCATATATTTATATATTATAACCCTGTAACAACCCCACTGAAAGGGTCTGGCCCCTTGATCTTGCAGAATAGGCTCTGAGGATTAGAGACACACAGCCCCTTGTGTTAGATCTCTATGGGTTGCTTTGGTTTGTTGTCTCTCTGCTAATGCTGCTGCGCTACTCCTGCTCGAGTGTGTAATGACAGTAACCAGTGCACCAGATGGCAGTGATGGAGGTAAAAATAGGCTACACTGTTATGTCTGTGTCCCGCAATAAAGTAGGGTGCTCTTTGCAGAGACGCTATGGTTGGTTAGAGTGTTTACTCCACTGTTCCTATCAGAATAATGTGTTATTGTGGAGTGCAGCTTGTGCAGGAGTGTGTAGTTAAGCGAACACTACAATTCCAGCATATTATATGTAGTTTGAGCTTGAATGACCCTGGCACAAAAGGAACAATAATCAATGAAAACATGTTTTGGTACACTAGTTCAATAGAAGCACCTTGTGTTTTCAGCGGGAGTGTAACATAGTTGTGTGTTAGGCTTCACATCTGTAACAGGAGCAGGGCGATTCCATGCCAGCTGGAGCGGAATATATTTTTGGTATCTCAGATTGTTCTGGCAATTCTCACATAGAAACTTAATTGGGAGGTTTGAAATGTTTTTTTACATTTGCATCACCATTGTTTTGAAAATCATGATGAAAGTGGCCAATTTAGGCCCTTTTTAGACCTACAGTGCATTCGGAAAGTATTCAGACACCTTCCCATAATGACAATGCGAAAACAGGTTTTTAGAATATTTGGCAAATTCATTAAAAATAAAAACCAGAAATACCTTATTTACATAAGTATTCAGACCCTTTTCTATGAGACTCAAAATTTAGCTTAGGTGCATCCTGTTTCCATTGATCATCCTGGAGATATTCCAGAAGGACAACCATCTCTACAGCACTCCACCAATCAGGCCTTTATGGTAGAGTGGCCAGACGGATGCCACTCCTCAGTAAAAGGCACATGGCAGGCCGCTTGGAGTTTGCCAAAATGCACCTAAAGGACTCTCAGACCATGAGAAACAAGATTCTCTGGTCTGATGAAACCAAGATTGAACTCCTTGGCCTGAATGCCAAGCGTCACGTCTGGAGGAAACCTGGCACCATCCCTATGGTGAAGCATGGTGGCGGCAGCATCATGCTGTGGGGATGTTTTTCAGCGGCAGGGACTAGGAGACTAGTCAGGATCGAGGGAAAGATGACCGGAGCAAAGTACAGAGAGATCCTTGATGAAAACCTGCTCCAGAGCACTCAGGACTTCGGATTGGGGCGAAGGTTCACCTTCCAACAGGACAACGACCCTAAGCACACAGCCAAGACAAAGCAGGAGTGGCTTAGGGACAAGTCTCTGAATGTCCTTGAGTGGCCCAGCCAGAGCCCGGACTTGAACCCAATCGAACATCTCTGGAGAGACCTGAAAATAGCTGTGCAGCAACGCTCCCCATCCAACCTGACAGAACTTGAGAGGATCTGCAGAGAAGAATGGGAGAAACTCCCCAAATACACATGTGCCAAGCTTGTAGTGTCATACCCAAGAAGACTCAAGGCTGTAATTGCTGCCAAAGGTGCTTCAACAAAGTACTGAGTAAAGGGTCTGAAAACGTATGTAAATGTGATATTTCAGTTCTTTATTGTTAATACATTTGCAAACATTTATAAAAACCGTTATTTTCTTTATCATTAAAGGGTATTGTGTGTAGATTGATGAGGGAAAAAACAATTTAATCCAGTTTAGAATAAGGCTGTAACATAACAAAATGTGGAAAAAGTCAAGGGGTCTGAATACTTTCCAAATGCTCTGTATGCATGCCTCCTGTAAGACCCTATGATCTGTGAACCGTACATGATACTCACAACATCTTGGTGTCATTATACATTATACTAGTGTGCTCTAACTTATGGAGTACGTCTAGATTCGGAAATACAAATGTTCACATTAATTTATTCAATGTAAGAAATATTAATATAAATACAGTACCAGTCAAAAGTTTGGACACACCTACTCATTCAAGGGTTTTTCTTAATTTTTTACTATTTTCTACATTGTAGAATAATAGTGAAGACATCAAACTATGAAATAACACATATGGAATCATGTAGTAACCAAAAAAGTGTTAAACAAATTAAAATATATGTTATATTTGAGATTCTTCAAATAGCCACCCTTTGCCTTGATGACAGCTTTGCACACTCTTGGCATACTCTCAACCAGCTTCACCTGGAATGCTTTTCCAACAGTCTTGAAGGAGTTCCCACATATTCTGAGCACTTGTTGGCTGCTTTTCCTTCACTCTGCCGTCCGACTCATCCCAAACCATCTCAATTGGGTTGAGGTCAGGAGATTGTGGAGGCCAGGTCATCTGATGCAGCACTCCATCACTCTGCTTCTTGGTAAAATAGCCCTTACACAGCCTGGAGGTTTGTTGGGTCATTGTCCTGTTGATAAACAAATGATATTCCCACTAAGCCCAAACCAGATGGGATGGCGTATCGCTGCAGAATGCTATGGTAGCCATGCTGGTTAAGTGTGCCTTGAATTCTAAATAAATCACAGACAGTGTCACCAGCAAAGCACCCCCACACCATAACACCTCCTCCTCCATGTTTTTCAGTGGGAACTACACATGCAGAGATCATCCGTTCACCCACACCGCGTCTCACAAAGACACTGCGGTTGGAACCAAAAATCTCAAATTTGGACTCCAGACCAAAGGACAAATTTCCACCTGTCTAATGTCCATTGCTCGTGTTTCTTGGCCCAAGCAGGTCTCTTCTTCTTCTTGGTGTCCTTTAGTAGTGGTTTCTTTGCAGCAATTCGACCATGAAGGCCTGATTCACACAGTCCCCTCTGAACAGTTGATGTTGAGATGTGTCTGTGACTTGAACTCTGTGAAGCATTTATTTGGGCTGCAATTTCTGAGGCTGGTAACTCTAATGCACTTATCCTCTGCAGCAGAGGTAACTGGGTCTTCCTGTGGCGGTCCTCATGAGAGCCAGTTTCATCATAGCGCTTGATGGTTTTTGCGACTGCACTTGAAGAAACTTTCAAAGTTCTTGACATTTTCCGTATTGTCTGACCTTCATGTCTTAAAGTAACGATGGACTGTCGTTTCTCTTTGCTTATTTGAGTCTTTTACCAAATAGGGTTATCTTCTGTATACCCCCCTACCTTGTCACAACACAACTGATTGACTCAAACGCATTATGAAGGAAAGAAATTCCACAAATTAACTTTTAACAAGGCAGACCTGTTAATTGAAATGTATTCCAGGTGACTACCTCATGAAGCTGGTTGAGAGAATGCCAAGAGTGTGCAAAGCTGTCATCAAGGCAAAGGGTGGCTATTTGAAGAATCTCAAATATAAAATATATTTAGATTTGTTTAACACTTTTTTGTTTACCTCATGATTCCATATGTGCTATTTCATAGTTTTGATGTCTTCACTATTATTCTACAATGTAAAAAATAGTAAAACATAAAGAAAAACCCTTGAATGAGTAGGTGTGTCCAAACTTTTGACAGGTAGTGTATATTTTCCCGTCATTTTCCCACACTGAATTCTCCTAATTGTCATCCAAAAGAGCAGTTGTCCAATAACTATGCTTCAAATGTTGATTACATACATTGTAACAATAATGACACATCATGGGAATGGCCGCAAGTGTTCAGATAAGCATGAGATTCCCTTTTTTCATCCTATTTATTGAATATCGGCCGATACAGATATAGCGTTAAAAGGCCAACGTCGGCCGATAATATTGGTGAACTGATATATCGGTCTGGCTCTAATTGCTGCTGAGAATATCTCCATAGCCCTTTTCCCGGCATCTGTAGTCCTCGGCGTCTGCCTGCATTGGGACACAAAGCCTGTGTATGGGTGGGGGTTCAACAGATGGCGGCGGTTGAAGAGTAGGGTAGCTGTGGTACCACAAAAGCACTCTAATAATTAATCTATTGGAGTTTTCAAACATAATCACAAATGGTGGGCAACATTCATCACTGACAATACATCACAATAGTGTCAACTTCAAATCAAATCAAATCAAATTTTATTGGTCACATGCGCCGAATACAACAGGTGCAGACATTACAGTGAAATGCTTACTTACAGCCCTTAACCAACAGTGCCTTTATTTTAAACAAAAAAAGTAAGAATAAAACAACAACAAAAAAAGTGTTGAGAAAAAAAGAGCAGAAGTAAAATAAAGTGACAGTAGGGAGGCTATATATACAGTAAAATAAAGTGACAGTAGGGAGGCTATATATACAGGAGGGTACCGTTGCAGAGTCAATGTGCGGGGGCACCGGCTAGTTGAGGTAGTTGAGGTAATATGTACATGTGGGTAGAGTTAAAGTGACTATGCATAAATACTTAACAGAGTAGCAGCAGCGTAAAAAGGATGGGGTGGGGGGGCAGTGCAAATAGTCCGGGTAGCCATGATTAGCTGTTCAGGAGTCTTATGGCTTGGGGGTAGAAGCTGTTGAGAAGTCTTTTGGACCTAGACTTGGCACTCCGGTACCGCTTGCCGTGCGGTAGCAGAGAGAACAGTCTATGACTAGGGTGGCTGGAGTCTTTGACAATTTTGAGGGCCTTCCTCTGACACCGCCTGGTATAGAGGTCCTGAATGGCAGGGAGCTTTGCCCCAGTGATGTACTGGGCCGTACGCACTACCCTCTGTAGTGCCTTGCGGTCAGAGGCCAAGCAGTTGCCATACCAGGCGGTGATGCAACCAGTCAGGATGCTGTCGATGGTGCAGCTGTAGAATTTTTTGAGGATCTGAGGACCCATGCCAAATCTTTTTAGTCTCCTGAGGGGGAATAGGCTTTGTCGTGCCCTCTTCACGACTGTCTTGGTGTGTTTGGACCATGATAGTTCGTTGGTGATGTGGACACCAAGGAACTTGAAGCTCTCAACCTGTTCCACTACAGCCCCGTCGATGAGAATGGGGGCGTGCTCAGTCCTCTTTTTTTTTTTTTTTCCTGTAGTCCACAATCATCTCCTTTGTCTTGGTCACGTTGAGGGAGAGGTTGTTGTCCTGGCACCACACGGCCAGATCTCTGACCTCCTCCCTATAGGCTGTCTCATCGTTGTCGGTGATCAGGCCTACCACTGTTGTGTCGTCGGCAAACTTAATGATGGTGTTGGAGTCGTGCCTGGCCATGCAGTCATGGGTGAACAGAGAGTACAGGAGGGGACTGAGCACGCACCCCTGAGGGGCCCCCGTGTTGAGGATCAGTGTGGCAGATGTGTTGTTACCTACCCTTACCACCTGGGGGCGGCCCGTCAGGAAGTCCAGGATCCAGTTGCAGAGGGAGGTGTTTAGTCCCAGGATCCTTAGCTTAGTGATGAGCTTAGAGGGCACTATGATGTTGAATGCTGAGCTGTAGTCAATGAATAGCATTCTCACGTAGGTGTTCCTCTTGTCCAGGTGGGAAAGGGCAGTGTGGAGTGCGATAGAGATTGCATCATCTGTGGATCTGTTGGGGCGGTATGCAAATTGGAGTGGGTCTAGGGTTTCTGGGATTATGCTGTTGATGTGAGCCATGACCAGTCTTTCAAAGCACTTCATGGCTACAGACGTCAGTGCTACGGGTCGGTAGTCATTTAGGCAGGTTATCTTAGAGTTCTTGGGCACGGGGACTATGGTGGTCTGCTTGAAACATGTTGGTATTACAGACTCAGTCAGGGACATGTTGAAAATGTCAGTGAAGACACTTGCCAGTTGGTCAGCACATGCTCGGAGTACACGTCCTGGTAATCCGTCTGGCCCTGCGGCCTTGTGAATGTTGACCTGCTTAAAAGTCTTACTCACATCGGCTACGGAGAGCGTGATCACATAGTCATCCGGAACAGCTGGTGCTCTCATGCATGCTTCAGTGTTGCTTGCCTCGAAGCGAGCATAGAAGTGGTTTAGCTCGTCTGGTAGGCTTGTGTCACTGGGCAGCTCGCGGCTGTGCTTCCCTTTGTAGTCTGTAATAGTTTTCAAGCCCTGCCACATCCGACGAGCGTCAGAGCCAGTGTAGTATGATTCAATCTTAGACCTGTATTGACTCTTTGCCTGTTTGATGGTTCGTCGGAGGTCATAGCGGGATTTCTTATAAGCGTCCGGGTTAGAGTCCCGTTCCTTGAAAGCGGCAGCTCTACCCTTTAGCTCAGTGCGGATGTTTCCTGTAATCCATGGCTTCTGGTTGGGGTATGTACGTACGGTCACTGTGGGGACGACATCATCGATGCACTTATTGATGAAGCCAGTGACTGATGTGGTGTACTCCTCAATGCTGTCTGAAGAATCCCGGAACATGTTCCAGTCTGTGCTAGCAAAACAGTCCTGTAGCTTAGCATCTGCGTCATCTGACCACTTTTTTATTAACCGAATCACTGGTGCTTCCTGCTTCAGTTTTTGCTTATAAGCAGGAATCAGGAGGATAGAGTTATGGTCAGATTTGCCAAATGGAGGGCGAGGGAGAGCTTTGTATGCGTCTCTGTGTGTGGAGTAAAGGTGGTCTAGAGTTTTTTTCCCTCTGGTTGCACATTTAACATGCTGGTAGAAATTAGGTAGAACGGATTTAAGTTTCCCTGCATTAAAGTCCCCGGCCACTAGGAGCGCTGCATCTGGATGAGCGTTTTCCTGTTGATTAATGGCCTTGTACAACTCATTCAGAGCAATCTTAATGCCAGCATTGGTTTGTGGTGGTAAATAGACAGCTATGAAAAATATAGATGAAAACTCTCTTGGTAAATAGTGTGGTCTACAGCTTATCATAAGATACTCTACCTCAGGCGAGCAAAACCTCGAGACTTCCTTAGTATTTGATTTTGTGCACCAGCTGTTGTTTACAAATATACACAGACCGCCGCCCCTTGTCTTACCAGAGTCAGACGTTCTGTCCTGCCGATGTAGCGTATAGCCTGCTAGCTGAATGTTATCATTGTTGTCGTTCAGCCACGACTCCGTGAAACATAAGATATTACAGTTTTTAATGTCCCGTTGGTAGGATAACCTTAATCTTAACTCGTCCATTTTATTCTCAAAAGATTGAACGTTGGCTAGTAGGATTGATGGGAGAGGCAGTTTACTCGCTCGCCGTCGGATCCTTACAAGGCACCCGGATCTGCGTCCGCGATATCTCCGTCTCTTCCTCACGCGAATGACGGGGATCTGGGCCTTGTCGGGTGTCTGTAGGATATCCTTCGCGACCGCCTCGTTGAAGAAAAAATCTTCGTCCAATGCGAGGTGAGTAATCGCTGTCCTGATATCCAGAAGCTCTTTTTGGTTATAAGAGACGATGGCAGAAACATTATGTACAAAATAAATTACAAATAACGCGGAAAAACACACATAATAGTACAATTGGTTAGAGGGCTGTAAAACGGCAGCCATCTTCCCGGCGCTGTTCTCCCGGAACTTGCATGTGTTGGTTTGTTAGTGACCAATTATCGTAGAGATACACCTTCTGGTCTGTCAACCGGGATGATGGTGTGGCCAGGAGCTGTGGGACTAATGATATCATCCCATGTGTTGCTTTATTGAACTGGATTGTTATGGAACAGGGATTGGAACCAGTTCAGGGAACAGAACAGAAAACCAGAAAATGAATACATTTTTCAAGGAATGAAAGTGATCCACACTGTTCTAAAACAGAACCGTTAATAACATTCCAGGTATTGTTTTTCTAGTCGCACAACAAAACACATATGCAAAGCCCTCACTCTGTCACTCAGAAACGTATTCCAGTGTCTGACTGCAAGCTGGGTATCTTAACCTTGCCTGTGCATGTTTAAGCTACCTGCCCCTCCCGCCTCCGAAGCATAGGCTACTGTACTGACGTTACAAGCTTGATTCAGAAGATAGGGAGAGAGATTTTGAATTAGCTAGATAAGAATGGATTAACTTTTTCAATGATAGTTAAGGATACTATTGGCCTAGTTATCACATTTCATGTTGGATTTAACTACAAAAAGGTAAGAAGTGTTTTTAATTCTGGTGTCGCTCTGCACACACAAGCTTGTTAGCTAGCTAGCTCAAAGGACATTCAAAGTTCCTACATAGAAGCCGCTCCTCCTAGGTATAATTCTGCGGACCTAATTCATATCATGCATGTCATAACAAGATTCCCAGCACTTCAAGCCTCCTCCTCAACCCTCTCTCGCTCTCTCCCCACCGGCAAAATTTCAGTCGCATCTTGCGCCATAGGTGACACTTGTCTGTCCATGACGCATTTAAACAACTAGTTTGCCTACTCTATCTGCACTGATTGGTGAACTAATTGAATGAGCTAAATGTAAAAAACTGTTGATTTCACAGGTGAAAAAAGGAACAGAAATAACTATAAACCTTTTTTGGGGTTCGAACCGGTTCAGAACTTTATTTTGCTTGTCGGAACAGTGGAACTAAACATTTTTTAAAATTATTCTGTTCAGAATGAAACGATTGGAAAATAATTTAGGTTCCAACCACTGTTATGTGATTGATGAGGATGCTGAGTTACTATACTGTAGATCCTCATTATTTAGGGTTGTGATTGAAGTGTTACTAAATGTGTATGTACAGAAGAGCCTCATTTATCCCATTTATAGATTTTGAAAGTTTTATGGTGTCATCCCTTTCCTTCAGAGATGATCTGTTATGTGTTTTAATAAGCCAAGCAGTTAAATGAGAGACTGTTGAAGGATTGATCCATCAAAACAATATTGGGATCAATATTGATCAATATCATTGCCTCCATGGTGGATCAGTGTTATGGTATCTGTGAAATATGCTCATCTTGTGTGTGTGTTCTGCATATTGCCATCAAATGAGGTATTTTTACAATTATAAAATATGTCTACCCATGCCTGTGCCTTGACAGGGTTTCCCGTACTAAACTCTGAGTGGTTTTGTCTTCCCTGCCTTTTCTATTAGTACTTTTTTTTCTGAGAGGGTAGATCAGCTTTAATATTGCAGATAGAATGTAACTTCCATCAATGTAATTGTCTGCATCACTTCCAATCCCCCATATGTTTTTCTTCTTCTCGCAAATATATATATATATATATATATATATATATATATATATATATATACAGTGAGGGAAAAAAGTATTTGATCCCCTGCTGATTTTGTACGTTTGCCCACTGACAAAGACATGATCAGTCTATCATTTTAATGGTAGGTTTATTTGAACAGTGAGAGACAGAATAACAACAAAAAAATCCAGAAAAACGCATGTCAAAAATGTTATAAAATGATTTGCATTTTAATGAGGGAAATAAGTATTTGACCCCTCTGCAAAACATGACTTAGTACTTGGTGGCAAAACCCTTGTTGGCATTCACAGAGGTCAGACGTTTCTTGTTGTTGGCCACCAGGTTTGCACACATCTCAGGAGGGATTTTGTCCCACTTCTCTTTCCAGATCTTCTCCAAGTCATTAAGGTTTTGAGGTTCAGATTTTCTATGGGATTAAGGTCTGGAGACTGGCTAGGCCACTCCAGGACCTTAATGTGCTTCTTCTTGAGCCACTCCTTTGTTGCCTTGGCCTTGTGTTTGGGGTCATTGTCATGCTGGAATACCCACTCACGACCCATTTTCAATGCCCTTGCCGAGGGAAGGAGGTTCTCACCCAAGATTTGACGATACATGGCACCGTCCATCGTCCTTTTGATGCGGTGAAGCTGTCCTGTCCCCTAAGCAGAAAAACACCCCCAAAGCATAATGTTTCCACCTCCATGTTTGACGGTGGGGATGGTGTTCTTGGGGTCATAGGCAGCATTCCTCCTCCTCCAAACACGGCGAGTTGAGTTGATGCCAAAGAGCTCAATTTTGGTCTCATCTGACCACAACACTTTCACCCAGTTCTCCTCTGAATCATTCAGATGTTCATTGGCAAACTTCAGACGGCCCTGTATATGTGCTTTCTTGAGCAGGGGGACCTTGCGGGCGCTGCAGGATTTCAGTCCTTCATGGCGTAGTGTGTTAACAATTGTTTTCTTGGTGACTATGGTCCCAGCTGCCTTGAGATCATTGACAAGATCCTCCCGTGTAGTTCTGGGCTGATTCCTCACCGTTCTCATGATCATTGCAATTCCACGAGGTGAGATCTTGCATGGAGCCCCAGGCCGAGGGAGATTGACAGTTATTTTGTGTTTATTCCATTTGCGAATAATCGCACCAACTGTTGTCACCTTCTCACCAAGCTGCTTGGCGATGGTCTTGTAGCCCATTCCAGCCTTGTGTAGGTCTACAATCTTGTCCCTGACATCCTTGGAGAGCTCTTTGGTCTTGGCCATGGTGGAGAGTTTGGAATCTGATTGATTGCTTCTGTGGACAGGTGTCTTTTATACAGGTAACAAGCTGAGATTAGGAGCACTCCCTTCAAGAGTGTGCTCCTAATCTCAGCTCGTTACCTGTATAAAAGACACCTGGGAGCCAGAAATCTTTCTGATTGAGAGGGGATCAAATACTTATTTCCCTCATTAAAATGCAAATCAATTTATAAAATTTTTGACATGCGTTTTTCTGGATTTGTTGTTGCTATTCTGTCTCTCACTGTTCAAATAAACCTACCATTAAAATTATAGACTGATAATGTCTTTGTCAGTGGGCAAACGTACAAAATCAGCAGGGGATCAAATACTTTTTTCCCTCACTGTATCCACATAATTTTCCTTCCTCATGATGCTGAGTTTGAAGGTAGGCCTTGAAATACATCCAAAGGTACACCTCCAATTGACTCAAATGATGTCAATTAGCCTATCAGAAGCTTCTAAAGCCATGACATAATTTTCTGGAATTTTCCAAGCTGTTTAAAGGCACAGTCAACTTAGTGTTTGTAAACTTCTGACCCACTGGAATTGTGATACAGTGAATTATAAGTGAAATAATCTGTCTGTAAACAATTGTTGGAAAAATTACTTGTGTCATGCACAAAGTAGATGTCCTAACCGACTTTCCAAAACTATAGTTTGTTAACAAGAAATTTGTGGAGTGGTTGAAAAACGAGTTTTAATGACTCCAACCTAACTGTATGTAAACTTCCGACTTCAACTGTACATACATACATATATATATATATATATATATATATATATATATATATATATATATATATATATATATATATATATATATATATACATACACATGCATATACATACACATATACAGTGGGGGAAAAAAGTATTTAGTCAGCCACCAATTGTGCAAGTTCTCCCACTTAAAAATGAGAGAGGCCTGTAATTTTCATCATAGGTACACGTCAACTATGACAGACAAATTGAGATTTTTTTTCTCCAGAAAATCACATTGTAGGATTTTTAATGAATTTATTTGCAAATTATGGTGGAAAATAAGTATTTGGTCACCTACAAACAAGCAAGATTTCAGGCTCTCACAGACCTGTAACTTCTTCTTTAAGAGGCTCCTCTGTCCTCCACTCGTTACCTGTATTAATGGCACCTGTTTGAACTTGTTATCAGTATAAAAGACACCTGTCCACAACCTCAAACAGTCACACTCCAAACTCCACTATGGCCAAGACCAAAGAGCTGTCAAAGGACACCAGAAACAAAATTGTAGACCTGCACCAGGCTGGGAAGACTGAATCTGCAATAGGTAAGCAGCTTGGTTTGAAGAAATCAACTGTGGGAGCAATTATTAGGAAATGGAAGACATACAAGACCACTGATAATCTCCCTCGATCTGGGGCTCCACGCAAGATCTCACCCCGTGGGGTCAAAATGATCACAAGAACGGTGAGCAAAACCACACGGGGGGACCTAGTGAATGACCTGCAGAGAGCTGGGACCAAAGTAACAAAGCCTACCATCAGTAACACACTACGCCGCTAGGGACTCAAATCCTGCAGTGCCAGACGTGTCCCCTTGCTTAAGCCAGTACATGTCCAGGCCCGTCTGAAGTTTGCTAAAGTGCATTTGGATGATCCAGAAGAGGATTGGGAGAATGTCATATGGTCAGATGAAACCAAAATAGAACTTTTTGGTAAAAACTCAACTCGTCGTGTTTGGAGGACAAAGAATGCTGAGTTGCATCCAAAGAACACCATACCTACTGTGAAGCATGGGGGTGGAAACATCATGCTTTGGGGCTGTTTTTCTGCAAAGGGACCAGGACGACTGATCCGTGTAAAGGAAAGAATGAATGGGGCCATATATCGTGAGATTTTGAGTGAAAACCTCCTTCCATCAGCAAGGGCATTGAAGATGAAACGTGGCTGGGTCTTTCAGCATGACAATGATCCCAAACACACCGCCCGGGCAACGAAGGTGTGGCTTTGTAAGAAGCATTTCGTGTTGCCCAGCGACAGCCCCAAAACATCACTGCTCTAGAGGAGATCTGCATGGAGGAATGGGCCAAAATACCAGCAACAGTGTGTGAAAACCTTGTGAAGACTTACAGAAAACGTTTGACCTGTGTCATTGCCAACAAAGGGTATATAACAAAGTATTGAGAAACTTTTGTTATTGACCAAATACTTATTTTCCACCATAATTTGCAAATAAATTCATAAAAAATCCTACAATGTGATTTTCAGGAGATTTTTTTTTTCATTTTTTCTGTCATAGTTGACGTGTACCTATGATGAAAATTACAGGCCTCTCTCATCTTTTTAAGTGGGAGAACTTGCACAATTGGTGGCTGACTAAATACTTTTTTCCCCCACTGTACATATCCTTTTTTTAAAATATATTTACCTTTATTACTTTCCAACCCCACTACCGCTTCCCTAATTGGAGTAAACTAGTGAACAACAATGCTTAGGCCTCTACTTCCAGTTTATACATAGTATATAAATTTTATGGACACAGTCAATTTTACAATAATTCTATTTTGTTTGTTTTTACTCCTGAACTTCCTCAACCTCTCCGATCATTTTCATGATGTCCATCCGGTTTGCTTCTATATGCCATATCTTTCTAACTGCTCTTTCACAAAAGCTCTAAACCTATAACCTATATACTTATTATGGACACAGTATGCTTACATTATTAGTTATCTTGTTGTTATTAGTTGTTGTTAGTTGTTATTAGTCCCATCCTTCAACTCCATTCAACACCACCCATCTATCTCTTACCACCATCCATATTGGATTTCTATTTGCCATATATATTTCAACTGTACTGTGATGTTTTACATAAGTTCTGAACCTTTCTATTCTCATTGTTTCTACAGATTGTAAATTGAAAATAAACATTTTTGCTAAAAGGATTATTATATTATTGATCGATTGAGTATGACTTTTCAGATCACCCAGTAATGCTATCTGAAGGGTTAGCTCCAGGTAAATATTGCAATCCTTTAGCCATTCCTGGACCTGTGTCCAAAAACAAGCTACAAATGGACAGTACCAAAACAAATTATCTAATGATTCTGTCTCTTTGCAGCAAAATCTGCAGAGCTGGGAAGATTGTATCCCCATATAAATAACATTCTATAGGTAGCAAGAATTTTATATAGTAATTTAAATTGAAAAATTCTAAGTTTTGAATCCGGCATCGTTTTGCGTATCAGTTCATAAACACTATGCCATGGAATCGGTACGTCAAAAATCTCTTCCCATCTATTTTGCAATCTATATGGGACGGCTGTCAATCCTTTGGTCCTTAAATGAAACTGGTATACTTTTTTATTTATCACAGTTTTCTTTAACCATTGATGTTCTTTAATGCAAGGCCGACAGACAAGTTCCTTACTTTTTCCCCCTTCCACTTTTGTATGACTGAAGCTTTTAGTGATAGGTCTAATGCTTTAATATTTAATAATTTCTGTCCTTCTAATTCATATTCATTATATAAATAGGCCCCTTTAATTTTGTCTGGCTTGCCGTTCCAAATCAAATGGAATATTTTTTTCTCATATAATTAAAAAAAACTGTTCGCTAGGCAAGACCATAAGCAAATAGGTAAACTGGGATAATACAAAAGAGTTAATCAGGGTGATTTTTCCACAAATTGACAGGTATGTACCTTTCCATGGTAACAGGATCTTATCTATTTTTGCTAACATTCTATTAAAATGTATTGGAGTGAGATCATTTATTTCATTTGGGATATGTATTCCGAGTATATCCACATCACCATCAGACCATTTTATTGGTAAACTACATGATAATGTAAAAAAAAAATGTTTTAGTGATACAATATGTAATATAGTACATTTATCATAATTTGGTTGTAATCCAGAGAGGTTAGAAAATGTATCTAGATCCTTTATGAGGCTGTGGAGGGATTCAAGTTGTGGATTTAAAAGAAAACATGAATCATCAGCGTACAATGACACCTTTGTTTTTAAGCCCTGGATTTCTAATCCCTTAATATTATTGTTGGATCTGATTTTAATAGCTAACATCTCGATGGCCATAATAAATAGATATGCCAAGAGTGGACAACCTTGTTTCACTCCTCTTGACAGTTTAAAACTTTCTGAGAAATAGCCATTATTTACTATTTTACATCTAGGGTTACTATACATGATTTTAACCCAATTTATAAGAGATTCTCCAAAATTGAAATGCTCCAGGCATTTATATTTAAACCCCAGTCGTACTTTATCAAATGCCTTTTCGAAGTCTGCTATGAATAGCAGGCCTGGTTTCCTAGATTTTTCATAGTGTTCTATTGTTTCCAGCACTTGTCTTATATTATCTCCAATGTATCGTCCATGTAAAAAACCTGTCTAATTAGAATTAATAATGTCCGACAATACCTTTTTAATTCTATACGCTATACATTTTGCTAGAATTTTTGTAGTGTAAGGGGCCTCCAATTTTTTAAATGGACTGGATCTTTATATTTTCCACTTGTATCCTGTTTCAGTAAAAATTAAATCAGACCTTCTTCTTGAGTGTCTGATAATCTACCATTTACATAGGAGTGGTTAAAACATGCTAATAACGGTCATCTGAGTACAGTGGGGAGAACAAGTATTTGATACACTGCCGATTTTGCAGGTTTTCCTACTTACAAAGCATTTAGAGGTCTATCATTTTTATCATAGGTACACTTCAACTGTGTGAGAGACGGAATCTAAAACAGAAATCCAGAAAATCACATTGTATGATTTTTAAGTAATTAATTTGCATTTTATTGCATGACATAAGTATTTGATACATCAGAAAAGCAGAACTTAATATTTGGTACAGAAACCTTTGTTTGCAATTACAGAGATCATACGTTTCCTGTAGGTCCTGTAGGTCTTGTGGTTCCTGAGTGGCGCAGTGGTCTAAGGCACTGCATCGCAGTGCTAACTGTGTCACTAGAGATCCTGGTTCGAATCCAGGCTCTGTCGCAGCCGGCCGCGACCGGGAGACTCATGGGCGGCGCACAATTGGCCCAGCGTCGTCCAGGGTAGGGGAGGGAATGGCCGGCCGGGATATAGCTCAGTTGATAGAGCATGGCGTTTGCAACGCCAGGGTTGTGGGTTCGATTCCCACGGGGGGCCAGTATAAAAAAATATGTATTCACTAACTGTAAGTCGCTCTGGATAAGAGCGTCTGCTAAATGACTAAAATGTAAATGTAAAATGTCTTGACCAGGTTTGCACACACTGCAATAGGGATTTTGGCCCACTCCTCCATACAGACCTTCTCCAGATCCTTCAGGTTTCGGGGCTGTCGCTGGGCAATACGGACTTTCAGCTCCCTCCAAAGATTTTCTATTGGGTTCAGGTCTGGAGACTGGCTAGGCCACTCCAGGACCTTGAGATGCTTCTTACGGAGCCACTCCTTAGTTGCCCTGGCTGTGTGTTTCGGGTCATTGTCATGCTGGAAGACCCAGCCACGACCCATCTTCAATGCTTTTACTGAGGGAAGGAGGTTGTTGGCCAAGATCTCGCGATACATGGCCCCATCCATCCTCCCCTCAATACGGTGCAGTCGTCCTGTCCCCTTTGCAGAAAAGCATCCCCAAAGAATGATGTTTCCACCTCCAAGCTTCACGGTTGGGATGGTGTTCTTGGGGTTGTACTCATCCTTCTTCTTCCTCCAAACACGGCGAGTGGAGTTTAGACCAAAAAGCTCTATTTTTGTCTCATCAGACCACATGACCTTCTCCCATTCCTCCTCTGGATCATCCAGATGGTCATTGGCAAACTTCAGACGGGCCTGGACATGCGCTGGCTTGAGCAGGAGGACCTTGCGTGTGCTGCAGGATTTTAATCCATGACGGCGTAGTGTGTTACTAATGGCTTTCTTTGAGACTGTGGTCCCAGCTCTCTTCAGGTCATTGACCAGGTCCTGCCGTGTAGTTCTGGGCCCTCACATTCCTCATGATCATTGATGCCCCACGAGGTGAGATCTTGCATGGAGCCCCAGACCGAGGGTGATTGACCGTCATCTTGAACTTCTTCCATTTTCTAATAATTGCGCCAACAGTTGTTGCCTTCTCACCAAGCTGCCCATCCCAGCCTTGTGCACGTCTACAATTTTATCCCTGATGTCCTTACACAGCTCTCTGGTCTTGGCCATTGTGGAGAGGTTGGAGTCTGTTTGATTGAGTGTGTGGACAGGTGTCTTTTATACAGGTAACGAGTTCAAACAGGTGCAGTTAATACAGGTAATGAGTGGAGAACAGGAGGGCTTCTTAAAGAAAAACTAACAGGTCTGTGAGAGCCGGAATTCTTACTGGTTGGTAGGTGATCAAATACTTATGTCATGCAATAAAATGCAAATTAATTACTTAAAAATCATACAATTTGATTTTCTGGATTTTTACAGACCTCTACATGCTTTGTAAGTAGGAAAACCTGCAAAATCGGCAGTGTATCAAATACTTGTTTTCCCCACTGTATATCAAATTATCAAATTATTAGTACTTTCTTGTCTGAGAAAACCGAGATACTATGACAACGCCATCTGAGCCCTCTGCCCATAACAAGCACCTAATGGTCCATGAGAATGCTGCCCATTGGAATCTGTTGTTCCGTTGACATGGCAATGGACAGGAGAGGGAGTCTTGTCTTGATGTAAGGTACTATGACTATGTGGGGCTGTGGGTGAAAGGACTTGTGAAGAGCAGGAATGATGAAAGGAAGGAATTACAAATGATGATGATGATTACTGAGCTGATGAGAAGAACAAGGCCTACTCTCCTCTCGTTGTTACTCTGCTACCCCCAGAAAAATAAAAAGAACGACAGAACATCATTTTTCCTTTGATGTTTTGGTCTGTGTATGTGCTTCCAGTTCTGTTTGCATCATTATGTGTCTGGCCTGTCAAGTCTATAGAAAACCCATTTTCTGTGAAAAACGACCCTCAAAGTCACTTGGCTTTGGCTCTCAGAACTGCGCTTTCTCCGTTCTGCTAGAATAAAAGAGAAAAAGAGAGAATTTAGTGTGAACTTTCCTAGCTGTGCCCTCAGGCTTTTTCAATCCCTACATCTCCTCCCGGATTACATGGCTTTACGTTCCATAAGCGGCTGAGTGGGAATCGCAGGGCAAGCTTTCCCCGACACTGAGACGGAGCTGATGGGGATGAGTAGAGTAGAGGACACAGTAGCGTCCTTGAAAATCAGACCAATTCAGCTTTTAGTCAGAGCTTTGTCTCGCTACTCTGTAAATACAGGACTGTTGAGAATCAGCTTCATGGCAGGGACTATGTACAAAATAAATACACAGTAAAACACAAAGAAGACATTGGATACTGCTCAGTTGAGACTTTATTAAAAAAACAGAAATATAGTGTTTATTAAAGTGGCACTCCACAATATAACACCAATTGAAAATATATATTTTAGATTAAAAATCAACATTGAAGAGCACCCAGGAATAGTTTTGAGACACTATAAACATCCATGATACAATATCATAAGCTTTCATTGTCAGCAGGACTCAAACCTGCACGGGAAGTTCCCAATAGATTTATAGTCCATCCCCTTAACCACTCAGCCACAACAACCTAATAGTGTTGACACACAAACAGTGCCCTATCGCTGACTCTTATCATTGAGTTTTCAGAAGCAGCATGAAGTGGGTACAATGCAGGGTCTCTGTGTGTGTGTCTGTTATTGTTAGGGTTCAACAGTTTGTATTCAGAATGACTGATGGAAAGATGTGTTTTGTTTGACTGTATCAGAGTGGCAGTTTGTATGTGACCACGCAGCTTGCTTTGTTTGCTATTGTATGCTCAGCAGAGCAGTGCATGGCATGGCCCATGCTACAGTGTGATGTTGACTGGCTCTCTGACGCTGGTGACACACACACACACACACACACACACACACACACACACACACACACACACACACACACACACACAGAAAATATCCGATACTCAAAGAGAGAAAGGAGGGCGGTTCCCCAGTCTGGTAGCAGTAATCACATGGCCCTGGCCAAAAACCAACAACACAATGATATCACCACTGTTTGCAAAACAGTGCAATAGGGGGTATAGCTCAGTGGTAGAGCAATTGACTGCAGATCAATAGGTCCCTGGTTCAAATCCGGGTGCCCCCTCATTTTATTTCGGATTTCTGTAGTAGTCAAACGCCACAATACAATTGCTTCACAATTGCAATTTGATGATATTTTCTCTGTCGCTAATCACTTATTAGATCAGATGATGCTGTGATTTCAGTCAGTCAGCGAACAGCACCTGTGAGAACTGAGATGTTTGACAAATGATTGCTCTCCCCTTCCACCTGGGTCATCATCTGTGAAGGATCCCTCCCTCCCCTTCCTCTCCATCTGTCAGGGAGCAATTGCTTCTGCCTTCCAATACACCTTTCAAACCAGGACGTTTTTGTGCCAACTTTAGCATCCGGTCAAATTTGGCTGACATTTCTTTATACTTCTACTTTTATTTCCGCCAACCGACCTAGTCATGATTGTGGTAAAGTTCTGCCTATGGCTTAGTATGAAGTGTAACCGTAATGCTGAGGCAACTCCAAAAGCCCGCGGAGGTTGTGTAATATGAACACGAGACTCACATGCTTTTGAAAATATAGATAGTCATTATTTTCTATCGGTATCATGATGAAGAGACTCTCAATGTAAGACCCTATGCTCCCTAACAAAGCGGAGTGAGGGTAGGAAAGACATGAAACGTGGATCAAAAAAGCATGGGCTTGCCTTGGGCTCTGTTTCTTTTTTAAATATGAAAGCGATTCCACACGTTGCCGTAACGCCTTGTCTGTTCAATGAACAAAATAACTATTGTGCATGGCACAGCCATGTAGCCTACAGGCTGCACAAACACCCACATCTGCCACTTACTGCCACTCCTAAAGTTGCCGGCATGTGCACGGGAGATAGCATGTGCACGGGAGATAATTCTCTGGTAAAAATAGGATTGTATGAATTGAATTAAAAAACACATTGGCAGATATTTTTACAGGCAACATACCATAAAGTCTGTCTGTAAAGGGTACAAGTCTCATCTCTCAAACTCTTCTCCCTGTATTTCAAGGCTCACTGTAGAGAAATTACTCTACCTCGGCTTCCATCCATGATATTGTCCTTATTGAGTATTCTCCCCTACATGTTTAATTTAAGTTAACATGATTACTCCCCTTTTGAATTTTTTATCACTCCTCCACAGGGGACTTGTTCCCACCTTCAGATCTTTCTCTCCAATCTCAGAGAAATTGTTCCCGCTCAGATCTTGTGTCTAATCTTTGAGCAATTCCTCCTCTTGCTGAGCCTAAGTGTGGGTGTGAGAGCTTGCGTCCCAAATCGCACTCTATTCCCTTTATATAGTGCCATTTCGGATACACACAGATACAGCAATGATAGTTAAGGGAGGACTTTTATCACTCACCCAGTTTGGTAATTGGACGTTTCGATGGGGTTGTGAAGCCATGCAGTAAGAGGAGTCGAGGGGAGAGAGCCAGCCTTCATCATCCAGATGGGAGAATTAAAGTGAATTAACAGACCCAACATGCAGAGAACCCCTGTGGATCAGAACACCCTCTGTGTGGCATTTAACAAAGCAGACCTGCATAATCTCATCCAGTACTGCTGGGGAGATGGGGAGGGTGCCAGAATTAACTTGAATTAACTTGAATTTGACATCAATGAATGATGTACGTGAAAGTAATTGTACGCGCTTATCTTGACTCTGAATCGGCCCATAAGAGAGAGAAATATGAATATGACTACATTGGTATGTTAAATGGGCAGGCATGTTCTTTTCCTGATGGAGGTGGTGAGCAGGCGTTTGACAAGGCGCCCGGCTGGAAGCGATGTGTCTACCAGCCGTGCACTGCAGCACTGATGAAATCCACTCTGTGGTCTATTGATCTGGCCTGCGGTTTGATTGATGCTGTCTTTAAAAATTCATTAGGTTGAGGCATGGGGGAGCTGCAGGGCAGCGGGAAAATAGCGTTGTGTTGCTCTGTACCACACACACACTTCACGTAACTTTTAGATACGTGCACGACACACACACACACACACACACACACACACACACACACACAGACTGTCAGGGGTGCTGAAGGTGGGTGTGGTGCAGGACTCAAGCGCAGGACGCAGAAGCTAAGTCCAAAAGACTTTAGTGAATTATTCACGTAGTACACGAGAACCATAAGCCCGGAGGCGAAATAAAGGCGCACACAGGCGTCAAACAAAAGGCGCACTAACATGTGCGAAAACCTCTCCAAACAACGGAGGGAAGATAACGTAGCTCAGAACACCAAACAGAAGAGCAATCACACACAACACCAAACACACACAACGAGAACTAAATAGGACACTAATGAGGACTAACTAGACACAGGTGTACAACATCAAGACAAAACCAAACGAACATGAAACATAGATCGGTGGCAGCTAGTACTCCGGGGACGACGACCGCCGAAACCTGCCCGAACAAGGAGGAGGAGCAGCCTCGGCCGAAATCGTGACAGTACCCCCCTTGACGCGCGGCTCCAGCCGTGCGCCGACCCCGGCCTCGGGGACGACCAGGAGGGCGCGGAGCAGGGCGCGCAGGATGGTCCCGGTGGAACTCCGACAGGAGAGATGGGTCTAGGATGTCCCTCCGCGGCACCGCTCCTCCGGGCCGTACCCCTCCCACTCCACGAGATACTGGAGACCCCCCATCCGGCGTCTTGAGTCCAAGATGGACCGAACGGTGTACGCCGGAGCCCCCTCGATGTCCAATGGGGGCGGAGGAGTCTCTCCTATCTTTTTTTTTTTTTTTTTTTTTTTTTTTTGTCATTTAGCAGATGCTCTTATCCAGAGCGACTTACAGTTAGTGAATGCATACATTTTATTTATTTTTTCCTACCCCCTGTGGGAATCGAACCCACAACCCTGGCGTTACAAACGCCATGCTCTATCAACTGAGCTACATCCCTGCCGGCCATTCCCTCCCCTACCCTGGACGACGCTGGGCCAATTGCGCGCCGCCCCATGGGTCTCCCGGTCGCGCCGGCTACGAGCCTGGATTCGAACCAGGATCTCTAGTGGCACAGCTAGCACTGTGATGCAGTGCCTTAGACCACTGCGCCACTCGGGAGACGTTCCTTCCTGGAGTGGACCAGCTACCACCGGCCTGAGAAGAGACACATGGAACGAGGGGTTAATATTCTTATATTCAACAGGCAGATGTAACCTATAACACACCTCGTTCAATCTTCTCAGGACTTTAAAAGGCCCCACAAACCGCCGACCCAGCTTCCGGCAGGGCAGGCGGAGGGGTAGGTTTCTGGTAGAGAGCCAGACTCGATCTCCGGGTGCGTACACCGGCCCCTCACTGCGGTGGAGATCGGCGCTCGCCTTGTGACGACGGATGGCCCGCTGCAGGTGGACGTGTGCAGCGTTCCATGTCTCCTCCGAGCGCCTCATCAAATCATCCACCGCAGGGGCCTCGATCTGGCTCTGCTGCCAAGGTGCCAGAACCGGCTGGTAACCTAACACACATTGGAAGGGGGTTAGGTTGGTAGAGGAGTGGCGGAGAGAGTTCTGGGCCATCTCGGCCCAGGGAATGTACCGAGCCCACTCCTCAGGCCGGTCCTGGCAATACGACCTCAGAATCCTACCCACATCCTGGTTGACTCGTTCTACCTGCCCGTTACTCTCCGGGTGGTACCCTGAGGTAAGGCTCACCGAGACCCCCAAACGCTCCATGAACGCTCTCCATACTCGGGAGGTAAACTGGGGGCCTCGATCAGACACTATATCCTCGGGTACCCCGTAATGCCGGAAGACGTGGGTAAATAGTGCCTCTGCGGTTTGTAGGGCAGTAGGAAGACCCGACATAGGGAGGAGACGACAGGCCTTAGAGAACCGGTCCACAACGACCAGGATGGTGGTATTCCCCTGAGAGAGGGGAAGGTCTGTAACAAAATCCACCGAGAGGTGGGACCATGGTCGTTGTGGAACGGGCAGGGGTTGTAACTTACCCCTGGGCAGGTGTCTGGGCGCCTTACACTGGGCGCACACCGAGCAGGAGGAGACATAAACCCTCACATCCCTGGCTAACGTGGGCCACCAGTATTTAGTGCTAAGACAATGCACTGTCCGGCCAATACCCGGATGTCCAGAGGAGGGTGACGTGTGAGCCCAGTAAATGAGTCGATTCCGAATCTCGAGCGGAACGTACTTCCGACCCTCAGGACACTGTGGAGGGCTGGGGTCGGTACGCAACGCTCGCTCGATTTCAGCATCGACCTCCCACACCACCGGTGCCACAAGACAAGACTCCGGTAGTATGGGAGTAGGCTCAACGGACCTCTCCTCCGTGTCATACCGCCGGGACAGCGCATCTGCCTTACCATTCTGGGACCCAGGGATGTACGTGATTTTAAATACGAACCTGGCGAGAAACATACTCCATCGAGCCTGGCGAGGATTCAGTCTCCTCGCTGCCCGGATGTACTCCAGGTTCCGATAGTCAGTCAAAATGAGGAAAGGGTGTTGAGCCCCCTCAAGCCAATGCCTCCACACCTTAAGGGCCTGAACTACAGCTAACAGCTCCCTGTCCCCGACGTCATAATTTCGCTCCGCCGGGCTGAGCTTTTTAGAATAAAAAGCACAGGGGCGGAGTTTAGGTGGCGTGCCGGACCGTTGAGAGAGTACGGCCCCTATACCGGCCTCAGACGCGTCCACCTCGACCTGAAAGGGTAATGCGGGGTCCGGATGCGCCAGCACCGGAGCCGACGTAAACAGGTCCTTCAGTCTCCTAAAGGCCCTGTCCGCATCAGCTGACCACTGCAGGCGCACCGGACCCCCTTTCAGAAGGGACGTGATGGGAGCTGCCACCTGTCCAAAACCCCGGATAAACCTCCGGTAGTAATTCGCAAAGCCCAAGAACTGCTGCACCTCTTTGACAGTGGTTGGGGTTTGCCAATTATGCACAGCTGACACACGATCCACCTCCATTCTCACCCCTGACGCGGACAACCGATAACCCAAAAAGGAGACCGACTCCTGGAAAAACAGACATTTCTCTGCCTTGACATATAGGTCGTTCTCCAACAGCCTCCTCAATACACGACGCACCAGGGCTATATGCTCGGCTCGGGTAGACGAGTACACTAGAATGTCATCAATGTACACGACCACCCCTTGCCCCTGCATATCCCGGAAAATGTAATCTACGAAGGATTGGAAGACTGATGGAGCATTCATCAACCCATATGGCATGACGAGATACTCGAAATGACCTGACGTGGTACTAAACGCTGTTTTCCATTCGTCGCCCTCCCTAATGCGCACCAAGTTATACGCGCTCCTGAGATCCAGTTTTGTGAAAAACCGCGCTCCATGCAATGACTCCGTCATGGTCGCAATCAGAGGGAGTGGATAACTGTATTTCACAGTAATCTGATTGAGACCACGGTAATCTATGCACGGGCGCAACCCTCCATCTTTTTTCTTCACAAAAAAGAAGCTCGAGGAGGCGGGAGAAGTGGAGGGCCGTATGTAACCCTGTCTCAAAGATTCGGCTATGTAAGTTTCCATAGCTTTTCTCTCCTCTTGAGACAAAGGATACACGTGGCTCCGTGGGAGCGCTGCTCCTGCCTGGAGATCAATCGCACAATCCCCCTGTCTATGAGGAGGCAACTGCGTCGCCCTAGCTTTACTAAACACGAGAGCTAAATCCCCATATTCAGGCGGAATGTGCAGTGCGGGCACTTGGTTTGGACTTTCCACCGAAGTCGCCCCTACGGAAACACCCAGACATCGCCCCTCACACTGAGCAGACCACCCATTGAGAGCCCTCTGTTGCCACGAAATAGCAGGGTTATGGGTGCTTAACCAGGGAATTCCCAGCACCACCGGGTACGCAGGAGAGTCGAACAGATACAACTGTATAGTCTCTTCATGACCCCCCTGCGCACACATCCTAAGTGGCGCTGTGACTTCCCTAATCAACCCCGACCCCAACAGGCGGCTATCTAAAGCATGAACGGGAAAAGGCTTGTCAACAGGCAGGAGAGGGATCCCTAAATCTAAACAAAACTTCCGATCAACAAAATTCCCAGCTGCGCCTGAATCTACTAGCGCCTTATGCTGGGAATGAGGTGCAACCTGTGGAAAACAAACAGGTATACAAAAGTGCGCAACAGAGAGCTCTGGGTAAGTGGGGCGTCTACTCACCTGGGAAGGCTCCCCAGTGCGTGGCCTGTTGTCTCCTCCCTCGGGGAACCCTCCCCAGCACCTGGCCGCAGTGTGCCCTCCACGACCGCACTTGGTGCAGGGGACAGGCCCCCTCGGGCTCCTCCTCCTCCTTTCTCTAGCGCCAGCACCCCCGAGCTCCATAGGGCTCGGCTCGGAGGTGCCGGAGGGTGGAATGGACGGACCCCACTCGGGACGTCCACGGGTGGCCAGCAGGGTGTCCAGACAGATGGACATATCGACCAACTGGTCGAAGGTGAAATTGGTGTCCCTGCAGGCCAACTCACGTTGAACGTCCTCCCGTAGGCTACATCGAAAATGGTCGATGAGGGCCCGTTCATTCCACCCTGCGTCTGCCGCTAGAGTCCGGAACTCCAGCGCGAACGCCTGTGCGCTCCTCCTCCCCTGTCTCAGGTGGAATAGACGCTCCCCCGCCGCTTTGCCCTCAGGTGGATGGTCGAACACGGCCTTGAAGCGACGGGAGAACTCGGCGTAGGAGATGGTGGTGGCGTCCATCCTCCTCCACTCGGCGTTGGCCCATTCCAACGCCTTGCCCGTGAGACAGGAGATGAGGGCGGAAACGCTCTCGTGTCCCGAGGGCACCGGGTGTACAGTGGGCAGGTAGAGCTCCACCTGCAGGAGGAACCCCTGACACCCGGCAGCTGTTCCGTCATACGCCCTCGGGAGCGAGAGCCGAATCCCACTGGGTTCCGGACCTGGGACTGGTGGACCGGCCGATGGGGTTGGCAGGGTAGGTAGAGGTGTGGGTACCCCTCTGGACTCCCATCGGTGCAGGGTGTTGATGACGTCCTGTAGAGCGGTCCCCAGTTGTCTGATCTGGTCATCCTGGCCACGGACATGCTCCTCCAGCGACTCAGGCGTGACTGTTGCTCCTGCTGATTCCATTTCATAAAGGTGTGTGATTCTGTCAGGGGTGCTGAAGGTGGGTGTGGTGCAGGACTCAAGCGCAGGACGCAGAAGCTAAGTCCAAAAGACTTTAGTGAATTATTCACGTAGTACACGAGAACCATAAGCCCGGAGGCGAAATAAAGGCGCACACAGGCGTCAAACAAAAGGCGCACTAACATGTGCGAAAACCTCTCCAAACAACGGAGGGAAGATAACGTAGCTCAGAACACCAAACAGAAGAGCAATCACACACAACACCAAACACACACAACGAGAACTAAATAGGACACTAATGAGGACTAACTAGACACAGGTGTACAACATCAAGACAAAACCAAACGAACATGAAACATAGATCGGTGGCAGCTAGTACTCCGGGGACGACGACCGCCGAAACCTGCCCGAACAAGGAGGAGGAGCAGCCTCGGCCGAAACCGTGACACAGACATTAGATGTAATTTGAAAACCCTGTATTTTTGAAGTGCATATGTTGCTCTATGCCCTTATCTTTGTGAAGTGCTTGGTGTGACTAGGTATGCTATTGATCCCTGCATGTCCCTAGAGCTCTGCACTGCTTATACCTGCACCCATAAATCACATGACGACTACAGGACGACGACCCCGGGGATTCACTCCCATCGACCCCTACATCCATTTAAACGCGTGGGGATGGCTATACTACAGCGTCTGGTCAAAAGTAGTGCACTATGTAGGTTGCCTTTGGGATGCAGCCCACATGTCAGAGTGAGGCCACAGAGGAGCAGGTAGCACACAAAGAGTTAATGATCGTCAGAATAGAGCAAGTCCCAACTCATAGGGAACACAGCAGGGTTGATGAGGGGTGCTGTTTACTATTAAGACACACTGTTAATTAAGACTGCATGCTTCAATTTGCTGGGAAGTGCTTAAAGGACGGACTGGGGAGAAGCCTGGGGTTAATGTTCTACTCAGGGTTAGAGGGAGAGACGGGCCTGTACGGCAGGGGAGGGAGAGGGGGAGAGATCGGGAGGGAGGAGGGAGAGAGTACTTGCCTATAGTAAGAATGCTGCCGAGGGAAGACTTGCACATGAAACTCTGCCTGCCTGGATGTTGGCTGTTTGAAGCAGGGAAATTAGAATTTGGGTATGGCTGTGCTCCTGCCTCAACCCTGGATCTCGCCCACTCTCTACTGTTGCAGAGTGGGAAGAGTTCACATACACACACACACACACACCGCTCCACTCCACTCCAGCACAGACCTCGCTAGCTTGTGCGTGCATGACTCCAGTTGGATTGTGTGTGGGGGAGTGCATTTACACCGTGTGTGTAAGAAGCGAGTGGTTCATGCCTAGCGTAGACTGCATGTGTATTCAATTGAAAAATGGCACCTCTGGCTGCATGCAGCAGGTTACATAACACAGTCATGTGAAAACCTGGCAAAATAATGACTTCTTCCTTGGAATTTGCATCACATCCCAGATATTCCTAAAGGAAACATTTCAAAACGCAGTTTTTTCACCTGCAGAGGTAAACAAAGAGATAGGTATGGCTTGTGTGTTTGTGGAGAGGTCCGTCAGCCAGTGAGTCAGCAAGCCATCCAGCCAGTCAGGAAGAGCCTTATGGAATAATGAGTCCCCATTTCTCTGAAGCCTAATACCGTTAGTTTTTTATCGGTTTGGTATTATTTTCACAAGTATGTGGTACATTTTCACAACTCTTAGCACAAAACTCCAAACTGGTCACACTTGTAACGCAGCCAGTCTTTCATTCAAAACCTGTCATTGTGCATTCATTTGGATTGTAAACATCTCTCACCACACAACCATTGATTCAAAATATACGTTTATTGTGAAATGTAATGAGAACATTGGTTTATTCACCAAAATGCAACTTAATGATATCTTTAATTTAGTCGTTTTAACTATCAGTTAATCCAATAGCAAACAATAAATAATAATATGCCATTTAGCAGACGCTTTTATCCAAAGCGACTTACAGTCATGCTTGCATACATTATTTTTTTTTGTGTATGGGGTCCCGGGGATCGAACCCACTACCTTGGTGTTACAAGCGCCATGCTCTACCAGCTGAGCTACAGAGGACCGATACGGACAATGCAAGATACGCGTTTCAAATCGCACTTAGAAGTGCTGAAAATAATATGCTACAGTACTGTAAATTATAGTAGATTTCAGTTTTCACATTAGGCAATACACTTACATTACCCAACAAAATTGACAGAAAATCTATAATTTCCATAATATCTATCCAATGTGTAATCAAAGGTGTGATCAATGAAGACATCCTCTACAATCATTCATGCAAAAAAAACATTTTATTTTTCAGATTGAATTGCAACATTGAACTGTCTGTAATCAAATGTAAGAAATTAAATTAAACAAATTAATTGAATGAAAATAAAACAATGTTTAGCATGCATTAATTTGCATCAAGCCTGTCTTGAGCATTTGGCCATAAATTCTCAACTACATCACAGTAAATGTCCTCATTGTTCATGCACCACGGGAAAAACCTTTTGGCATGACGAATCCAAGCTTGACATTGGTCTGCATTGATGTCATCGCATGTCTCATCCATGGCCAGAAGGAGGGTGGCACGCTCATGGGATGGCGATCGTACACCTGCCACCTCCATGCTGAAAATAAAATCTGCAATAGGTTTGAGGAAAGGAGAGTAAGTATAGGGTCATGAATCAGGGATGGGCCCGAAACCATACCTGAACCAGCTATGCAGGGTGGAACCTGACATTGTCCCACAAAATGACATAGGTGACCCCAATTTAATAGAGAAACACAATGAGGTGTACAACATTGTAGGATCCAAGTAATGGCCTACGTCCTATCACGGCATCTTCAGTGATCGCTGCACACATGTAGATGTTTCCCCCACGTTGTGCAGGCACTTGGACGGTCACCCGTTGACCGATGAGGTTCCGCCCACGGACCCGAGTTTTGGCCAGGTTGAAACCCGCTTCATCAACAATGATACACTTGTGATGGTTCACAGCAGCGTTAAGCACCATCACCCTTACAAAATATATTTTGGTTAGTTATTTTTACAGTATAGTTCCAATATGATATTGTGAAGTAGCATGTGCATCAAACAGTAATAGTATACAGTGCATTCGGAAAGTATTCAGACCCCTTCTCTTTTTCCACATTTTGTTACGTTACAGCCTTATTCTAAAATGGATTAAATACAATTTTCCCTCATCGATCTACACACAATACCCCATAATGACAAAGCGAAAATAGGTTTTTAGAAATATCTTATTTACATAAGTATTCAGACCTTTTGCTATCAGACTCGAAATTGAGCTCAGGTGCATCCTGTTTCCATTGATCATCCTTGAGATGTTTCTACAACTTGATTGGAGTCCACCTGTGGTAAATTCAATTGATTGGATATGATTTGGAAAGGCACACACCTGTCTATATAAGGTCCCACAGTTGACAGTGCATATCAGAGCAAAAACCAAGCCATGAGGTCGAAGGAATTGTCCGTAGAGCTCCGAGACAGGATTGTGTAGAGGCACAGATCTGGGGAAGGGCACAAAAAAATGTCTGCAGCATTGAAGGTCCCCAAGAACACAGTGGCCTCCATCATTCTTAAATGGAAGAAGTTTTGAACCACCAAGATTCTTCCAAGAGCTGGCCGCCCGGCCAAACTGAGCAATCGGGGGAGAAGGGCCTTGGTCAGGGAGGGGAGGGGAGGGGACCAAGAACCCGATGGTCACTCTGACAGAGCTCCAGAGTTCCTCTGTGGAGATGGGAGAACCTTCCAGAAGGACAACCATCTCTGCAGCACCCCACCAATCAGGCCTTTATGGTAGAGTGACGGAAGCCACTCCTAAGTAAAAGGCAGCCCGCTTGGAGTTTGCCACAAGGCACCTAAAGGACTCTCAGACCATGTGAAACCAAGATTGAACTCTTTGGCCTGAATGCCAAGCGTCACGTCTGGAGGAAACCTTGCACAATCCCTATGGTGAAGCATGGTGGTGGCAGCATAATGCTGTGGGGATGTTTTTCAGCGGCAGGGACTGGGAGACTAGTCAGGATCGAGGGAAAGATGAACGGAGCAAAGTACAGAGAGATCCTTGATTGAAAGAAATTGCAAATAACTGTCAGTCTCACGGTAATTGACCGTTAATCTACATAAACACATTTAGCATTTCCTGGCTTCCAAACATAGCCTACAAGCCACTGATGCAGACCTTTAGAACATCTACATTTTAAAAACTCTAATAAATCCATGTAATATAGCCTACACTATCACAATAAATCCATTATTTATTTTAGACAGGTCTAAAGAAACATGATATGAAGAAAATGTAGTCTATTTCAGAAGAACAGAATAGCATACTCTGAGTTGTCCTTATGTAAGGTCCATATCTGGCTATGCCATATGGCTGTGGGCTACACTAGTTCATTTAGCAGACAAGATTTGGTTAAAATTCCGTGGCATTATTTTATATTATTTTATAGTATGAAGAAAACAATTGAACAAAGCTGAATAAAATAGAAAGGATATTTTCTCCAAACGATTTGAGGGAGTGCGGACATGCGGCTATTCTGTTTTGAGCGGTTAACAAAGAAATAGGTACTCCTATATACTTAATGTAGAGTTATTAATGTAACTTTAGTTGTTCTACAATCGTTGGGCTATAAGTTTTGATTTTAATACATTGTAACGCTGCATGATGCGACTCTAATGATGATTTGAAAAAAGTCGCTTGAAAGGCATGAGCTTTGCTTTGTTTTTTGCGCAGGCTGTACACACTTAGTCAGTCTCGCATTCACAATTTGAGAAGCACTTGATAATGCCTCGAATTTCCCGGTGGCATCATCTTTGTGTGGCCATAAAAAAATCCATGCCTTTTGCAGCCCTTCTCCCTGAGTGCTGCCTGCTCTGCACCTCTCACTCACACTGCTCTCCATCACGTGATCGGGTCTTTCTCACAAGCTACAAGTGAAGACAGACACATCAGGGACACAACTGCGCGCGTCCTTATCCAAGTCCGAGGTGCATATTGAAGATATTGGAAGAACTGTCCACATTTACTTTTCGTCAGCCAACAAGATGAGTACGCCTAACGAACAGCAAAATCACTAGCCTATGTCAATCTACTATCCCCCATAGTACAACATTTGACCTATTCTGTGCGAGAAATAAATATTCCAAACATAGTCTGCGACAGTTGTGGAATGCGATAGATCCCAAATTAATACAACCACTAGCATCAAAAACCTTTTTTACGCAATGAGGCTGACGCAACAGATCAGAACTTTAGCTTACATTTTTTATTAACTATAAGGCTATTTCTTCACATTATAAGCGCAGCAATGCACACACGGCAGTAGGCTATAAGCGCGAATGTTCCATTCGCGGGAAAACACCATTATGACCACAAATGCGATTATGCATGGAATGGTTTTATTATAAAGGTGCATTTTTATGGTGAAATGTATCTTCCCCAAACTTGAAACTAAAGCGCTGCGTACAGTATGTATGCCAGTTAGGCTCTACACCCGTTGTAAAGCGGATTCATGTGCTTCATTTTAAGAAGTTATTTGGACACTTTAGTTGTGATACAAACCTTATCAAAATATATAGGCCTATGGGCTAGGCTACATGAGGTGTGCAACTATGATTCGAAAAAGTCGCAAAAAAAAGACATTGTTTCTAATGCTGGGTATCATTCACAAGTGATAATATATAATTCACAAGTGATAGGCTAATATTGTCACCCATCAGACTATGCTTGATTTAATCTTGTCTTTACATATACAAAATAATATAGGTCTGATATTTGTTTTGATTTAGAATGGACCATTATCATGCACCTATAATAGCTAATGGAGGACGCTTTTTCCCGTGGTTTATTTTCAAGACAGCCAGGTAGGCTATACTCCTGTTGTAAATATAAGCAATGTGCTTAATATTAGGAAAGTTGAAAAATAAATATAGTAGGCCTAACTTATAGAAAGCTGATCCACCTATTTTTAGTAGAGGAAATCACTCTGTTTTCTCGTGCAATTGCATAGCCTATAGAAATGTTGCGCAACATGAGGTCATGGGCTCTCATGAAGTGTTTGATTAGATTAGATTGATAGATTACATTTGCATTGATGTCAGAGTGATTAGAGGGACAATAGAGTGCTGAATACCAGGCAGTTAGCATGTTTGGTAGGCTACTAATGACCATCAGCAGCATCAGAGCTTGGAGAAGCCTAATTACCGTGACTAAGCGGTCACGTGGAATTTGACTGCCTTCATTACTCGTGAACGCTGGTGTGGAGGTAATACAGTCACCGCAACAGCCCTATTCACACACACCCTTTTATATGTTGACCAATTGTGGTTACCACTATGTGAAATCAATTAGCAACAAAGAGTAGTCATTATGTATGGTTATCATGTATCATACATGTAATTGAGATGTTTATACTTTACAAACACACATATTATTTCTGTAGTTCTCAAAATCCATTCATAGTAGACAAACCAGTTTAAAATCTATAGGTTTACCTAACGGTTAAGTGATTAACCAGTAAGCGCAGTTGGATTAAGTGATGGTCAAACGTATTTAAACAAATGAGAAAAGAATCATATGAAAAGTATTGTGAGCATTGCATTGGGAAAGGCAATTACTTTATATGAAAGGTATTTCTAGATGAAACACTGATTAGGCATGGTGAAAAAGTTACTGTGTGATTTTGTATGTTGTACTTAGTCCATTAAAAATGTGCTTAAAGTTTTGAAATTATGATTTATGTTTTGTGAATATTTAACACATACTGTACTTGTGAAAATAGTACCAAAGTGATTTTAAAAAACGGTAATATCTGCTATTGTGAATAACAGCATTTCATTATCCCCCTTCATAATGAGACATGTTATGGATACTCACAGCAGATACTGTTGACCTATTTTACCTCTGTTGTTGTATTTGTAAAGAATGAAAACCATTCTGCTTACAAGCAGCTCTGGTGAGCTCTACGGTACAAAAATGATCCAGTAACAAGCAGGTTCTACAGGGGTTAGATTGATCTGATCAGTCCCCAGTGTCTGCTGCTCAAACCGAATGGTAGAATGAAAGAATGGTATATCTGGTGAGTGCGTGGGCTGGACCGTAAGTGTTTGACCAGACTGAAGAAAGTCTGTGTTTGCATGTGTATCACCAAATGTTAATCCATCTCCTAGATTGTAACGGAAAACAGTAAAAACCTCTGAAACGTTTTACTGCAGCATACTGTAAATTATGATGAATTCTGGAAAAATGTTTTAATGGTACTGTAATTCCACCCCACAGAATACAGTACCGTACCGTATCTTTAGAGCGCAAAAATATTTTGACCACTAGTGGGTGCATGGTATTGTTGTTTCTGTCTCATTAACATATTTTGAGGCGTGCCTTGTAAGAGGCTATATTTGTTGCACCCGTGAGTGAGAATGCTTTACCAATTTAACTCCTATGTGGTTATAAAACCCCATCAATTTAAGTTGCATAGGAGACAAATTGGAGTGGCATGGTTGAGCATTAGTTTTATTATTTTTTATTTAGTAATTGTTTGATTTTGATTTGATGAACTTAAGTTGTATTGGTTATTTATTGTTTGAATTGTTTGTAATTTTTTAAGTTTAAAAACATTTGATTTGACATTTTTACAACCAAATAAATGTAACTTCAATGGTTGAGCACACTGGCAGTTTGGAAGCATTTATTAAGGCCTCCAGCAGTGCAAGTGAGATAAAACAACACATATTCATTAATATGCCCCACTGTGTAAATGCTTTACCTAGCAGCCAACTTGCTTGAACCAATCCCTTGTAATTACAGTAAAATACTGTGACATACAAAACCCCTCCCCTCAAAGAATTTCATTCGTTCCAATTATGGTAGCATTTACCTTTTTACTGTATAATACAGTACATTTTACGGTATTGGACTGTGTCATTACACAGTGCTTGCTTTGATACTGTATTTATATTACAGTAACATTAAATACAGAACTTTACTTGCCACGAGCTGCCTGTGGTCTTGTATTTTTGATAGGCCACTATGGAAATATGAGAAAAAATGAGGGGGCACCCAGATTAGAACCATGGACCTATTGATCTACAGTCAATTGCTCTACCACTGAGCTATACCCCCTGCTGAAAGTTGGCTCAAAGAGAAGTTGACACAAAGAGAAGTGTTATCATTATGTTGCTGATTGTAGGCCAGGGCCATGTGATCACCACTACCAGGCCAGGGAACCGCCCTCTTTTCTCTCTTTCAGGTTCAGTTCACTTCAGTGTGTGTGTCAGGACACTGATTTTTCTGTGAGAACTCTATCAGGTTGTTGTGGCTGAGTGGTTAAGGTGATGGACTAGAAAGCTGTTGGGGTCTTCCTGCACAGGTTAGAATTCTGCCAACAAAATGAATGTTTTTATAATGTATCATGACTGTCCCTCATAATCCTGGTCTCCTCCTTCTACTAACCTGAGGGGTATACTACGATTGAAGCTAGATCTACTCAGGGTTTTCTAAAGCTAGCCTGCTTCACATTCCAGCTCAGGCTTAATCCATACTACGATGGTGGATATTGCTCGTCCGCCTGCCGCAGTATGCTGTTTGTTTCTCCACCCTGCTTTATGGCTCAAAGACCTGGACCCCATATAGGCACCACATCAACATCTTGGAAGCCTTCCACATCAGATGCCTATAACCTGGGAGGACAGACTACCCCATAATGAGATCTCGCCAACGCCAAGTCGACCTGTATCGAAGCAAGCATGGCTAAATGACACCTCTGTTGGCTTGGCCACATGATCCGAATGCCTGAACACCGCCTCCCCCGCCGAGTTCTCTACGGCCAACTGAGTGCAGCCAAATGCTCTGCGGGAGGTCAGAAAAAAGCACTTTAACCTCTACGGGATCGGTTCTCTATAGTTATGTACTTGAAAATGTATCAATTGACCAATTTGGCACAATTGGGCAGACTTGATATAAAATAGTCCAGTATTGCAACGCTTCACTGGCTCAATCTGAAACTTTGCACACACACTGCTGCCATCTAAATTGCGCCTAAACTGCAATATTATATTGTGGCCTTTCTCTTGCATCTCAAAGATTATGATGTTATTTTCTCATACATTAATTTCACATTTCCACAAACTTGAAAATGTTTCCTTTCAAATTGTATCAAGAATATGCATATCCTTGCTTCAGGTCCTGAGCTACAGGCAGTTAGATTTGGGTATGTCATTTTGAAAGTGAAAATTGAAAAAAAGGGTCAGATCCTTAAGAGGTTAAAGACCACAGCATGGACCCACTGAAGTTCTGCAACATCGATCCCTCAAGCCTGGAAACCCTTGTACTCGACAGGTCCACCTGGCAGTCCACCTGTGCCGCGCTGTCAGCCTGGCTACAGATGGTGCGCCCTCAATGATCGGGAAAAAAGCAGGCGTTGTGACAAAGTTCAGAGAGAAAGTGCAATCTGCAAATGGAGGACGTGATTTTTGGACTTTTCACTGTATTTTGCACCAGGAGGCTTTGTGTTGCAAGTCATTAAAGATGGATAACGTCATGAAGGTGGTTATTATTTTTATTATATTATTATTATATTATTATTATATTATTATTATTATATTATCCAAACTGTTAATTTCATCCGATCCAGAAGCCTGAATCAACGTCAGTTTGACAGCCTTCTCAGAGAGAAAGACCACATCTATGGCCTGCCATACCACACTGAGGTATGATGGTTAAGTCGAGGTGCTGTGCTGAGGCGTTTCTTTGATTTACGAGAAGAAATTGAACAGTTCATGGAAGAAAAGGGCAAACCAGTGTTAGAATTTCATTCCACAGAATGGATGCAGGACCTTGCATTTATGGTGGATGTTACAGAGCACCTGAATAACTTGAACAAACAGCTGCAAGGGTGCAACAAAGTTGCCACGCAGTATTATGACAGCATACGTTCTTTCAAGTTGAAGCTGTCATTGTGGGAGACGCAACTCGCCGGTGGTGATGCAGCTCACTTCCCCTGTCTGAAAAATGTGTGCGCGACCCAACATGTGGCAGACATGAAGCGGTTCAAAGATAAAATAACGGGAATGTTAAGGGAGTTTGAGCAACGCTTTCAGATTTTTGGTGAACTGGAGAAAGACTTCAACGTTTTTTGTTCGCCATTAACTGTGAATCCCTCTGATCTGCCCGTCAGCATCCAACTTGAAATAATATACTTGCAGTGTGACTCGGATTTGAAAGGCAAATTTGCCGCAGCTGGCTTGGACACATTTTATCAGAATCTCTTGCCAGGTTACCCCAACTTGACAGCCCTCGCTGCAAAACTGTTGTGCATGTTTGGAACCACATATCTTTGTGAGCAAGTTCTCTGTAATGAGCATAAATAAAACAAAGCTGCGCTCAAGGCTCACGCACAAGCACTTGAATCACATCCTGAAGTTGGCTGCCACTCAGGATGTGACGCCTGATATTGATGCGCTGGTGAAAGCTAAAAGATGCCAGGTATCAGGAGTCAAATAAACTATGCAACCCCACTTAAAGTGCTGCATGAGACACCCTGATATAGTTCTGTGATCTGTGATATACTTCTGTGAATCACTGAGGCATTGTGTGTTTGTGTGTTGTTTGTCCTCAGAATTTCAAATAACTTGAGGTGTTTTATGATTAATAGTGATGTTGTGCTTTTGGACACACTGTCCTCAGGCTCCAGCTTTATGTTTTTAAATAAAATAAAATAAATAAATATGCCATTTAGCAGACGCTTTTATCCAAAGCGACTTACAGTCATGCGTGCATAATTTTTTTTTTTATGTTGATGTGCTATTGTTTTTAATTGATTTTATTTTATTTGTATATTTAACCTATTCTTGACTCTGTGGTTCTTGCACTTGTTTGGGGAACAGGATTTCATTATTTGTATCTACATTTCTGCCTGAGAAATGACACCCTGATATAGTTCTGTGATCTGTGAAACAGTTCTGTGAATCACTGAGGCATTGTGTGTTTGTGTGTTCTTTTTCTTTAGAATTTTCAAATAAACTTGAAGTGTTTTATGATTAATAGTGATGTTGTGCTTGTACTATTTTGGACACACTGTCCTCAGGCTCCAGCTTTATGTTTTATGTTGATAGTATTAAAACAAAGAAAACAATCTGAAGTTGTTGTTTTTAAGTTATATATACCATGATTTTACCGGTCCGGCCCACTTGGGAATAGATTTTCCTCCATGTGGCCCCTGAGCTAAAATGAGTTTGACACCCCTGGTGTATGGGGTCCCAGGGATCAAACCCACTACCTTGGTATTACAAGCGCCATGCTCTACCAGCTGAGCTACAGAGGACCGATACAGACAATGCAAGATACGCGTTTCAAATCGCCCTTAGAAGTGCTGAAAGTAATATGCTACAGTACTGTAAATTATAGTAGATTTCAGTTTTCACATTAGGCAATACACTTACATTACCCAACAAAATTGACAGAAAATCTATAATTTCCATAATATCTATCCAATGTGTAATCAAAGGTGTGATCAATGAAGACATCCTCTACAATTATTCATGCAAAAAAAACATTTTATTTTTCAGATTGAATTGCAACATAGGTGAACTGTCTGTAATCAAATGTAAGAAATTAAATGAAACTAATTAAATGAATGAAAATAAAACAATGTTTAGCATGCATTAATTTGCATCAAGCCTGTCTTGAGCATTTGGCCATAAATTCTCAACTACATCACAGTAAATGTCCTCATTGTTCATGCACCACGGGAAAAACATTTTGGCATGTCGAATCCAAGCTTGACATTGGTCTGCATTGATGTCATCGCATGTCTCATCCATGGCCAGAAGGAGGGTGGCACACTCATGGGATGGCGATCGTACACCTGCCACCTCCATGCTGAAAATAAAATCTGCAATAGGGTTGAGGAAAGGAGAGTGTAAGTATAGGGTCATGAATCAGGGATGGGCCCGAAACCATACCTGAACCAGCTATGCAGGGTGGAACCTGACATTGTCCCACAAAATGACATAGGTGACCCCTTCACCTTGACAGGCCTGCTCAATTTAATAGAGAAACACAATGAGGTGTGCAACATTGTAGGATCCAAGTAATGGCCTACGTCCTATCACGCCATCTTCAGTGATCGCTGCACACATGGAGATGTTTCCCCCACGTTGTGCAGGCACTTGGACGGTCACCCGTTGACCGATGAGGTTCCGCCCACGGCGCCGTGTTTTGGCCAGGTTGAAACCCGCTTCATCAACAATGATACACTTGTGATGGTTCACAGCAGCGTCAAGCACCATCACCCTTACAAAATATATTTTGGTTAGTTATTTTTACAGTATAGTTCCAATATGATATTGTGAAGTAGCATGTGCATCAAATAGTAATAGTATACAGTGCATTCGGAAAGTATTCAGACCCCTTCTCTTTTTCCACATTTTGTTACGTTACAGCCTTATTCTAAAATGGATTAAATACAATTTTCCCTCATCGATCTACACACAATACCCCATAATGACAAAGCGAAAATAGGTTTTTATAAATATCTTATTTACATAAGTATTCAGACCTTTTGCTATGAGACTCGAAATTGAGCTCAGGTGCATCCTGTTTCCATTGATCATCCTTGAGATGTTTCTACAACTTGATTGGAGTCCACCTGTGGTAAATTCAATTGATTGGATATGATTTGGAAAGGCACACACCTGTCTATATAAGGTCCCACAGTTGACAGTGCATATCAGAGCAAAAACCAAGCCATGAGGTCGAAGGAATTGTCCGTAGAGCTCCGAGACAGGATTGTGTAGAGGCACAGATCTGGAGAAGGGTACAAAAAAATGTCTGCAGCATTGAAGGTCCCCAAGAACACAGTGGCCTCCATCATTCTTAAATGGAAGAAGTTTTGAACCACCAAGATTCTTCCAAGAGCTGGCCGCCCGGCCAAACTGAGCAATCGGGGGAGAAGGGCCTTGGTCAGGGAGGGGAGGGGACCAAGAACCCGATGGTCACTCTGACAGAGCTCCAGAGTTCCTCTGTGGAGATGGGAGAACCTTCCAGAAGGACAACCATCTCTGCAGCACCCCATCAATCAGGCCTTTATGGTAGACTGACGGAAGCCACTCATAAGTAAAAGGCAGCCCGCTTGGAGTTTGCCAAAAGGCACCTAAAGGACTCTAAGACCATGAGAAACAAGATTTTCTGGTCTGATGAAACCAAGATTGAACTCTTTGGCCTGAATGCCAAGCGTCACGTCTGGAGGAAACCTTGCACAATCCCTATGGTGAAGCATGGTGGTGGCAGCATAATGCTGTGGGGATGTTTTTCAGCGGCAGGGACTGGGAGACTAGTCAGGATCGAGGGAAAGATGAACGGAGCAAAGTACAGAGAGATCCTTGATTGAAAGAAATTGCATGTATTCACACATAGGGCTGTGACGGTCAAGAAATTTAGTCAGCCGGTGATTGTCAAGCAAATAACTGTCAGTCTCACGGTAATTGACCGTTAATCTACATAAACACATCTACATTTAAAAAAGTCTAATAAATCCATGTAATATAGCCTACACTATCACAATAAATCCATTATTTATTTTAGACAGGTCTAAAGAAACATGATATGAAGAAAATGTAGTCTATTTCAGAAGAACAGAATAGCATACTCTGAGTTGTCCTTATGTAAGGTCCTGATCTGGCAATGCCATATGGCTGTGGGCTACACTAGTTCATTTAGCAGACAAGATTTGGTAAAAAATTCCGTGGCATTATTTTATATTATTTTATAGTATGAAGAATACAATTGAACAAAGCTGAATAAAATAGAAAGGATATTTTCTCCAAACGATTTGAGGGAGTGCGAACATGCGGCTATTCTGCTTTGAGCAGTTAACAAAGAAATAGGTATTCCTATATGCTTAATGTAGAGTTATTAATGTAACTTTAGTTGTTCTACAAACGTTGGGCTATATGTTTTCATTCTAATACATTGTAACGCTGCATGATGCGACTCTAATGATGATTTGAAAAAAGTCGCTTGAAAGGCATGAGCTTTGCTTTGTTTTTTGAGCAGGCTGTACACACTTCGTCAGTCTCGCATTCACAATTTGAGAAGCACTTGATAATGCCTCGAATTTCCCAGTGGCATCATCTTTGTGTGGCCATAAAAAAAACCATGCCTTTTGCAGCCCTTCTCCCTGAGTGCTGCCTGCTCTGCACCTCTCACTCACACTGCTCTCCATCACGTGATCGGGTCTTTCTCACAAGCTACAAGTGAAGACAGACACATCAGGGACACAACTGCGCGCGTCCTTATCCAAGTCCGAGGTGCATATTGAAGATATTGGAAGAACTGTCCACATTTACTTTTCGTCAGCCAACAAGATGAGTAGGCCTAACGAACAGCAAAATCACTAGCCTATGTCAATCTACTATCCCCCATAGTACAACATTTGACCTATTCTGTGCGAGAAATACATATTCCAAACATAGTCTGCGACAGTTGTGGAATGCGATAGATCCCAAATTAATACAACCACTAGCATCAAAAACCTTTTTTACGCAATGAGGCTGACGCAACAGATCAGAACTTTAGCTTACATTTTTTATTAACTATAAGGCTATTTCTTCACATTATAAGTGCAGCAATGCACACACGGCAGTAGGCTATAAGCGCGAATGTTGCATTCGCGGGAAAACACCATTATGACCACAAATGCGATTATGCATGGAATGGTTTTATTATAAAGGTGCATTTTTATGGTGAAATGTATCTTCCTCAAACTTGAAACTAAAGCGCTGCGTACAGTATGTATGCCAGTTAGGCTCTACACCCGTTGTAAAGCGGATTAATGTGCTTCATTTTAAGAAGTTATTTGGACACTTTAGTTGTGATACAAACCTTATCAAAATATATAGGCCTATGGGCTAGGCTACATGAGGAAAAAGCCGACATTGTTTCTAATGCTGGGTATCATTCACAAGTGATAATATATAATTCACAAGTGATAGGCTAATATTGTCACCCATCAGACTATGCTTGATTTAATCTTGTCTTTACATATACAAAATAATATAGGTCTGATATTTGTTTTGATTTAGAATGGACCATTATCATGCACCTGAAATAGCTAATGGAGGACGCTTTTTCCCGTGGTTTATTTTCAAGACAGCCAGGTAGGCTATACTCCTGTTGTAAATATAAGCAATGTGCTTAATATTAGGAAAGTTGAAAAATAAATATAGTAGGCCTAACTTATAGAAAGCTGATCCACCTATTTTTAGTAGAGGAAATCGCTCTGTTTTCTCGTGCAATTGCATAGCCTATAGAAATGTTGCGCAACATGAGGTCATGGGCTCTCATGAAGTGTTTGATTAGATTAGATTGATAGATTACATTTGCATTGATGTCAGAGTGATTAGCGGGACAATAGAGTGCTGAGTACCAGGCAGTTAGCATGTTTGGTAGGCTACTAATGACCATCAGCAGCATCAGCGCTTGGAGAAGCCTAATTACCTTGACTAAGCGGTCACGTGGAATTTGACTGCCTTCATTACTCGTGAATGCTGGTGTGGAGGTAATACAGTCACCGCAACAGCCCTATTCACACACACCCTTTTATATGGTGACCAATTGTGGTTACCACTATGTGAAATCAATTAGCAACAAAGAGTAGTCATTATGTATGGTTATCATGTATCATACATGTAATTGAGATGTTTATACTTTACAAACACACATATTATTTCTGTAGTTCTCAAAATCCATTCATAGTAGACAAACCAGTTTAAAATCTATAGGTTTACCTAACGGTTAAGTGATTAACCAGTAAGCGCAGTTGGATTAAGTGATGGTCAAACGTATTTAAACAAATGAGAAGAGAATCATATGAAAAGTATTGTGAGCATTGCATTGGGAAAGGCAATTACTTTATATGAAAGGTATTTCTAGATGAAACACTGATTAGGCATGGTGAAAAAGTTACTGTGTGATTTTGTATGTTGTACTTAGTCCATTAAAAATGTGCTTAAAGTTTTGAAATTATGATTTATGTTTTGTGAATATTTAACACATACTGTACTTGTGAAAATAGTACCAAAGTGATAAAAAAAACGGTCATATCTGCTATTGTGAATAACAGCATTTCATTATCCCCCTTCATAATGAGACATGTTATGGATACTCACTGCAGATACTGTTGACCTATTTTACCTCTTTTGTTGTATTTGTAAAGAATGAAAACCATTCTGCTTACAAGCAGCTCTGGTGAGCTCTACGGTACAAAAATGATCCAGTAACAAGCAGGTTCTACAGGGGTTAGATTGATCTGATCAGTCCCCAGTGTCTGCTGCTCAAACCGAATGGTAGAATGAAAGAATGGTATATCTGGTGAGTGCGTGGGCTGGACCGTAAGTGTTTGACCAGACTGAAGAAAGTCTGTGTTTGCATGTGTATCACCAAATGTTAATCCATCTCCTAGACTGTAACGGAAAACAGTAAAAACCTCTGAAATGTTTTACTGCAGCATACTGTAAATTATGATGAATTCTGGAAAAATGTTTTAATGGTACTGTAATTCCACCCCACAGAATACAGTACCGTACCGTATCTTTAGAGCGCAAAAAGATTTTGACCACTAGTGGGTGCATGGTATTGTTGTTTCTGTCTCATTAACATATTTTGAGGCGTGCCTTGTAAGAGGCTGTATTTGTTGCACCCGTGAGTGAGAATGCTTTACCAATTTAACTCCTATGTGGTTATAAAACCCCATCAATTTAAGCTGCATAAGAGACAAATTGGAGTGGCATGGTTGAGCATTAGTTTTATTATTTTTTATTTAGTAATTGTTTGATTTTGATTTGATGAACTTAAGTTGTATTGGTTATTTATTGTTTGAATTGTTTGTAATTTGTTAAGTTTAAAAAAATTTGATTTGATGTTTTTACAACCAAATAAATGTAACTTCAATGGTTGAGCACACTGGCAGTTTGGAAGCATTTGTTAAGGCCTCCAGCAGTGCAAGTGATATAAAACAACACATATTCATTAATATGCCCCACTGTGTAAATGCTTTACCTAGCAGCCAACCTGCTTGAACCAATCCCTTGTAATTACAGTAAAATACTGTGACATACAAACCCCTCCCCTCAAAGAATTTCATTCATTCCAATTATGGTAGCATTTACCTTTTTACTGTATAATACAGTACATTTTACGGTATTGGACTGTGTCATTACACAGTGCTTGCTTTGATACTGTATTTATATTACAGTAACATTAAATACAGAACTTTACTTGCCATGAGCTGCCTGTGGTCTATGAGAAAAAATGAGGGGGCACCCGGATTTGAACCAGGGACCTATTGATCTGCAGTCAATTGCTCTACCACTGAGCTATACCCCCTGTTGAAAGTTGGCTCAAAGAGAAGTTGACACAAAGAGAAGTGTTATCATTATGTTGCTGATTGTAGGCCAGGGCCATGTGATCACCACTACCAGGCCAGGGAACCGCCCTCTTTTCTCTCTTTCAGGTTCAGTTCACTTCAGTGTGTGTGTCAGGACACTGATTTTTCTGTGAGGACTCTATCAGGTTGTTGTGGCTGAGTGGTTAAGGTGATGGACTAGAAAGCTGTTGGGGTCTTCCTGCACAGGTTAGAATTCTGCCAACAAAATGAATATTTTTATAATGTATCATGACTGTCCCTCATAATCCTGGTCTCCTCCTTCTACTAACCTGAGGGGTATACTACGATTGAAGCTAGATCTACTCAGGGTTTTCTAAAGCTAGCCTGCTTCACATTCCAGCTCAGGCTTAATCCGTACTACGATGGTGGATATTGCTCGTCCGCCTGCCGCTAACTCTAGCAGGCTTGTAACTGCGCATGCATGTTGCACATGGCTAGTTGAATGTCAAACTCTTCATTGAGACAATGGTGAAAAATCAATCCATGGGAAGCCAGTGACACATTTTCATTTGTGCCGAAATCAAACTGAAAGAAAAGTTATCTTGCAAATTCAGCAGGCTTTGGTGTGAAATACGCTTGTTGAAGTTTCGTCTTTATTTTATTACTTATCGTTAATGCTGTCTTTGGTGTGCTAATCAATGCACAAGCACTTTTTTCCCACTCCTATCGATAAGATTATTGTATTAATTCATACACAAGTTTTACACTGCATGAAGTTTCAAATGCATTCTGTCATTGCTAAATGTGTAATGTGATATGTATTTGAACACAGAAGGGGACGATAATGCAATGATTTCATTAGTGCTCAACTCACAGCTCAGACACTTCATTCAGGATAAATGGAGTTAGCCCTGAGTTAGCGTGCCCGGGAGCATGTTAATGCTGAAGGATTTATTGCCATAGAAATGTCCCTGGCTAAAAGGTGAGCCACTTTCGTGGTACCGGTTATCGCGAGTTGAACTCGCTAACTCCTCAAACCTGCTTTGTAGGATACCCTCTAGTCTCCTCCTTCTACTTACCTGGTCTGCTCCTTCTACTGCTCAGTCGGACTCCAAGCCAATACCCAAAAGACAGAAATAATTGCACAACTTTCATCTCCTTCCCCCTCACTCCCTACCTTTAACATCAGTGGTGTTCCCCTCAAAGTGGTACCCCATTTCACCAACCCCGGTGCTGCCCTCTCTCCGATGTGCCCTCTTGATGACGAAGCCCGTTCTCTGCTTTCTTTGGACGCCTTCGGGCCAGGGTCTTCGAAAATCAAAACCCCAAACCCACACCAAGGTGGCAGTATGCTGTTTGTTTCTCCACCCTGCTTTATGGCTCAAAGACCTGGACCCCATATAGGCGCCACATCAACATCTTGGAAGCCTTCCACATCAGATGCCTATAACCTGGGAGGACAGATTACCCCATAATGAGATCTCGCCAACGCCAAGTCGACCTGTATCGAAGCAAGCATGGCTAAATGACACCTCTGTTGGCTTGGCCACGTGATCCGAATGCCTGAACACCGCCTCCCCCGCCGAGTTCTCTACGGCCAACTGAGTGCAGCCAAATGCTCTGCGGGAGGTCAGAAAAAAGCACTTTAACCTCTACGGGATCGGTTCTCTATAGTTATGTACTTGAAAATGTATCAATTGACCAATTTGGCACAATTGGGCAGACTTGATATAAAATAGTCCAGTATTGCAACGCTTCACTGGCTCAATCTGAAACTTTGCACACACACTGCTGCCATCTAAATTGCGCCTAAACTGCAATATTATATTGTGGCCTTTCTCTTGCATCTCAAAGATTATGATGTTATTTTCTCATACATTAATTTCACATTTCCACAAACTTGAAAATGTTTCCTTTCAAATGGTATCAAGAATATGCATATCCTTGCTTCAGGTCCTGAGCTACAGGCAGTTAGATTTGGGTATGTCATTTTGAAAGTGAAAATTGAAAAAAAGGGTCAGATCCTTAAGAGGTTAAAGACCACAGCATGGACCCACTGAAGTTCTGCAACATCGATCCCTCAAGCCTGGAAACCCTTGTACTCGACAGGTCCACCTGTGCCAGGGAGGTTCAGCACCTGGAAGATGCCAACCTACAGAAGAGAAGCGAGAAACGCACCCAGAGTCACCAACGCAGAGCTGGAATCACGCTATCGGACTCCCAACATACGTTTCCCACCTGCAGTAGAGTGTGCGGCTCATCAGTGCCAGAAGCGTTGATCACAACCACCCCTACCTCCAATCACAAGAGGAGCATTCGTCATCATTGTCAACAATGGACAGTGTGTGTATTCTCATTGATTGTTTACCCATCCCTAATGGACTAAACTCCACTCCATGGTGAAGGATGATTATGATGAACTTCACCAACAGAGTGGAGCAGAGACCAGGCTTTGTGGAATCTAGCTCTGATGACATCGATTTGCCCAAGGTTAATTCTTAAAAAAAAGAAATTATGAAACGCCTACCTTGCTGAAATATTTTTTCTATAAAAGTTTGTCAAATACAACCACCGACTTTTTGCTAATTTCTGTTTCTCTAAGATGGCAACTCAGCACGAATGCGCATGTTTCAATTGAGCTCTCATCTCCTTCCCCCTCACTCACATTGGAATCCTCCCGTGCAGGTTTGAAACCTGCTGACAACGGAATCTTTTAATTTGTACATTTTAGCAGACGACTTACAGTTAGTGAGTGCATACATTTTCATACTGGCCCCCTGTGGGAAATGAACCCACAACCCTGGCGTTGCAAGCACCATGCTCTACCAACTGAGCTACAGGGGACTTCAAGACTGTCGCTCCTGTCTCGCCTGTCTCGCATTGCTGGTATGGCTAGTTCCAGTTTGGGCATGGCTTTCACTACACAGCAGCAGGAATTTACCAGAAACTCAAGTTCATGGCAAGAATTCTGCTGGAAAAATACTGTACAATTGTTTTATAACCCCAAAACTCCAGACAAAATACTCCACTAACAACACATGTTGGAGAAACGGCAAACAAACCAAAGCTAATCACTCACAATTCTTTTGGAAATGTTGGGAGGTGGGCCAAATAAATAAATAAAATGCTAGGGGAAGAGGACTCCAAAACCTCAGAAAACCAGAAAGGGCTAGCAATAAAAAGAAACATTTTGCCACAGAAACATTGAGGACAGAAAACCCCAAAGCAACCAGTTCTGGCTTAGGAAGGCCCCCCTTAAGGTAGAAATGTAGGGAAAGCCGAGAGAAAGCTTAATTGCCGATGGCCCTCCTCTTAACCAGAGCAACCAAAAAAATCAACACCTGGAATGTGAGGGCAATGTACGTGGCAGGTAGAGCAGCCCAGATAGCGACAGAGCTATCAGTGGCTTTGAGGAAATCATGGGTAATCATGGACTCGGCGAGATGAATGTGAATTGGGAGATGTTTGCAAACATATACGCATCAAACAAGCTTGTCATCAGAGGGAGTGTGCTTCCCCATAAGAGAATACACAAAGCAACCTGGATCTCCCCAGACCAGAGGACAGAGAATCAAATAGATCACATTTGTACAGTGCCGAAGTTTAGGAAATCAATGCAAGACATTTAGATTGAGATTTTATTGGGATCCCCTTTAGCCGATGCCAATGGCAAAAGCTAATCTTCCTGGGGTCCGACACATAACGAAAAAGACATTACAGACAAATAGACTATAATTTACATACATTTCAAACATTAACATAGACATTACAGACTTACACGCATACATACATTAAACTATAAACATATTCCTTAACTAGGTTATAGGTCAGATAGGGGAGAGGTGTTGTGTTATTTTATTTGTTTTTTAAAGCTAATATTGCTGTTTGCTTGAGTAATTTGAGATGAAAGGGAGTTCCATGTGATCATGGCTCTATATAATACTGTGCGTTGCATTGAATTCGTTCTGGATTTGGGGACTGTGAAGAGGCCCCTGGCAGCATGTCTAGTGGGGTAAGTATAATGCATTCTGAAAGTATTCAGACCCCTTGACTTTTTCCACATTTTGTTACGTTACAGCCTTATTCTAAAATTGATTAAATTCTTTTTTACCCCTCATCAATCTATACACAATATCCCATAATGATAAAGCAAAAACAGGTTTTTAGAAATGTTTGCTAATTTACTAAAAATAAAAAACTGTTGATGGCCTATACTTCCTGGGGAGTCATGGGTCTAAGTAAGTAAGTATGACTGTTTCTCAATCGCTGGATTGCTTTCTCACTCTTATTCTCAGATTGCTAGGACTATACTTTGAGGGCTTCAGCATGTTAGCTAGATAGGTTGGTTAGAGAGAAAACGTTTCTAGATGTATTGATGGTGTAGTTGATGATGTACTCATGGCGTAAGGATGGGAAGAGATATAACTTGTTTTGATGTGCTCTGGGCCCATTGGTGATAATAAAGAAACAAAGCAGTAATAAAGCAGTAAATAGGAAATAGATGATTGTGGGTAAATAAGGTGGGTGAGCGAAGGAAGAAAAACCGGATAGCGCTCAGCTGAGGATGGAGCAACTAAACAATGTCATAATCTATCCACCCAGTTAAGAGGTGATGAGAGTGTCCTCTTCTTGGACTCATAGGCTGCGTCCCAAATAGCACCTCATTCCCTGTAAAGGGCACTACTTTTGTTTTGACCAGGGCCCAGTTTTTAAAAAGTTACACTACATGACCTAAAGTATGTGGACACCTGCTTGTCGAACATCTCATTCCAAAATCATGTGCGTTAATATGGAGTTGTTCCCCCCTTTGATGCTATAACAGCCACCACTCTTCTGGGAAGGCTGTGCGAGGTCCCAGACAGTAGAGGGAGGGATAGCTGTAAGCGGAAGAAGAGTAGGAAGGTGGGAAGAAAGTAAGAGAGGGAAGAAGAGGGAGGTGGGTGGGGAGTTAGATAAATCAAATCTGTTCTGGAGACACAGGCCTGACGTGGAGACTGAACTGAAACCAAGCGGTGAGCGAAGAGAAGCTGATCAAAAGGAAGGAGGAGAGAGTCGGAAAATTGAAACTCATACTCCCACGCACTTTCTTTTCAGCTCACTATTTCAACAGAGGAATCTAGCTTCATTTTACATTTAAGTCATTTAGCAGATGCTCTTATCCAGAGCGACTTACAATTTTAGTGAGTAAATACATCTTTCATACTGGCCCCCTGTGGGAATCAAACCCACAACCCTGGTGTTGCAAGCACCATGCTCTACCAACTGAGCTACAGGAGCTTCCTCGCCTAACAATGGTTCAGGTTCTTTCTGGTGCATTGCAACAAAAAAGTTGAACTTCGCACGTAACACTGTGTTAACGCTAGTTTCCTTACACGCTGCTAATGGGAGATTACACGGAGCTCTGAGCTAAAATAACCGTGGTTGCAACAAAAAGAACACCGGAATAAATTAGCAGGCCAACTGATCTGATATACTGTTTCAAGCCGGCTTGATACTAGACAGCAGAAATGGTCCCTGTCTGCATTCACCACTCCTGCAGAAAAAGATCAATGGAAGAATATGACATATTACAACTGAAATAATATGATTTGACTGGAAATGTAGCCTATGTCAAAACACGTTGAATTGCAGACACTGAGGCTACTCTTCTGCGAAAATGAAGACCAACTTTTAATTCATTACCACATTGTAAATCAAAGTGAAATGGATTGCTGCAACATGCGTGATAGACAATTTGAATATCAATATAAAACAAAGCACTTTGTTTCTTTGATGAAGATAACAACTTCCAAATACAATACAAAATCATTTTATTAAAAATAGCTTACAACACAATCAAGATTTAGTTTAAAATGTCAAATGTGTAGCCTATAGTTCAGGAATATTTTATTTTCCTCTCTTTATAATAAATTGATATATTTTTATGAAATCATTAATGGATTACATAATTAGGAAAATATAAATGTTTCCTACACCATGATCTTTCCATTCATAAAATGTATAGGGTAGGTTACATTGCCATAGTAGATTTGCCTTGGTAAACGAGGAAATTAAATATTTTATTTCAGTTGTATGGAATGATTTTCAAATAGATCAATCATGCTTAGTCTACTAAAATAGCAGGATTAAATTGTTCCGATGATAATACCCCACAAAGGGTGAAATATTATATAAAAAATGTTGGCAGCAATCAGGACTAAAGGGCTCTCTATTCAATATGTATCGCTGAAGTGCTACAGATTGCGCAATAGAAATGTACCTTGAATGCAGTCTCCGCTAATGCGGGAATTTTGCCTTTACATTTCAATCACGTTGTAATGCTGAACTTCCGCGATACGGATTGAATAGAGCCCTAAGAGTAAACTCAACCATCCGCTTTAGAGAGAGGTAAATCGGTGGCCAATAATGGTTACAATTGAGCAGTGTTGTGTTTGAGACCAAGACCAGGGAGGGGGGGGGGGTCAAGACTGAGACCGGGAGGGGGATGAGAGGTCCGAGACCGAGTCAAGACCGAGACCAGAAAAATGCGACTTCAATTCAAGACCATGACTGTAATTTTGTCAAATCATCACCATAATAATAAGAGACCTCAGACCGTGCAAAGGTGCATTTTTCATTGAGCGTCAGGCCAGTCTCCTGGAGTCTGGTCAGAACTGCTGTGAGCCTTTCATCATGTTCTGCTCTGTCCCGTCCGCACACGAGCACGTCGTCTGCGTGGACTATGACGCCACCCAGCTGATCCAACAGCTGGAACATGCGTCTTTGGAAATGCTCAGGACCGGAAGCGATTCCAAATGGCAAAACATTAAAACAGTACCGGACAAACGATGTTCTAAACGTTGTGAGCGCCCTACTCTCTGGTGACAGGGGTATATGACAGAAGCCTGGACTTGTGAGCCATCCAACTGAACCAGTGACTGCTCCACTGATGGCAAGATGTGTCTCTCTCTGCATAGTGCCTCATTCAAGTTAGTCATGTCCACACAGATACTTATGTCCCCATTGGCTTTTGGGACCACCACCATCCCTGCAAACCAGTCAGACACAGCCCCAATTTTTTCCATCCTCCCCAACTCTTCCTTTACTTTGGCCAATAAATGGATAGGCACACGGCGGGGGGTGGTAAGGGCATAGGGGACCGCATCCGCTTTTTAGGCGGATTTTGTAGTCACCTTCTAGCCCTCCTAGGCCAGAAAACACTTTCAGTTTGATCGACAGACAGCTGAAAAGTGTCCTCTCCTGTGACATTTCCTGCATTCCGCATCCTTTGCTGGGCAATCTTTCCAGCTGTGCAAAGGGGATTTCCCACATTTGCGACAAACACTTGAACTGGCTACTGGCCCTATCTGTGATTGTTTTCTCCAAATCTGTCTCTGTTCTGTCTCTGTTCCCCTCCAATGTTTTAGCACGGTATGAAAACGCATGTTTTCCTCACTCTCTTCACTCTGCATAGAGCTGCTGCTGCGCTGCATCGCCCACTGTTTTTTACTGTGTAGGGTATGGAGAATTATGACTTTGCTAATGTTTTCAAATGGAACCTGAGAGGCTGTTTATTCAGTGTTAGAGGGAGTAGTTTTAGAGTGACACCATAGAACAGACAGAGTCTGTTTGTTGGAGACAGGTGATTGGACAGTAGAGGGAGCCACCCATATTTTGGGAAAGATTACTGGGTTTGAACAAAGAACATTAGAGCAGACATATTCTTTTCGGACACTGCTCTCCGGATGATCTTGACATCTGTAAACTTATGCTGAAATCTTGTGATATGAATAAAACTTATGATCAAAGCTCAGTATAAGCGGACTCCTTTGTTACAGCATAATTAGCCACATTGACTCGACACTACAAATGGCGACGAGGATTGAGGCGGTTTACGTCTCTGCAGTGTTTCATTCATGAGCAGCGAAATGACTCTCGCTCAAGACGCCGGCTTATAAGGTGAGATTTCTCACGGTCTTGTGTGTGATTTCGTTCGTCTGCTTTTGGGTGTGTGCGCTCAGGAGATGTACCGTAAAGGACTTGTGTGTGCTGCTGTTGCTTTTATTGCTGTGAACTAGGGGTCTGGCCTAACCATTCTAAATTTGTTTGCACTGGTAAACAGCGCAAAAAGGGGGGAGTGTCTATAGAGATATTTTGCTTGAATAAGAATTCAAGAACAATCGATTGAGAGGAATAAGGCCTAGGCATATGTATGTAACTTAGAACCGCTGTGAATCAACGGAAACCCTCAGGGAGGTGATCTCTATGATGGGCCAAAAATCCTAATAACGCGTTAGGTGAAGTTAGGTAAGCCCAAGGGGCTTGAGGCTGTGGTATATTGTGATTGTATGTTACCGCTCAGCTGGTGGTTGACGAATCATTTGATTGATGTGACCGCTCATTACAATTCCGGAGGGACCTCGTGGTAGCACAAATTTAGCTAACAAAGAAATTTTACGACACGGCGGAGGGAGAAATGCTAAACGTGGCCTGCTAATAATGCTTCATGCTACATGCTAATACTAATGCTATTTATTCATGCTACATGCCAAATTTGATACGGGTTACGTTCGATATTTTTTCCTTGGTGGTCCATTGGAATGGGTCGAGCCACCAATATCGTGTTTAGATAGTTTGGGTTTGGTGCCTGATGTTTTGTGAGCTCTGTTAAGTGTTATTGTTTGTCTATAAGGGTAAAGGAGAGGAGGTATAGCGGGATTGCTAACGTTCTGTTGTCTGGAGTGAAGAGAGCTGAGAGAGAGCTACTTCCACTGTGAAATCGTAGTGATGAATGTACTGCGCATGCGTGTGATTTTATGACACTAGAGCGACGTAGGGGTAAATAGGTCACTCCTCTGCTACACTGTGCTGTGGGGAGGCGCAGACGAACGAAGGAACAAAAGACATAGAGATTTAGAGTCTAATGGTGTATTCTGGTTGTTACATCGGCTGTTGTTTGAAGATGAAACTGTTTTCTTGAGACCTATTGAATTGATAAATTAGAGATATGTTGACGGATTAAAATAAATAAAATAAAATGTTATTGAGTTACTTATAATATTCCTGAGTTAAGTTTTTGCTTATTTCTTAGCGCGAATGTGACTAGAGGAATATTGAATGGTTTAAATAACTCAGTGACTGCATAAACTACTAAATTCTTGTCTGTTTTCTTTGTTCTTTTGTGATATGAGAGACGATAAGAGGAACGAGGAGAGAGAGAGAGAGAGAGCGGAAGTGCTGACGTGTACATCACGTGACAGGGTGTGACGCGACAGAGTCTGCTGCGACAGGATCAAGTCAAAAGAAAATCAGGCTAGTGCTGTTTTGTTTACAAAACCTTCCCCTACAGGATATTTGATGTTATGACAATTTGACAAGGACTTGGCAAAAGACTGATCAATTGATGAAAATAAAAATTGCATTTTGGACTTTTTGTGCATGAGTGGGTTTGATTAGAGTTGTGTTGGGAATTGAGTGCTGACATTATTCTGTAAAATTAAGATAATTGGATGCTTATTAAGCAATGGGGTTTATGAGTACTGTAGTGTTGCTGGATTATAGGTATTTTCTTTTTGGATTGCTCTGAAGTTGTCTACTTTCCTGTACTTTTCCTGATTGGAGGTGGTAAGATAGCCACTAATTGATAAATTGGTAAAATAAAATAAAACAATTGTTTTTGATTATTCATAAATGTATTGATTAGTTGTTTAATTGGAAGGAGAATTTTATTTTTGAATATTCATATTTTTAATTGATTAATTTTAATTGTTTGGATTAAAAAATATATATATATATTTGTTTAGTTTATATTAATAATTAAAGGGAGGACACTATAGGCTATATATTCTAAAATAATAAAATAATTCACATTAAAGGAATATAATACAGTTGTTACAATGGGGAAAAAGGATATCAGGACTATGAAAGTAATTACACCTGTTGATATAGTACATAAAGTTGATATATTACAAAATAGTAATCCTCTAGTTAATGGTATTGCAAAGTTATCTGGAAAATGGAACAAACGTTGGCCTGACATTGAACAACCATGGCCAGTGGAAGGGACTCTTAACCCTGACGTCATCAACATAATGAAAGTGCTTCTGTCAATTCATAAAGCAGGTCAAAAGAAAGGGAAAAAAAGGGAACAACGTAAAGAAAAGAGACAAAGAGAGCTGGGTGTTCTTAAGTTGTTTGAAAATGAAGGACAAAAACTGATAAAAGATGCCAATGATAAAATAAACAAAGGTATAGAGAAAATGGTGAAACAAGGAAAGGCGACAGAAAAACTAATGGCAGAAGTCAGTACACCTTTCTCACACACGGATTCAGCAAAAAGACCCCCACCTTATGAGAAAGAAGTAGAGCTTAAGGACGTCTATCCTCAGCTTCCGGTGATCGTTCAGGAGGGTGATATTATTGCATCAGAGATGAAGATGAACGAATAATAGAGAGAGGACAAGCAGAAACGACCATAAAAATGAATCCAAACTCCAGAAGTAAGAAAAAACCGAGATGTCTGGAAACTAAGGGTAGAATGAGGTTCAGGAGAACGGAACTTGATGAAGATGATGATGATGATGATGATGATCAGAGTGATGCAGAAGAGATCATGGATGGATATGACCCTGTGATCAGACGGAGGTTGGCCAGAGCAGAAAAAAGGGGTGATGGATGTTTGAAGAAGAAGAATACAAGAGATTCGAGTTCTGATGAAAGCAAAGATGAAGACAAAGATAAAGAGTGGGAGAGTAAAGGTGCTTCATATTCAAGAGGATTTTATCCAACAATGACTAGCACAGAAGAAATAGAAAGAGATATAGACCGATGCGTATCATGCCTGGATAAAGCGAATGATTTAGGAGAAGTAAAAGAACTGGAACAACAACTCAAGAAGCTGAAGATACAGAAGAGAAGAAAAAACTGCTGAGAAAAGAACCCCAAGAATTGGAGAAAAAATATACATTGAGGCCAAGGAAAGAGGGCACTAGTAAGAAAATGATGCCAGTGATCATTCGAGGTCAAAACTTAGAATATAAGCCTTTGCAAAGTACCGATATGTCAGATATACTTGAGAAGCTGCCTACTCTTCAAGATGGAGCCTATCCTTAGATTTCAAAATTGGAAGAAATTACAGTGGGAACACAGTCTGCTATAGGAGACATTAAGAGACTTTTGGCTAATCTCCTTGGGATTCCAGGTATGGAAGACATTTTTCAGAGAGCGGGACTCAATAGATATATATGTGGGGACTGCAGTGAACGACCCTGAATTGTTGGCTGCAAGTAGGAATCGTCTGTGGAGAGCATTGAAAGAAACATTTCCAACAAATGTACATCCTGATAACATTCTGATTGATCCACTAGGACAACAAGACAATCCGAGAGCCTATGTGTCAAGAGTCCATCAAGTGTGGAGAAATATTACTGGAAATGATCCAGATGTGAGTCAAATTGAGCAGTCAATTTTGAGAGCTAAATTGCAGATGGGACTGCCCTCACCAGTAAGGAGTAAACTGGCAGAGGTGGTTGGACTTGGAAGCATGACAAAAGGCGTCTATACAGATCATATAGCCCATCAAGTGGATTTGTACAGAAAAAAGGAACACATCCAGAAAGAACAGGACCAAGAAACTCTCAGAAAACTCAATCAAATACAACTGGCGGAGAAGAAGAAGGAGAAGAGAAGCTTTGGTTATGAAGAATCAGAGTGAACCAAATCAACAATCACTGCTACAGCTTCAACTGAACAAGGTCAAATGCAATTGTACCAGCCACTACTAGAGGTAAAAGTTGTTTCATATCCATAGATAGTTTCTGGAAAGAGGGAATTTCAGAGGAAGATAAAGGAGCAAGTGAAGATCATATGGAGGACAGGTGAACCTTAAAGGAGCAAGGATTCTAGAGTGCCTAGAAGATCCGAAGGGGGGTGTCAGCTGGTAGCACCAATTAGGGAAAAAATATCCAACAATTGAAGTGAAATAAAAGGACTATGAGAAGTGATAGTGGAAAAGCTTTTATATGTGTTCAGCCTAAAGAGGTTAAACATCTCACTATGTAAAAATTAACTAATTAGGATAGGGATTTGAGAGAGTAAAACAGTTGATTACTTTTAAGGAACCAATTGATATCTGCTAAAAAAATCAAAAATTAAAATACCCATACTGGTATCAGAACATATACCTATTGCATTGTTGGGAAGAGATACATTGTGTAAGTTAAACTGTACAATAAGATGTACACCAGACAGCTGTCTGGTAGAATATTTTTTAAAGGAGGCTAAGGTTAGGAGAAAGATAATAAAAGAGTATGGTTTTTGGGAATCATATTTGCTTGAAAAGATTGTCCTCCTGCCTATTAGACAATATGTCTGAAAAATAAAGTTAAAAGGGTGACTGTTATTCTTGGTTACATTCCTACACCAAGAGGTGCATAAGATGTCAAACTAGGCTAAAAGATGTTCAATCGTTTGCCAAGTCTGTGTGTAAAGAAGTCAGAAGCAGGTGGGGACTTCCCGATCACATATTCTAATGTTAGTGGTAAGGGCTTTTGTGAATGAATCAGTGAAATGGGTTTTTGAAAAAGTTAGGAGAAAAGTCAGATTACAAAGTTATGAGAACTAGGGTTGAAGGAACTCTAGGACAGTTAGCTAAGTTTCAATGTTAGTTAGTAGTAAGAGAGAGAGAACTAGTGGTGATAGATGGAAATACAAGTCAAGAGTTCAAAGTCTTAGGGAGAATGGATGAATTAACAACAATGAGATCAACACTTCAGCCTATTATAACAACAGTGAGAAGCAATTTAACTCTTTCAACATTGATAGTTATTAAAGCCATAAATATATCACATTTGATTACAAATTACCAATTTTAGAGGAATTTCATAGTCTGGAAGCCTACCATTGGAGGATAAGTCTAGGAGAGAAGTGGGGACTGTGACTTTTTCCATGGTATGGTGTAACATTTTTGGCAGATCATATTGATAATATTACTTATACTTTGCAGGGTTTTGCAAATGAAACGATAAGAGGGTTTAACCTTCTGTCGAATACTCAAAGAAGTCACAGACTGACGCTGTTGAAACATCACATGGCTCTTGATTATATTCTAGCAAAACAAGGTGGCTTATGTTTGGCTATGAATTTGACGGGGGATGATTGTTATACTTTGATTCCAGATAGTTCTGATAATATCACTAGTGTTATAGATGCATTGAAGAATATAAGGGATGCATTTGGTAGATCTGAAGGTGCTGGATGGTCAGCGAAGACTTGGTTGCAAGATCAGTTAGGCCCAGGGGGAGCAGTGATGGTTCAGATTTTAGTAGCAGCTCTGATAGCGTTGTGTGTGATGTTTTGCTTTTGTACTTTGTTAATGACCTTTGCGAAAGCTATGATATTGAGAAGGGTTGGAGTTGTGATGCCTGGAGACAACACTCAGATGCCGTTGTTGACTGTTCCTGATCTGGATGAAGAGGGACAAGTGGGACTGGATGGAGTATTGATAAATACATATCATTTTTGATTATTTGATCATTTTTCAAATGTTTTTCAAAATTAGTGTGATTTTAGTGTTTTGTTATGAATCAAAGGGGGGAAATAGAATAATGTGATTCATTCATATATCATTTATATATCATTTTTATATTCTTAGTTGATATTGATGTTTTAATTTGAATGTGTTGTTTTGCAAAAGATACTGTTTGGTCTTTTCTTTTCTTCCAGAAGCATATGGGGGAATATGTAGAGATTGAAATACTCAAACAAGGGCAATATGAAGGGACAATATGAAAGGACAATATGAAGGGACTGGAGGAGATGGAACAAGGAAGGTGTGGAAATGTTCAGAGTCCATCATCAATGATGCATTGGAAGTCGACACTGCTGAGGAAATGAAGTGTAGTGGACTACATTCCAGTGTCTGCAATGAAATATAGACATATTTGCATGTGTAATACATAATTTGTGTCATATTCTTTCTGTATTAGGTATACATTTTTGTAGAATATTTGCTGTTATTGGATACATGTGGGGATCTCAGATGTTTTTGTTTATTTCGTGAATGCTTAGGGACATGGAGTCTAGGCAGGGATAGAGATAATCCACAGTAGGGTCCGATGGGTCGACCAGCCTGAGAGTGGACATTTTGGATAGTATTTTGTTTGCTGGGGCTTTCATGTGTATTTAATTGCATCATAGTTTCAAATGCATTGATAAAGATTTATGAATTGATCTGGAGTACTTAGGTGGTTGCCTGGGGCAGAGGGGCCGTGAGAGAATTTTACTGTCTTGATTGATGGATGGATATTTGGAAAGAAGGCTGCCAGACAGGTTTTTCTCTCTCACACTCCATAAAGATTTGTTCATATTTCATAGTAATGTATGCACACTCCATAAAGATTTGTTCATATTTCATAGAAATATATTTACACTCAATAGAAAAATGTTTTTGGTTTATTGTTAAAGATACTCAATAAGATAAATTGTTACTTGTCATAATCCTATTCTTTTTGTTTTCGAGACTTTTAGTTAGTCTCGAAGGGGGGAAATATGTAGTGTATGGAGAATTATGACTTTGCTAATGTTTTCAAATGGAACCTGAGAGGCTGTTTATTCAGTGTTAGAGGGAGTAGTTTTAGAGTGACACCATAGAACAGACAGAGTCTGTTTGTTGGAGACAGGTGATTGGACAGTAGAGGGAGCCACCCATATTTTGGGAAAGATTATAAGTACTGGGTTTGAACAAAGAACATTAGAGCAGACATATTCTTTTCGGACACTGCTCTCCGGATGATCTTGACATCTGTAAACTTATGCTGAAATCTTGTGATATGAATAAAACTTATGATCAAAGCTCAGTATAAGCGGACTCCTTTGTTACAGCATAATTAGCCACATTGACTCGACACTACAACTGTCTCACTCTGCCTAACCTGGTTTACAGCTTTGGGCAAGGTATGCTGGGAATCCAACTGTAACTTTTCTGAAAGTTAGATATTTCTTATTCCTACTACAATCCGATCTCGGATCAGTTCTTCCCTTAGTGCCCAAACTGACAATGTTCCGCTAGCTTGTGAACAGCTGTGATAAAGCTGTTGGCGGTTTCACCCTGCTCCTGTTGGCGCACATTAAGCCTAGCTCTCTCAAATACAATGTTGTGTCTCCCTACGAAATGAGTTTCAAAACTGTCTTTAACGGCACTGTAGTTAAGTTTCTCTTCCTCAGTCAACGGTGAAGCATTTAATATATCCTCAGCTTCATCACCCATAGAGTAAATCAGTGTATTCACTTGAAATGCCAAATTTTTCACGTTTAAGCCTGAAGCTACTCTGTACCTTTCAAAGGGCCTGATCCATTTCAGCTAGTTTTGAATGTCCATACAACCAACATTTTCTGGGGGGCTAATGCGAAATCTGTCAGCACTAGCCACTGGCCTGTCCATGTTTGCGTGAGAGCCCGTTGAACTTGAAGTCGCAAACCCTGAAAAATCTTCCTCTTACAACATGTTGCTAGCAGTAACTTAGTCCTTGCTCATTAGCTAGCCCAATGATGATTTTGCACGGTTTATCTCCAACACTGTGTCCTCCTTGCTTTGAAACAGTCTGTCGGCCTGAATATATGATTTACTTGGTAAGTCCTTCACATTTATGTGATTATTAAAACCACTTCCTAGTCTGCGCATGTCATGCATATGTACGGATACCCACAAGGGCCATCCTATTACAAAAGGAAAGGGTTAACACTTTTGACTGGGCTGAGCGGGAACTATGCTTCCGCAGAGGAAGGGGAGCCAGCAGGCCAGAGGTGGATGAACGCAATGCCCTCGTTTGGGTGTAGGGACTGATCAGAGCCTGAAGGTACGGAGGTGCCGTTCCCCTCACAGCTCCATAGGCAAGCACCATGGTCTTGTAACAGATGCGAGCTTCAACTGGAAGCCAGTGGAGTGTGCGGAGGAGCGGGGTGACGTGAGAGAACTTGGGAAGGTTGAACACCAGACGGGCTGCGGCATTCTGGATGAGTTGTAGGGGTTTAATGGCACAGGCAGGGAGCCCAGCCAACAGCGAGTTGCAGTAATCCAGACGGGAGATGACAAGTGCCTGGATTAGGACCTGTGCCGCTTCCTGTGTAAGGCAGGGTCGTACTCTCCGAATGTTGTAGAGCATGAACCTACAGGATCGGGTCACCGCCTTGATGTTAGCGGAGAACGACAGGGTGTTGTCCAGGGTCACGCCAAGGCTCTTCGCACTCTGGGAGGAGGACACAACGGAGTTGTCAACCGTGATGGCGAGATCATGGAACAGGCAGTCCTTCCCCGGGAGGAAGAGCAGCTCCGTCTTGCCAAGGTTCAGCTTGAGGTGGTGATCCGTCATCCATACTGATATGTCTGCCAGACATGCAGAGATGCGATTCACCACCTGGTTATCAGAAGAGGGAAAGGAGAAGATTAGTTGAGTGTCGTCAGCGTAGCAATGATAGGAGAGGCCATGTGAGGATATGACAGAGCCAAGTGACTTGGTGTATAGGGAGAATAGGAGAGGGCCTAGAACTGAGCCCTGGGGGACACCAGTGGTGAGAGCACGTGGTGCGGAGACAGCTTCTCGCCACGCCACTTGGTAGGAGCGACCGGTCAGGTAGGACGCAATCCAAGAGTGAGCCGCGCCGGAGATGCCCAGCTCGGAGAGGGTGGAGAGGAGGATCTGATGGTTCACAGTATCAAAGGCAGCAGACAGGTCTAGAAGGACAAGAGCAGAGGAGAGAGAGTTAGCTTTAGCAGTGCGGAGAGCCTCCGTGACACAGAGAAGAGCAGTCTCAGTTGAATGACCAGTCTTGAAACCTGACTGGTTTGGATCAAGAAGGTCATTCTGAGAGAGATAGCAAGAGAGTTGGCTAAAGACGGCACGCTCAATAGTTTTGGAGAGAAAAGAAAGAAGGGATACTGGTCTGTAGTTGTTGACATCAGAGGGATCGAGTGTTGGTTTTTTGAGAAGGGGTGCAACTCTCGCTCTCTTGAAGACGGAAGGGACATAGCCAGCGGTCAAGGATGAGTTGATCAGCGAGGTGAGGTAGGGGAGAAGGTCACTGGAGATGGTCTGGAGAAGAGAGGAGGGGATAGGGTCAAGCGGGCAGGTTGTTGGGCGGCCTGCAGTCACAAGTCGCAGGATTTTATCTGGAGAGAGAGGGGAGAAAGAAGTCAAAGCATAGGGTAGGGCAGTGTGAGCAGGACCAGCAGTGTCATTTGACTTAACAAACGAGGATCGGATGTCGTCAACCTTCTTTTCAAAGTGGTTGACGAAGTCATCCACAGAGAGGGAGGAGGGGGGGGGGGGGGGGGGGGGGGGGGGGAGGAGGATTCAGCAGGGAGGAGAATGTGGCAAAGAGCTTCCTATGGTTAGAGGCAGATGCTTGGAATTTAGAGTGGTAGAAAGTGGCCTTAGCAGCAGAAACAGATGAAGAAAATGTAGAGAGGAGGGAGTGAAAAGATGCCAGGTCCGCAGGGAGTTTAGTTTTCTTCCATTTCCGCTCAGCTGCCCGGAGCTCTGTTCTGTGAGCTCGCAATGAGTCATCAAGCCACGGAGCTGGAGGGGAGGACCGAGCCGGCCGGGAGGATAGGGGACATAGAGAGTCAAAGGATGCAGAAAGGGAGGAGAGGAGGGTTGAGGAGGCAGAATCAGGAGATTGGAGGGAGAAGGTTTGAGCAAAGGGAAGAGATGATAGGATGGAAGAGGAGAGAGTAGCGGGAGAGAGAGAGCGAAGGTTGCGGCGGCGCATTACCATCTGTGTAGGGGCAGAGTGAGTAGTGTTGGAGGAGAGCGAGAGAGAAAAGGATACAAAGTAGTGGTCGGAGACATGGAGGGGAGTTGCAGTGAGATTAGTAGAAGAACAGCATCTAGTAAAGATGAGGTCAAGCGTATTGCCTGCCTTGTCAGTAGGGGGGGACGGTGAGAGGGTGAGGTCAAAAGAGGAGAGGAGTGGAAAGACGGAGGCAGAGAGAAATGAGTCAAATGTAGACGTAGGGAGGTTGAAATCCCCCAAAACTGTGAGGGGTGAGCCATCCTCAGGAAAGGAGCTTATCAAGGCGTCAAGCTCATTGATGAACTCTCCAAGGGAACCTGGAGGGCGATAGATGACAAGGATATTAAGCTTAAATGGGCTAGTGACTGTGACAGCATGGAATTCAAATGAGGAGATAGACAGATGGGTTAGGGGAAAAATTTAGAATGTCCACTTGGGAGAGATGAGGATTCCTGTGCCACCACCCCGCTGACCAGATGCTCTCGGGGTATGCGAGAACACATGGTCAGACGAGGAGAGAGCAGTAGGAGTAGCAGTGTTTTCAGTGGTAATCCATGTTTCCGTCAGCGCCAAGAAGTCGAGGGACTGGAGGGTAGCATAGGCTGGGATGAAGTCTGCCTTGTTGGCATCAGAACGGCAGTTCCAGAGGCTGCCTGAGATCTGGAACTCCAGGTGTGTAGTGCGTGCAGGGACCACCAGGTTAGAGAGGCAGCAGCCACGCGGTGTGAGGCGTTTGTGTAGCCTGTGCGGAGAGGAGAGAACAGGGATAGGCAGAGGCATAGTTGACAGGCTGCAGCAAATGGCTACAATAATGCAGAGGAGATCGGAATGAAATGAACTAAACATCTGGGAAAGGAGAGAGCAGGGCCTCCCTCACCAAAACTCCCAAATATAACTCTCCCAACTTCCACCTCAGAAACTATAATTGTTTCACTGAAACACCCGAATATAACTCTCCCAACTTCCACTTTAGAAATTAGAATTGTTGTAAACTACAGCGGTACAATGTTTCTAGGAATAGACTCTAACTTACTTTATTCAGCTAGCTAACTAGGTACAGTATTCTTCCATGAAAACCGCCCAGGGCACCGTATCCTATGACGCCATAGCTAACTAGCGTGCTAGCATCCAATAAGACACGGTTTAGCACCAATACTTGGTTACAACAATCTACCAATAGTGTGTTAACACACTAAACAGACAATTCGTGTCCGTGTCTAGTTTCTTTCATAACGCAGCAATAATTAAACGTTGGCTAGCTAGCACAAAGTCAGTCATGCTAGCTACACAAGTGGACTACACATCTCGAATGTTCAGAAAGGGAAGCTTTATGTTGCAAAATTCTCATTGACTAAAATTATATTGTATTCAGCTGCTACAGTTCTGCTAGCTGGTAGTGTTGGCTAGCTAGCAATGGCTGCTGTGTTGACTTTGTTTGAAAAACGGCGTTGCTGCGAACGAATGTAGCTGGCTAAAATTGTATTGTATTTAGTTGCTACAGTGCTGGTAGCGTTGGCTAGCTAGCAATGGCTGCGGTGATGACTTTGTTTGAAAAACGGCGTCGCTGCGAACGAATGTAGCTGGCTAAAAGGATATTGTATTTAGTTGCTACAGTACTGCTAGCTGGTATTGTTGGCTAGCTAGCAATGGCTGCGGTGTTGACTTTGTTTGAAAAACGGCGTCGCTGCGAACGAATGTAGCTGGCTAGCTACCCTCGATAGTTTCTCTATACTACACCTTTATCTTTGATACAAATACAACTATGTAGCTAGCTAACATTACACTAATCAAATCGTTCCATTGTAATGTAATGTGTCATATTACCTGCGGAGCGAAGTACAGCATGACTACTCACCTCGCCTCGCCTCCAAGACCCTGTGATTTTCCTGCCTTTACTGCTGTTATACCACAGTCAATTGCTCTACCACTGAGGTACAATGCCTTGCAAAAGTATTCATCCCCCTTGGCGTTTTTCCTATTTTGTTGCATTACAACCTGTAATTTAATTGGATTTTTATTTGGATTTCATGTAATGGACATACACAAAATAGTCAACATTTGTGAAGTGAAATGAAAAAAATAACTTGTTTCAAAGAATTCTAAAAAATCTATAACGGAAAAGTGGTGAAAAGTGGTGCGTGCACCCCCTTTGCTATGAAGCCCCTAAATAAGATCTGGTGCAACCAATTACCTTCAGAAGTCACATAATTAGTTAAATAAAGTCCACCTGTGTGCAATCTAAGTGTCACATGATCTGTCACATGATCTCAGTATATATACACCTGTTCTGAAAGGCCCCAGAGTCTGCAACACCACTAAGCAAGGGGCACCACCAAGCAAGCGGCACCATGAAGACCAAGGAGCTCTCCAAACAGGTCAGGGACAAAGTTGTGGAGAAGTACAGATCAGGGTTGGGTTATAAAAAAATATCAGAAACTTTTAACATCCCACGGAGCACCATCAAATCCATTATAAAAAAAATGGGCATTAATCAGAGAGGAAACAAAGAGACCAAAGATAACCCTGAAGGAGCTGCAAAGCTCCACAGCGGAGATTGGAGTATCTGTCCATAGGACCACTTTAAGCCGTACACGCCACAGAGCTGGGCTTTACGGAAGAGTGACCAGAAAAAAGCCATTGCTTAAAGAAAAAAATAAGCAAACCCGTTTGGTGTTCGCCAAAAGCCATGTGGGAGATTTCCCAAACATATGGAAGAAGGTACTCTGGTCAGATGAGACTAAAATTGAGCTTTTTGGCCATCAAGGAAAACGCTATGTCTGGTGCAAACACAACACCTCTCATCACCCCGAGAACACCATCCCCACAGTGAAGCATGGTGGTGGCAGTATCATGCTGTGGGGATGTTTTTCATCGGCAGGGACTGGGAAACTGGTCAGAATTGAAGGAATGATGGATGGCGCTAAATAGAGGGAAATTCTTGAGGGAAACCTGTTTCAGTCAGATTTGAGACTGGGATGGAGGTTCACCTTCCAGCAGGACAATGACCCTAAGCATACTGCTAAAGCAACACTTGAGTGGTTTAAGGAGAAACATTTAAATGTCTTGGAATGGCCTAGTCAAAGCCCAGACCTCAATCCAATTGAGAATCTGTGGTATGACTTAAAGATTGCTGTACACCAGCGGAACCCATCCAACTTGAAGAAGCTGGAGCAGTTTTGCCTTGAAGAATGGGCAAAAATCCCAGTGGCTAGATGTGCCAAGCTTATAGAGACATACCCCAAGAGACTTGCAGCTGTAATTGCTGCAAAAGATGGCTCTACAAAGTATTGACTTTGGGGGGGTGAATAGTTATGCACGCTCAAGTTTTCAGTTTTTTTGTCTTATTTCTTGTTTGTTTCACAATAAATAATATTTTGCATCTTCAAAGTGGTAGGCATGTTGTGTAAATGAAACGATACAAACCCCCCACAAATCCATTTAAATTCCAGGTTGTAAGGCAACAAAATAGGAAAAATGCCAAGGGGGGTGAATACTTTCAAAAGCCACTGTATACCTCCTATTAAACTCGTAGCAACCAGAGGCGTTATCATTGTGTTGTTGGTTTTAGGCCAAGCCTATGAGATCACCACTACTAGGCCAGGGCACCGACCTCCTTCCTTTGAGTATCGGTTCCCTTCAGTGGGTGTCACAAAACTCTATATTATGATAGAGGGTGTTACACTGGTTCTTACATAGCTCATTGTTTACCAAATCATCTAAAACAATAGCTCTAGAATGTGTTTAGCCCTAAACCAAACCTAGTTACCCGGGAAAAGAGAGATAGAGGATTGCGGCTACATCACAGACTCAGTTTGTAATGAGCTTTCCGATCACTTCGCTCTATTGATCCACAGCACACGTTTAATGATGCTAGCCTTGGGTTGTACAGAGCAGAGCTTTGATGTGTTCTCCACAGAGCAGCCCTGACCCTGGGCCTGCAAGGGGGCTGTCAAGTTGTTTCTGGAGGTGACTTTAGGTGGTGATGCTGGAGGCCATAGTCACGAAAACCCCTCCAGCTTAATTACCACACTGAAGGCCATGGATCCCTGGACCAGAACAGCTAAATTAGCAGAATTACTCGCCTGCAGTGTCACACTAATTATGGAGCAAAAACTCCTCGCCAAAAAAGATCATTAACAAATTATATTTTAGAAAGATAGTTAGGGAGAGGAAATGGAGTGACGGAGAGAGCGAGGGAGAGAGAATGCGAGAGAGAACAAGTAAGAGAACATTTCAGAGTTAAATGTGCTGTAACGATGAAATGATGACTGGCTTGACTGAGATTTCTAATCAGTTTGCGACTGAGCATGCCAGGTTTGCATATGTCGGCATATATCTGTTAGTGTTTATGTGTGTATCTGTGCACAGGAGAGGCTAAGCTTGCGGTTTGAGGCACAATAACAAAGGTATAAACATGGGAGGTGTGTGTGTAGTTCAGATCTGAGATGGAGTGTGTTGTGGCCAGACATCCATCTGACTGTTTGTTGTCTCTGCTACCTACTGTGTGTGTGTGTGTGTGCCTAACCAAGCTAATTAAATGCCTCTCTCGCACACCACATCTTCTCTGCAGTGGCAGCACTACAGACAGACAGACACTGAGCAGATGGAGGGGAGCTATAGCACTCGGTTTAAACACAGATGGGGAAAAATACCTCTGTGTTCTAGAACGTTTTGATGTATGGGTTGCACATGCATTGTTGTCACACATTATAGACTTACCGTTCTGTGTTGCACAACATTATTCATCCACAGACTATGCACCCTGCACTTTTATCCTAGAACTGCACATTGCTCTTTGCACGACTTTCTGTGCTCTGCCACGGACTGACATATATATTTCCCCCGTTGAACATCATCCTGTAAAACAGTTTTAGATTCATATATCTTTACATGCATACGTTATAATGTAAAGTATAGCGTTTATAGTGTGGTCTGTTGTTTTTAGTCTCAGTGTTCATAGTTTATACTGTATGTGGATTGTGTAAATTCCGTATTTATTGTCTCTCTGTGTATTCTGTTTATTGTCGCAGCAGCATTTCACAGAGTCAAATTCCTGTACATGCAAATGTATTTGGTGAATAAAGACGATTCTGATTCTAACAAATGCCAGTGTTTTTGTTTGGATATACAGTGAAATGACAATTTATGTAACATTAATGAAAATTGATTTGACATTGGAGGTATTTTCCTCCTTTGTACCACCTCTATCTGGATGGCCTGTTGTTTACAGGCTTTCTCTGAGTGCTCTGACTCGTCTCTTGGTCTGTTTTCTTTCCCTGGTCTTATTGGTTGCAGAACTCTGAGTGCCGGCGTGGGGCTTTTTGCTTATTGTGAGTAAGAATGAACTCGAAGGACAGAGTCTTTAAGGTCAACGTTAGTTCAATGTCTAAAGCTAAATAAATTGTTCATATTGTACTTATCGTCAGTTCTTGTGTTCTTTAGAGGAGAGCAAGAAAAGTAAGCCAGAGAGTCAGAGAGTTAGACATGGATTCAATCAGTTTGAGCGTTTAACCAGCGTTAACCAGCGTTGGACAAATCTGCAAGTGTAGGCTCTATCGATGTTGATGTTAGGCTAATGAATGTTTTCATGTTCATTTGGATGGGGCCTATCAGTCTAATTAGTGTGTTTGAACTTCTAATTTGAGTGTTTTAACTTCTAACGCGGCTGCATGGGATTAGAGTTGGGTGTGGTTTCGTTGCATCCAATGGCAGTGTCCGCGATAAGGTAACGCTGCTTGTGGATTTGACAGCTCTAATGCAGTTCCACCTCCGACACCACCAAAACAACGCTATGTGGATGTGAATGTGATTGAATCTAGCCCTTAGTTTTAAAGGAGAGAGAGAGGGAGAGAGAGAGAGAGAGAAAGAGAGAGAGAGAGAGAGAGAGAGAGAGAGAGAGAGAGAGAGAGAGAGAGAGAGAGAGAGAGAGGGAGAGAGAGAGAGGGAGAGAGAGAGAGAGAGGGAGAGAGAAAGACGAAGTGAGATCAGTACAGACAGAGCTAGAGAGAGAGAGAGAGTGAGCGAGGGTAACTGCTAGTGACAGACTGGGCAGGCTACACTGCGGGATACGGCCTTAGCGCTGCGGTTCCTGAGAGCGGAGAGGAGTGTTAATCCAGACGTTTACCTCCACGCTGTTTCAACCCTTCTGATATGATCTGCATATACACGCTCTCCCATGTCAATTATACAACACACACGCAGGCCGCGCCGCCTCCTTCGGCCCTGCGCACGTCGACTGTGATTTAGATCTAGATCTGCATGCGCAGAGTGAGAGGGAAACACACACACACATACACTCACACAGACAGACACACACACACACACACACACACATGCATCCTGCTCTGACGTACCACACTGCACTGTAGGAACTGGAGTCAGGACAAGAAACTCTCTTCTTACTCACTTCCCCCTAAACAAACAAATAAGTAACTCAACATAGCATACGATATGTGCTGATGCCTGGAGCGTGGAGGTTTAAATGGGGTTTCAGTGTTCAAACAATCCCCCATACACTCCCACTACAAACTCACTCTGTGCAGTCTATCTAGGGGCCCTGGGCGGAGATCGTTCAGAGACAGTATGGTTATTTAATTACGATGGTATTTCCATTTCATAGTTCCACAATGATTCAAATAAAAAATCGATAAAGACAGAAACCATGCTCTTGCCGTAAAATGGCCCTCCATACACTAATATATCAAGTAACACTTAAAGTAATTCAAGATTACTCATGTTTTCCGAGACAGTAAACTCGAATGACCGAGACAGTAAACTAATAGGATATAGAGGAGCCTGTACTGTATACCTCTCAGGCTTCCTCTGGCATATTACATATTACAGGCCTACTGTTTATTACAGTTTTATATCATTCTGTGAGGATTGTTTTGTCTGGAATCCTTTTCTTCAAAGGAAGGAAGTTGACATGAAAGTTTTATAGAACAGCTCTTGGTGTGTGATGATCATATGGGGGGAAGTCATACTGTCACAGTCTGAGGTTTCATACTGTGGGAGACTTGTTCTGTTGTAGGTCTGCACTGAATACAGATACTTAGTAATAAGTACCAACACGACAGGTTATCAAAATTCTATCCTCCTGATTCCTGCTTACAAGCAAAAACTAAAGCAGGAAGCACCAGTGACTCGGTCAATAAAGAAGTGGTCAGATGACGCAGATGCTAAGCTACAGGAATGTTTTGCTAGCACAGACTGGAATATGTACACCACAACAGTCACTGGCTTCATCAATAAGTGCATCGATGACGTCGTCACCACAGTGACCGTACGTACATACCCCAACCATAAGCCATGGATTACAGTCAACATCCGCACTGAGCTAAAGGGTAGAGTTGCCGCTTTTAAAGAGAGGGACTCTAACCCGGACGCTTATAAGAAATCCCGCTATGCCCTCCGACGAACCACCAAACAGGCAAAGCGTCAATACAGGACTAAGATTGAATCGTACTACACTGGCTCTGACGCTCGTCGGATGTGGCAGGGCTTGCAAACTATTACAGACTACAAAGGGAAGCACAGCCGCGAGCTGCCCAGTGACACAAGCCTACCAGACGAGCTAAATCACTTCTATGCTCACTTCGAGACAAGCAACACTGAAGCATGCATGAGAGCATCAGCTGTTCCGGATGACTGTGTGATCACGCTCTCCGTAGCCGATGTGAGTAAGACCTTTAAACAGGTCAACATTCACAAGGCCGCAGGGCCAGACAGCTTACCAGGACGTGTACTCTGAGAATGCGCTGACCAACTGGCGAGTGTCTTCACTGACATTTTCAACCTGTCCCTGACTGAGTCTGTAATACCAACATGTTTCAAGCAGACCACCATAGTTGCTGTGCCCAAGAACACTAAGATAATCTGCCTAAATGACTACAGACCAATAGCACTCACTTCTGTAGCCATGAAGTGCTTTGAAAGGCTGGTCATGGCTCACATCAACACCATTATCCCAGAAACCCTAGCTAGACCCACTCCAATTTGCATACCGCCCCAACAGATCCACAGATGATGCAATCTCTATTGCACTCCACACTGCCCTTTCCCACCTGGACAAATGGAACACCTATGTGAGAATGCTATTCATTGACTACAGCTCAGCGTTCAACACCATAGTGCCCTCAAAGCTCATCATTAAGCTAAGGACCCTGGGACTAAACACCTTCCTCTACAACTGGATCCTGGACTTCCTAACGGGCCGTCCCCAGGTGGTAAGGGTAGGTAACAGCACATCTGCCACACTGATCCTCAACACGGGGGCCCCTCAGGGGTGCGTGCTCAGTCACCTCTTGTACTCCCTGTTCACCCATGACTGCATGGCCAGGCATGACTCCAACACCATCATTAAGTTTGCCGACGACACAACAGTGGTAGGCCTGATCACGAACAACGATGAGACAGCCTATAGGGAAGAGGTCAGATACCTGGACGTGTGGTGCCAGGATAACAACCTCTCCCTCAACGTGATCAAGACAAAGGAGATGATTGTGGACCACAGGAAAAGAAGGACCGAACACGCCCCCATTCTCATCGACGGGGCTGTAGTGGAGCAGGTTGAGAGCTTCAAGTTCCTTGGTGTCCACATCACCAACAAACTATCATGGTCCAAACACACCAAGACAGTCGTGAAGAGGCTACGGCAAAGCCTATTCACCCTCAGGAGACTGAAAAGATTTGGCATGGGTCCTCAGATCCTCAAAAAGTTATACAGCTGCACCATCGAGAGCATCCTGACTGGTTGCATCACTGCCTGGTATGGCAACTGCTCGCCGTCCAACCGCAAGGCACTACAGAGGTAGTCCGTACGGCCTAGTATATCACTGGGGCCAAGGTTCCTGCCATCCTGGACCTCTATACCAGGCGGTGTCAGAGGAAGGCCCTAAAAATTGTCAAAGACTCCAGCCACCCTAGTCATAGACTGTTCTCTCTGCTATAGCACGGCATGCAGTACCGGAGCGCCAAGTCTAGGTCGAAAAGGCTTCTTTACAGCTTATAATATAATATGCCATTTAGCAGACGCTTTTATCCAAAGCGACTTACATTTTTTGTTTATGGGTGGTCCCGGGGATCAAACACACTACCTTGGCGTTACAAGCGCCGTGCTCTACCAGCTGAGCTACAGAGGACCAAGCCATAAGACTCCTGAACAGATACTCAAACAGATACTCAAATGGCTACCCAGACTATTTTTTACTTATCTATTGTTTACTTAACACTGCATTGTTGGTTAAGGGCTTGTAAGTAAGCATTTCACTGTAAGGTTGTATTCGGCGCATGTGACAATTTAATTGTAATTAATCCTCCCAAAACAGCCAGTCTTCTGTGTCAGTATCCCTGTATTCCTGTCCAGAATGCCAGACCATCTAGCCCCTTCCATGGCTCCTGTCCTCCAGTGTCAATGGTCTGGGTCGGGCGAGAGCCTGCATGAGTGGAGCAGTGTTGAGTTAGTGTGTTAGTGAGTGACATATTGTGCCCACTCTGTTCCCCCTGACCTGCCATTCTCCTGGAGGGCCCTAGGTTCTGGCTGTAGCACAGTGTTCCTGGAAGGCACAACACAGCTCTGTTCTTCACTGGTGCAGCCAGGGAGCCAGCAAGCCGAGAAAGAGGCCAAAGAAACAGGTGCACCACATGGCCCAGAGGGACACAAAGGGGGGCTGTGTGTTTCTCTTTGGCAGGGATTGTGTGTGTGTGAAGCACATGGGGATGTGGGAAACTCATTCCTCAGCCTGAAGTGTCCCCACTTGCGCTGCTGAATAGCTAGCTTTTCGCCTGGCACGGCTGCTAAGACGCTACGGGAGGGCGGTAACATGTGCTAGCAAGGCAGAGGTGCTAAAGTCGAGCCTCAGTGTGAGCCGAATCAGGAGGAAGTGGTACTCGCTAAGCAAGCAGCGTGACGTCCGTTACACTTGCGTGTGAAAATGTTCAGCTGCCATGGGGATGTTGTGGGCAGCCAAGATGCAATGTCCCAAATAATGTGTAAAATATACCTGTCTTTTAACACAGGCTCTATCTGTGTCATGCATGCTCACACAGGCGAACAGTCCTCATAGCAGAGGTGAATTGTTCCATAGAAAATTGGTCTCTCCTGGGGCCGTGTACAGCTCTGTCAAGCTGAGCCCCATGGCAGCCCCAGATGCTCATGGGAAATGTCAAGGCTCCAGAGAGGTACTGATGAGGATACATCTCAGAGAGGGAGGGAGGGATGGGTGGATGTAGGGATGGAGGGATATATGGTAGGCTAGATGGATGAAGGGATGGGGGGAATGCAGGTGGAGAGCTGTTGAGTAAATCAGAGCATGCTGCATCCTCATAGAGAGAGATAGAGAGAGAGACAGGAGAGAGAGAGAGACAGAGGAGCGAGAGCGCTAGCGAGTGGGGCAATAAGGGTGAAATTAGATAGGGACATAGAGCTATATCTGGGGAACTATAACTAATAAATTGCATCCTTACACCTGATTAAACAGCATGTTGTGTAGAAAAGGGAGAAGAGGAGAGCGACAAGGAGACATTGTGAAGATGAGGAGAGTTGTTGAGGGAATTGGAGCGTCTTGTACATTTACACTGGAAAAACAGAAGTCGAAATACAAGTAGCTACACAGACAGAGCGGGGAGAGAGAGAGAGAGAGAGAGAGAGAGAGAGAGAGAGAGAGGGAGAGAGAGAGAGAGCGAGAGAGAGAGAGAGAGAGAGAGAGAGAGAGAGAGAGAGAGAGAGAGAGAGAGAGAGAGAGAGAGAGAGAGAGAGAGAGAGAGAGGAGAGAGAGAGAGAGAGAGAGAGAGAGAGGGAGAGAGAGAGAGAGAGAGAGAGAGAGAGAGAGAGAGAGAGAGAGAGAGAGAGAGAGAGAGAGAGAGAGAGAGAGAGAGAGAGAGAGAGAGAGAGAGTTCATGCTTGTTTGAAGTATGAGAGACGGAGTCCTCTCAGTGATAGCTTTCCTGTGCTGTGGCCTTCTGGCTGTGTTTGTGATGAAAGGTTAGCGGTTAGCATGTTAGCATCACCACTCCCTTGATGCTCCTTCCTGTGTTTCTAAAGACTGGTTTACACCTTCTGTCTCTTTCTTCCATCTGTCTAGTAATCTCAGGCTTACAACCCCCCTCCAGTCACACGCACGCACACACACACACGCACACACACACACGCACACACACATACTCAAAGATCTGCACCCTGAAATAAATCCCACTCCCAGTTGGGCTTTTTGAAATTGATGTGTGGAAAATGAATGTGTGGAAAATTAACTGCAGTGTGATCATTAGAGATGGACATCTGCTTGATGCTGGAACAGAGATAGATGATGTGTTGATAAGTGGTTCAGCGTGAACCTGTCCAAACAACTGGGCTGAGGTTTTCCTCACGTTCCTCCTGTTTGGTGAGCACGGAGGGATGTGTCTGTCTGTCCATCCATCTGGGGTGTACATGGCTCTGGATACGTCCCAAATGGCACCATATTCCCTATATAGTGCACTACTTCTGACCACCCATATGGGTCTGGCCAAAAGTAGTGCACTATAAAGGGAATAGGGTGCCATTTGGGAAGTAGCCTCTGTCACATTGTGGTGCCATTTGGGATGTAGCCTCTGTCACATTGTGGTTTGTCAGGAGAGGAAGGCTTATCCATCACAGGAAACACTGTTCATGGAGACAGGAGAGCTGTAGAGTTGACAGCACAAATGAGTGTCAGTTTGCTGCCTCTCTTTCCACTACAATTATCTGATTTCATCACTGTGAGAGAAAGATTTAGCCATCTATCGCCCAACATTTACTCATAAATAGACACACAGGCGTTAACACGCGCACACACACACACACACACACACACACACACACACACACACACACACACACACACACACACACACACACACACACACACACACACACACACAACACACACACACACACACCAGGGATGCTGGTTTACACATATTTGTTTGTCAGCTATCCTTTTCTACCAATCTGAGACGCAACAAGTCTCACACACATCATAGCAGGAGAACATCAAACCTGATCTGAGAACAGATGGGCGTAAAGTCCCTCTGCCATGCACCTGTGTGAGATCCACCTTGATCTGATCACAGAACAGTAGATATTCGGGGAGGATGGAAACCTTATAGGGTCGTCACAAAACACATTCCCTCTATGCTACAAGCAGAACATTGAAGCTATCCCCATGTGTTGTGTTGTGTGCTGATCATCAGAAAGCTGTTTGGACTAGAAATACAGGCTGCTCCTCTGGAGTCAGATGGAACAGAACTCTGTGTACGTGTTTGACCTGCAGATAGACTATCTAGTGTTGGGTGGTTATAGACAATAGATTCTATATATATTTGGGTAACACTTTACCTGACACACAGCGTCATAACACGTTATGACACGATCATAATATGACACGATCATAACCATGTCATAATGTGTCGTAACAGCTGACATAACTTGTCAAAACCTGTCATTATATGGTCATAACGCTATAATGACACCTACATTTACACCTGTTGCGACATATATTGCGTTGTTTTATGGCTGGTTTTGACACCTACATAAGAGTGTCAAAACCCACAAAACCTACCACACAAGGCAAAACATTCCATTACACCATAGCCTACTTATCAACAGTATGTTTAGGTTATATACCGTTTTCTGAAATGGACCATATTAATTTACCTTTGTAATTGCGCACAAATTGATGCCAGACATGCACCTACCCCAATGCTCTGTTGCTGATGACTGGGATGAATGCACCTACCCCAATGCTCTGTTGCTGATGACTGGGATGAATGCACCTACCCCAATGCTCTGTTGCTGATGACTGGGATGAATGCACCTACCCCAATGCTCTGTTGCTGATGACTGGGATGAATGCACCTACCCCAATGCTCTGTTGCTGATGACTGGGATGAATGCACCTACCCCAATGCTCTGTTGCTGATGACTGGGATGAATGCAGGAGCAGATTTCAGGAGCAGGACAAGACGCCCTCTTTTTGACTGATGACTGACATAAGGGCATGTATGTGATAGGCCTATCTGGCTTATATGATTATGATGGTCATAATGCTTCATGACAGTGTCTTAAAGTGTATTTTCTGCAAGTTATTTAAAATATGATGAAAAAAATTACTGTCAAGAATTCATTACAACAACAACAACAAAGGACTTAAGAAAAAACGTTCAAATGAAAGGAAACTTCTTTGCAGGGAAAAAAACACATTTGAATAAATGTGGGTTTTGACACTCTTATGTTGGTGTCATAACCAGCCATAAAATAATGCAATATATGTCACAACAGGTGTAAATATATGGGTCATGACAGTGTTATGACCATATTTTGACAGGTTATGACAAGTTATGTCGGCTGTTATGACATATTATGGCATGGTTATGGCCGTGTCAAAACGTGTTATAGTGCTGTGTGTCAAGTAAAGTGTTACAAACCAAATCAAATCAAATGCTTTGTAAACAACAGGTGTAGACTAACAGTGAAATGCTTACTTACGAGCCCTTCCCAACAATGCAGAGAGAAAGAAAATAGATAAATAATAGAAAAGTAGAACACGTGATAATAAAAGTAATAATAAGTACACAATGAGTAATGATATCTTGGGGTACCAGTACCGAGTCGATGTGCAGGGAGATGGCTATCCAACCATATATTATTCACAGTATTTGTTTAGCATGCAAAAGGAAGCTACAGTATATTGTTAGTGCTTTTCTCTCAGTGCCACAGTAAGACAATATAGTTCTGTGGATTGTTTGCTGTCACGGTGTGATGTCTCCGAATGCCTCCTAGGAGATGAATGGACGTGTAATTTAAATGTGTCAGGACAGAAATGGGGAAGATGAGAAGGGATGTGTTGCTGTTTTCTCACATTTACTCATGTGGGACTGGGCATAGTTACAGTATTGCACCATGGAACTCAACAAACAAACACATAAACAAACAAACAAACACTCAAATAAATCCCTCTGCACTTTTTGTTTGTTTATATTTCTGATATTTGGGGATGAGTTTCTCCCCCCTTCCTCTTTCCCTAATACTTACAGTGTACTGCATAGCCCTAAACTGCTCTGTGCGGCTGTCTCTCTGGGCTCTCTCCTCCTTCCCGCTCTTTTTATTTTTTTCCATCTTTGCTCCCTCCTTTCTCTCGTCCCTGCCGGCGTCTCCTCTCCTCTCCTCTCCTCTCCTCTCCTCTCCTCTCCTCTCCTCTCCTCTCCTCTCCTCTCCTCTCCTCTCCTCTCCTCTCCTCTCCTCTCCTCTCCTCTCCTCTCCTCTCCTCTCCTCTCCTCTCCTCTCCTCTCCTCTCCTCTCCTCTCCTCTCCTCTCCTCTCTCTCTCGGGGAGCTCCCTACATTAGCTGGTGGAGCTGGGTAGCCGTGGGCTCATCTGGACCCTGGTCAACTATTGATGAGTTTGTTTGGGGCAGGCTAACCAACCAGAGAGCAGCTCTGCGAGACAGTGAGTTACTGAAGAGGACTAGAGAAGATGGAGCTCTCACATACTGTAATCCTGAAGGAGCATCAAACATTGGTTGCTGCCAGGCTGGTTACATTGTTTCCAGCCAAGTTAATTTCTCTTATTGAGATTTAGAGACAGACTGTCTTTGAATACTTTGAACAAAATAACAACATCTATCATTGATTAAAGCTGAGATCCGCGATAGGTGAAACAGAGCCACTGGCCACCCCAGGCGCATTTGTTATTGTTTTGAGGAAATGAGCATCGTGGTAAAAAAAACATTGTAGTACATACTCTGCTGTTCTATTGTGCATGCAATTATATGCAATGATGTTCAAAGGAAAAAAATGGTGTTCGATGTTTGAAGTAACGTCTTTGCTGCTGTAATATCGCAGACGGAAGTGTGAACCAATATTACTATAGCAGCCACGAGCGGCCTTGTTTTTCTAACAATAATAAACAAACAATATTGCAAAATTAACTTGCTAACAACCTGGGGCCTGTTGCACAAAACTAGAATTAAGACATCCGGGATAAATGACTCAGCTGAGCTCAATGAAGCCAAAACATGTGCGTCCAGGCTTAATTGGTTGCACAAAGACCAAGCCAGGATGAGCAGACACGGATTCATTAAGCCAGGTGAAACCAATCCTGGATAGGTGCGCGCTCACGGCTCACTCAAATAGACCCCGCCACAGATCACAGATTAACTGATTTACCATGGCAACTAGAGCCGCGTACTTTTCCCCGTCGGAAGCACAAATCCTCATGGAGGCATACGAGGAGGTAAAAGATATAATTAAGAAGAAAGGCAACACCGCCACAGTGATAAAGCAAAGAGAAAAAGCGTGGCAAAGTATTGCAGACCGCCTGAATGCGTAAGTAGTGCACAATTACACACTCACCGCTCCGCTGAAACATCACAATTACAATTCAAATATTTAATTCACATCTCCAAAAATGCAGTTGTACTGTAATTATGAAACGGTTAAATTTTTAATTGAAATGCACTGCAGATATGAGTGAAATTGTGTAAAGTAACTCCATCACACTGTATAAAGCTATGATACATTTTTTGATATTTTTACTGAAAACAAGACAAAAATACCAAGTAATTTTTTGCAGTGTGACTCCATTAAATATGTGTGTGTGTGTGTGTGTGTGTGTGTGTGTGTAGATTAAACATGAACGGGCCAAAACGGACATGGCAGCAGGTCAAAATCAAATACAAGAACATTCTGCAGAATGGTATGGTCCCTGACTAATATTTAACAAAGCACAAGCATATATTGTACCCAGAAGGTGCCTGCTCACACATTGTCTGTACTGTTTTAGCAGTGAAAAAGAATACCCACAGACAAGGCACGGGTGGTGGGTCACCAAAGGCTGACCTTACCCCAGCAGAGGACATGGCCTTGGAGCTAAATAAAGGCAGGCCCGTCTTAGAGGGGATCCCTGGGGGGAAAGAGACGAGCATAGGTTCCTCCCAAGATGCCACCCGCTTCATTCAAGGTATGTCCTTCCATCTCTACATGGGATACAACCACATTCATATTGAATCAATTTGGACTGTCTGACTTTGGTTTACCTATTGCCTTGCAGTGTCTGGCAGCACTGTGTTCCTGTTAGAGCCACCAGCACAAGCACCAGACGATGCTGATCCAGTGAGTACTCCATCAAAGGCATACTGTAGGCCTGGCATGTCTTGTCTACTAGCTTCAATATGAATCCGATTAAATGTGATAGGGTGAAGGCCCCAGTGCAGCAGCAACAGCACATGATGGAGACGATGATGAGGAGGAGACCATCTCTCTGGATTCCAGAAGGCATGAGGTATCATGTTAAGACTGTGAAAGTACTATTTACTCTACAATGGTGAGGAGTCCTCATCAAAATCAAAAAATCTAATTTCTTTTACAGGACCCAGATGCTATACAGTGGGAAAACCAGCCTGGCAACATAGTGCGTATTAATAAAAGGACACCACATCCTGCCAAATTCCAGCTGCGCTAATTGTATTGTGTTCACAGAGCTCACAAGCTATCAGAAAGTTGTATGGCAACCACCTCCGGCGCCAAATAGAACTGGCAGACATAGACATTCAGTACAAGAAGAAAAAGATGGAAAATCTTGCACTGGAGTCCGAAATAAAAAAGAGGACAATTAGGAAACTGGACCTTGAAATAAAAAAACTTGAGAGGGAGGTGAGATATGCCTTCAATGTACACTGTATGCTAACTGTAACACAAATGTATTAATCATTATTTTTCTTTCCTCCCCCAGCTCCAAGAAGATGACACAGCTCAAAATAAAAATTAGGTATATTCTCGTAAAGTCAAGTGAGCCATGACATATGAGCTCTTATTGTGAGCACACAGGACGGTGGCATCTTTCTAAGGTTTTTTTTATTTTCCCAGCAATCAGTACAACCAAGTCATCGTTATAAGGCATCGCCCTCTTTTGCCCACCCCCCCAGCACCAGGTGTGGCCACTAGCCTATATGAAGGCCCAAAATTGTGTGTTCCTTTCTGCTCTGACAATGGCATGCCCATTCGTGCGAGATGTGGTGGATGAAGAAGCACTTGTGCTGAGGAGAGCCTTCAGGCGAGAAAGGGTCTTCAGGGACCGGTTGGACCCACTGGCCTTCCCTGATGACCATCTATATGAAAGATACAGGTTTTCTGCAGATGGCATCAGGTATCTATGCAGACTACTGGGTCCCAGGATTAAGCACCGCACTGCACGGAGCCATGCACTGAGTGTGGAGCAAATGGTTTGTGTGGCCTTGCGCTTTTTTGCTAGTGGAGCCTTCCTGTACTCAGTGGGGGATGCAGAACAGCTGAACAAGGCCACAATTTGCCGCACAATAAGGAGTGTGTGTCTGGCTATCAAAGCATTAGCAGATGTCTTCATCTCCTTCCCTGGCCACAGAAGACTCTGTGACATCAAAGAGGAGTTCTATAGGATTGCAGGTAAGAGGATCTACAAATTACAGGACAACTGTTAACACATAGTAGGATACTCATTACTTTGTGTGACAGGTTTCCCCAATGTCATTGGTGCAGTGGACTGCACACACATAAGGATAAAAGCCCCCTCAGGTGCCCATGAGGCCGATTTTGTGAATAGGAAATCCTTTCACAGCATTAATGTTCAGGTGAACATAACTTTTTGATATTGTCCATTGACGAACACTCTGCATTGCCAGTGATGTGCATTGATTGGTGTAATATTCCTCATCTTATGATTTCAGATGGTCTGCAATGCTGACTGTGTGATCAGCAATGTTGTGGCAAAATGGCCTGGCTCAGTCCATGACTCCAGAATCTTTCGGGCCTCTGAAATCTATCAGTGCCTATCACAAGGTAAGCCACACAACCCCTATTTATAACCATCATGGCTGTGTCAAGAATATCACTGTGTTTATGAGGTAGTAATGATGAGATTTTGTGTTGACAGGTGAATTCTCTGGTGTGTTGCTGGGAGACAGGGGGTATGGCTGCCAGCCTTTTCTCCTGACACCTTTCACAGACCCCCAGGAAGCACAGCAGGCCTACAACCATGCCCATGCCAGGACCAGGGCCAGAGTTGAAATGACCTTTGGCCTCCTGAAGGCACGCTTTCACTGCCTTCACAAATTAAGGGTCAGCCCTGTTAGGGCATGTGATATTACTGTGGCTTGTGCTGTCCTCCACAATGTGGCCTGCCTGAGGAAGGAGAGGGCCCCCAGAGTGCCACCAGCCATGGACTGGGACAATCCGGCAATCTTCCCTGATGACGACAGTGGTCGGCTGCTGAGGGACCAATATGTGTTGAATTATTTTAGTTAGTATGTGTGCTTTCAATTTTGGTTAAATATGTCCTGCGGTGGCAGAGGAATTTGGGTTTTTTTGGGTTCGTTTTTTTACGAATTTGGCCTCTTATGATGTTTGTGCGGTATACTGTGTGTAATACAAGGCTGCAGGGAGGCTACTGCATCCATTCATTTGTCTGTTCAGTTGATGTGTATGGATTTGTCCTGCATTTATTTTAGTGTGCAGACATTCAGGGTGTGTTATATACAGACCTTTGAATGTGTATGTATCATTTTGTATAATATGCTTGGATTCTGTGCTTTCCATCTTGTAGAGTCACTGTGACTTCAGTTTCGAAAGGAGCTGATGGTTTACCTGCTTTGTTTTGTCCTTATTCAATAAAGGAACATAATGTTACACATTGTGTTTTTATATTCATATGGAATGTGTATTTGTTTATATGACAGAGTACTAGGGGCACACTGAAGAAAAAGGATAAAGTCATAAATTTATGAGGCTGGTTCTTTCTGCAGAAAAGCTACATATTGTTTTTACAGTTTTGATACTTATGACAATGTGATACTTAATATTCTGCCACATCAGCATGTCTTTGTTTATGAAACCATACTGAAGTACAATTTCACGAAATGCCCCACATCTGTCATTTTAACAACTGTCCTCCTTTAAAACAACTGGTTACAATATTATGACTTGTGTTTTTTTTCCCCTCTGTGGCCCTAATATTCTATCATTTTATATAAGCCTTATAGTCTATGGGAAACTGTAAATTATCTAATGATAGCAACATCATCTAAAAATCATTTTTTATCCAAAATCATTGAAATTAATGATCACAAACGTTTAAATAATGACAGTGGGTCTAGTTATATGTGATAACAATGTATAGTGAGCAGTGAAATAACTATTGGTTTCCATTTGTGGTGACTGCTGACTGACATTAGGGATGAGATTAAATAGATCCTGGAATTTAGCCTGGTCTGGAGCAGGCTAGCTCCACAGAATAAATCTCCATGGTAATTTATACCATAACATATCCTCCTGCCCCCTATCCATCTTTAGTGCAACCGGATTACGGATCAATTGAGCCAGGATCACCAAGATATCCTGGCTTAATCCCTTATCCTAGTTTTGTGCAACAGGCCCCTGTTGTCTTATTCACGTGGCTGTTGTCATCAACCAGAAATAGGGTATGTTGTCATAAGTTATTTTTATTTTTTTTGTTACTAAAATTTTTCTAATTACTCAAAATGATGGCGCCGAAGCAGCCACAATTTTTCACTGTGCAAGAGCTATGTTGGTTGATGATACAGACACGTCCTTGCACTTTGAAAGCAATGATGATGTAGAGGTGAGTTAAATAAGTAAACAGCAGATATACAGTATGTTTGGTGTTATCAATGTTTGATGGTGTGAAACTTGAAGAATAGCTCTCAGATTATCTCAGATTAGCCAGTCCTTTCATGATCACCGTTGATACAGAAGAGCACATCAGCGGTGGAGCAGTGTTTAATTGTAGGCCCTGTATAGTCAGCTAACTAGTTGGTTGTTTTGTTTTGTTTCTACCAAAGTAATTCATATGGAAATGACCCAAGCTGTTTGCTATAGCTAGCTAGCTAACTACCTAACTGTCAGGTTTGTCTCAGGCTAGCGATAGATTTGTGTGCCTGTAAATGTGTGCTGTGCTCACGAAACGTCAAGCTGTCACTTTCACTACCTAACGTTAGTCATACAGACAACCAGCTAACTACCCACTAAATAGAGATTAGAGTAATTTGTGTTTATCTGTTGGATTTAGGTTATGGTTTGTCATGTTTGCTAGTTACAGATATTCATAGGCTATACATTGTCTCATTTTCCTATTTTTGACAGCTTGCTTAGCTGTTGTGTTATGGTAGAAGCCTGCGCAGTGGAGCTCAAATGATATTGAGTTGCAATTGATTTTCAAATCAAATCCAATCAAATCAAAATTTTATTTGTCACATGCTCCGAATACAACAGGTGTACCTTACCGTGAGATGCTTACTTACAAGATCTTAACCAACAATGCAATTCAAGAACTAGAGTTAAGAAAATATTTACTAAATAAACTAAAGTAAAAAATAAACTAAAAAGTAGCACAATAAAATAACAAGAACTAAATAACAATAACGAGGCTATACAGTATACATGGGGTACTGGTAGCGAGTCAATGTGCGGGGGTACAGGTTGGGGAGGGGTGGGGGGGGCCTTCCTCTGACACGCCTAGTATATAGGTCCTGGATGGCAGGAAGCTTGGCCCCAGTGATGTACTGGGCCGTATGCACTACCCTCTGTAGCGGCTTACGGTCGGATGCCGAGCAGTTGCCATACCAGGCGGTGATGCAACCGGTCAGGATGCTCTCGATGGTGCAGCTGTATAACTTTTTGAGGATCTGGGGACCCATGCCAAATCTTTTCAGTCTCCTGAGGGGGAAAAGGTGTTGTCGTGGCCTCTTCACAACTGTCTTGGTGTGTTTGGACCATGATAGTTTGTTGGTGATGTGGACACCAATGAACTTGAAACTCTCGACCCGCTCCACTACAGCCCCGTCGATGTGAATGGGGGCGTGTTCGGCCCTCCTTTTCCTGTAGTCCACGATCAGCTCCTTTGTCTTGCTCACGTTGAGGGAGAGGTTGTTGTCCTGGCACCACACTGCCAGGTCTCTGACCTCCTCCCTGTAGGAGGAGATCAGGCCTACCACTGTTGTGTCGTCAGCAAACTTAATGATGGTGTTGGAGTTGTGCTTGGCCACGCAATCGTGGGTGAACAGGGAGTACTGGAGGGGACTAAGCACGCACCCCTGTTTTTGCTTTGTCATTATGGGGTATTGTTTGTAGACTGCTGAGGATTTATTAATTGTTTATCCATTTTAGAATAAGACTGTAACGTAACAAAATGTGGAAAAAGTCAAGGGGTCTGAATACTTTCCGAAGGCACTGTATGTATGGTACCCCGAGGGCAGCATCAGTAGACCATGTGGGGGACCCTGCACAGGCCCCTTCCCAGAAACCGCAGGCGCTGGTCCCTGAAGGCATTCAAAAAGCAGCTTGTGCATTCACTTTGTGATGGCTATGTTGTGTCGAGCAAACGTTGCTAATTATGCTGTGTGACCAAGGAGAACCGCTGACGCTGTATTTTCATCATAAAAGTTTATTCATAACAAAGGGTTACAGCGTCGATTTACAGATACCTGCAGATACCTGGAGAATAATCGCCCCATCTCTAATATGATTATTCTGCTTCTCCTCTGTCCTCACTGTGGTATATATCCTATGTAATCTGATATGGGTGTTCCCCTACAGACCAATCCCAGGAGGACACCTAACAGACTTCCTCTGCTTTAGGGTGCCCCTCTAAAACTGCTCCCCAGATGCTCCCTCTAAGCTGAATAAACCTCCTCTCAGGTTCCATTTGAAAACGTTAGCAAAGTCATAATTCCTCAGATACTACAGCTACAGTGGCAGGAAGAGGGGAGCCAAGAGTGTGGCACCACAGGGTGTGGATTGAGTTGTAACTCATTTGAAAGCAGATTAAGTTTGTAAACAACAGCTGGTGCACTAAATCAAATACTAAGGAAGTCTCAAGGTTTTGCTCGCCTGAGGTAGAGTATCTTGTGATAAGCTGTAGACCACACTATTTACCAAGAGAGTTTTCATCTATATTTTTCATAGCTGTCTATTTACCACCACAAACCAATGCTGGCATTAAGATTGCACTCAACGAGCTGTATAAGGCCATAAGTAAACAGGAAAACGCTCATCCAGAGGCAGCGCTCCTAGTGGCCGGGGACTTTAATGCAGGGAAACTTAAATCCGTTCTACCTCATTTCTACCAGCATGTTAAATGTGCAACCAGAGAAAAAAAACTCTAGACCACCTTTACTCCACACACAGAGACGCATACAAAGCTCTCCCTCGCCCTCCATTTGGCAAATCTGACCATAACTCTATCCTCCTGATTCCTGCTTATAAGGTCAGATGACGCAGATGCTAAGCTACAGGACTGTTTTGCTAGCACAGACTGGAACATGTTCCGGGATTCTTCAGATAGCATTAAGGAGTACACCACATCAGTCACTGGCTTCATCAATATGTGCATCGATGACGTCATCCCCACAGTGACCGTACGTACATACCCCAACCAGAAGCCATGGATTACAGGCAACATCCACACTGAGCTAAAGGGTAGAGCTGCGGCTTTCAAGGAGTGGGACTCTAACCCGGACGCTTATAAGAAATCCTGCTATGCCCTCCGACGAACCATTAAACAGGCAAAGAGTCAATACAGGACTAAGACTGAATCGTACTACACCGGCTCTGATGCTCGTCAATTGTGGCAGGGCTTGAAAACTATTACAGACTACAAAGGGAAGCACAGCCGTGAGCTGCCCAGTGACACAAGCCTACCAGATAAGCTAAACCACTTCTATGCTCACTTCGAGGCAAGCAACACTGAAGCATGCATGAGAGCACCAGCTGTTCCGGATGACTATGTGATCACGCTCTCCGTAGCCGATGTGAGTAAGACTTTTAAGCAGGTCAACATTCACAAAGCCGCAGGGCCAGATGGATTACCAAGACGTGTACTCAGAGCATGTGCTGACCAACTGGCGAATGTCTTCACTGACATTTTCAACATGTCCCTGACTGAGTCTGTAATACCAACATGTTTCAAGCAGACCACCATAGTCCCCGTGCCCAAGGACACTAAGATAACTTGCCTAAATGACTACCGACCCATAGCACTGACGTCTGTAGCCATGAAGTGCTTTGAAAGGCTGGTCATGGCTCACATCAACACCATTATCCCAGAAACCCTAGACCCACTCCAATTTGCATACCGCCCCAACAGATCCACAGATGATGCAATCTCTATTGCACTCCACACTGGCCTTTCCCACCTGGACAAGAGTAATACCTACGTGAGAATGCTATTCATTGACTACAGCTCAGCGTTCAACACCATAGTGCCCTCAAAGCTCATCACTAAGCTAAGGATCCTGGGACTAAACACTTCCCTCTGCAACTGGATCCTGGACTTCCTGACGGGCCGCCCCCAGTTGGTAGGTAACAACACATCTGCCACGCTGATCCTCAACACGGGGGCCCCTCCAGGGTGCGTGCTCAGTCCCCTCCTGTACTCCCTGTTCACCCATGGCTGCATGGCCAGGCACGACTCCAACACCATCATTAAGTTTGCAGACGACACAACAGTGGTAGGCCTGATCACTGACAACGATGAGACAGCCTATAGGGAGGAGGTCAGAGACCTGGCCGTGTGGTGCCAGGATAACAACCTCTCCCTCAACGTGACCAAGACAAAGGAGATGATTGTGGACTACAGGAAAAAAAAAGAGGACTGAGCACGCCCCCATTCTCATCGATGGGGCTGTAGTGGAACAGGTTGAGAGCTTCAAGTTCCTTGGTGTCCACATCACCAACGAACTATCATGGTCCAAACACACCAAGACAGTCGTGAAGAGGGCACGACAAAGCCTATTCCCCCTCTGGAGACTGAGAAGATTTGGCATGGGTCTTCAGATCCTCAGATCCTCAAAAAGTTCTACAGCTGCACCAACGAGAGCATCGAGATTGGTTGCATCACCGCCTGGCATGGTTTTTTGATTTGATTCTGTCCTCCTCTGGGTACACTAATAGTTACACCCTATATCAGCTAGATGTAGGCAAGAGTGTGCAAGGAGGTATTGAATATCACTGTCTGTCCATGTGTCACTGTCTGTCACCTCAAATTTGTCTCTTGACCTGTGTGCACCTACGTTGTAAACTTTCATTCATAGGCTAGGTTGTAGCAACCTCATGATAGGTATAGGGAAAATTTGAGTATCATGTAGTAGCCTAAACCTATCGATGTTACATTGAGCTGGGTGAATGGAATATGAATGAGAGTCATCCAATATGCTGTAATAGAAATAAGGCCATGCTCATGAAAAAAAATTGTCCTCCCTCATCTTAAACGACACTGACCGCCACTGATCCGTATATGTTTTATTTCTAGCTGTGTTCTATTCATATGTCATGTGTGATGTGCAGAGACTGTAACGTGAGGTGGGGGACTGGTTGTGATGCAAATGTATTTTCCCGCCTGCTGTCATGTATGAATAGAGATGGGTGATGGGGTAAAGGGATCCGTGTGTGTGATGGGGCGTGGGCGTAGGCGTGGGTGTGTGTGTGTGTGTGTGTGTGTGTGTGCGTGTGCGTGCATCAGTGTATGGATGGAGCAGCTGGGCCTGCTTGTAACTCATTCTTATTCAGATGGCGAAATTGAGGATCTTGGGACGGTCTGCACCTGCAATCACACAGCCATCATCACACGTTGTGAGTCCTGACACGTTTTCTAACCTGGAACTACCAAACATCCCCTGGCTTATGTAGTCGTGTCTCTCCTGTTGTAACTAAACTTTTGATTGGAATACAGAGAGCACTGCAGTACTCCTAATAACAAAGGTAATAAATGCAAGCCTCTAGGTTCTTATTAAAAACATAGACTAGAACTAACAAAAAGGAGGGCAAAAAGTTCCCAAAACTTTCTAAGCTCCACCACACAGAGAAAAAAAAAGAACTAGAGAGAGAAAGAGAGAGAGAGGGAGGTAGAGAGAGGTAGAAAGACGACGGGATCAGCTCAGTGTACGCTGCATAGAATGAATCATGTTATTGAATGATATTGTGGTTTGTGACCTGCAGGCAAGGACAATGTTGATAAATGAAAAAATCTACTGCTTCATTATTCCACCAGTCTGACACATTGTTGCATAATTTATGTTCTGTTGTTGCCGTGGCTCCTAGGGTAAGTAGATGGGAGGCAGAGGAGGAGGGGATGGAGGGAGGAGGGAGGGGGTAGGGAGGAGGATGGAGAAGGGAGGAGGGAGGAGAAGGAAGAAGAGGGGAGGGTGAGGGGGGAGAAAGGGTGTGAGGCTCTGACTGACACCTCCGGGGAAGATGTGTACATGGGGTAAACTGTGATTCTGCATACATTAGTTCTATGTAATCATTACTGTTAGTGGTTGTCTCATTGAAATAGAGGACTCTAGGTGGATATAACACATTTCAGCATGGACATTGCCATTGAGGGCTTCCACCATTTTAAAGTAGTCAATGGGGTGGCGATTCCTATGGGTTGGTAGCAATCAGCCAATGATAAGAGCATTGTCGTCTTCTTCAAATTGGGTTGCCTAGGCTTATGCCGGGCATACACTTACCAATTCGCCACAAATATTCCAAGTTTTTGCCATCCCAGATGAATTTTCATGATTGGGGTGAAATCCTATGAACTTGGGCTAGGATTAGTACGTCGGGACTCGTATAGTTTGAGTGGGTCAAGGACGCACCAATGATGGCTGTTCCGTTCTCCAGACCCCTGTCGGATGTCCCTATAATCTTCGGACATGTCAGAAATTCTGGTTGTGCATCTTGTAGTATGAGCAGTGCTACAACACGATTGGGCAAGGACTACTGCCAATAGCCAATAAGCACTCAGCATGTGAGACCAAAACAATGATGGCGACCTTAATTGGAGAGGACGGGCTCATGGTAATGGCTGGAATGGAATCAATGGAATGGTATCAGACACATAAAAATAAATGGCATGTTATAGAAGGGTCCAGACACTTTTTGTGTGATTTGGCTTGTTTTTGAGAAACTTACCCCAGCCACGATTAACTTCCTCATTGCTTGTTGTGCAGTATTAGGGCACGCAAAATACATGAACAAAAGCTAAACAAACACCCAAATAGGTCCTTTTAGAAACAGACACGCTCTCATTATAGTGATGTAGGTCTTTGGACATTGAACACATGAAATTGTGTCATTCCGAACTACCGCAACGTTATAATCAATTTTGGTTCGAGTCACGCTGTTTCCCCCATGTAGCTGTACAGGCCAAGCGTGTCCCTATAGGACACGGACACATCTCACGCAGCAAAGCTGGTACAAGAAACATCTCGAGTCACACAAAATGGATTATAATGTTGCAGATAAAGTTCAGAATGCACCGCTTCCTGTGTGAGGTAGGGTCGTACTCTACGGATGTTGTAGAGCATGAATCTGCAGGAGCGAGTCAGTGGGTGTTGTTCAGGGTCATGCCAAGTTTCTTTGCACTCTAGGAGGGGGACACTGTGGAGTTGGCAACCATGATGTAGAGTTCTTGGAGCTGGTAGGTCTTCCCCTGGAGGAAGAGCAACACCGTCTTGTCGAGGTTGATCTTGAGGTGGTGGGCCGACATCTAAGCTGAGATACAGTGCATTCGGAAAGTATTCAGACCCCTTCACTTTTTTCACATTTTGTTATTCTAAAATTGATTAAATTAAAAATGTTCCTCATCAACCTAAAACACAATACCCCATAATGACAAAGCAAAAACAGGTTTTTAGAAATGTTTGCAAATGTATTAAAAATAAAAAAACTGAAATACCTTATTTACATAAATATTCAGACCCTTTGCTGAGACTCGAAATTGAGCTCAGGTGCATCCTGTTTCCATCATCCTTGAGATGTTTCTACAACTTGATTAGAGTCCACCGTAGGTCCCGTGTAGCTCAGTTGGTAGAGCATGGCGCTTGCAATGCCAGGGTTGTGGGTTCGTTTCCCACTGGGGGCCAGTATGAAAAATGTATGCACTCACTAACTGTAAGTTGCTCTGGATAAGAGCGTCTGCTAAATGACTAAAATGTAAATTCAATTAATTGGACATGATTTGGAAAGGCATACACCTGTCTATATAAGATCCCACAGTTGTCAGAGCAAAAACCAAGCCATGAGGTCAAAGGAATTGTCCGTAAAGCACAGAGACAGGATTGTGTCAAGGCGCAGATCTGGGGAAGGGTACCAAAAAATGTCTGCAGCATTGAAGGTCCCCAAGAACACAGTGGCCTCCATTTTTATTTTTTTAGGGGATAGATCAGCTTTAATATTGCAGATAGATTGTAACTTCCATCAATGTAATTGTCTGCATCACTTCCAATCCCCCATATGTTTTTTCTCTCACAAATATATATATATATATATATATATATATATATATATATATATATATATATATATATATATAAAATATATATTTCCCTTTATTACTTTCCAACCCCACCACCCCTTCCCTAATTGGAGTAAACTAGAGAACAACAATGCTTAGGCCTCTACTTCCAGCTTATACATACTATATACATTTTATGGACACAGTCAATTTTACAATAATTCTATTTAGTTTGTTTTTACTCCTGAACTTCCTCTACCCTCAACCTCTCCGATCATTTTCATGATGTCCATCCAGTTTGCTTCTATATGCCATATATTTCTAACTGTGCCCTTTCACAAAAGCTCTCAACCTATAACCTATATACTTATTATGGACACCGTATGCTTACATTATGAGTGATCTTGTTGTAATTAGTTGTTGTTAGTTGTTATTAGTCCCATCCTTCAACTCCATTCAACACCACCCATCTATCTCTTAACACCATCCATATTGGATTTCTATTTGCCATATATTTTTCAACTGTACTGTGATGTTTTACAAAAGTTCTGAACCTTTCTATTCTCATTGTTTCTACAGATTGTAAATTGAAAATAAACATTTTTGCTAAAAGTATTATTATATTATTGATCGATTGAGTATGACTTTTCAGATCACCCAGTAATGCTATTTGCAGGGTTAGCGCCAGGTAAATATTGCAATCCTTTAGCCATTCCTGGACCTGTGTCCAAAAACAAGCTACAAATGGACAGTACCAAAACAAATTATCTAATGATTCTGTCTCTTCGCAGAAAAATCTGCAGAGCTGGGAAGATTGTATCCCCCATATAAATAACATTCTATTGGTAGCAAGAATTTTATATAATAATTTAAATTAAACAATTCTAAGTTTCATTTTGCGTATCAGTTCATAAACACTATGCCATGGAATCGGTACATCAAAAATCTCTTCCCAACTATTTTGCAATGTATATGGGACGGCTGTCAATCCTTTGGTCCTTCAATGACACTGGTATACTTTTTTATTTATCACAGTTTTCTTAAACCAATTATGTTCCTTAATGCAAGGCCGACAGACAAGTTCCTTACTTTTTCCCCCTTCCACTTTCCTCTTCCATTTTTGCGGTAATGCTGCAATTATTTGGTTGTAATTTTGGGTAGAGCAGATATTTCCATATGTTTTTGTTAGCTGCATGTGCCACATAACTCCACCAGTCCTACCGATGATATCATTTACGAAAATTATACATTTTTTAAACATTTTGTCAACAAAAAAAAGTTGTTTTATCAATTAGTATATTTGAGTTTAACCACAATATTTGTTGCATTATTTGTTCTGTCATTTCTGGAGGATTACATTGAAATTGCAACCAACTTTCTATGGCTTGTTTTAGAAATAGTGATATTTGGGAGATGATTTCCTTTTCAAATAACTGAAAGTGAGAGGTTGTAATCTGAATAAAGGGAAAAAGGCCATTCTTGAACATTGGGTGAGACAATCTTACTAATTTGCTAGAGAACCAGTTCGGATTTAAGTATAACTTTTGTATGACTGAAGCTTTTAGTGATAGGTCTAATGCTTTAATATTTAATAATTTCTGTCCTCCGAATTCATATTCATTATATAAATAGGCCTGTTTAATTTTGTCTGGCTTGCCATTCCAAATAAAATTGAATATTATTTTTGTGTATGGATGTATATATATATATATATATATATATATGTGTGTGTGTATGTGTGTGTATGTATGTGTATATGTGTATGTATATGTATATATATGTATGTATGTACTGTATGTATGTATATACAGTATATATTTGTGAGAAAAAAAAACATATGCGGGATTGGAAGTGATGCAGACAATTACATTGATGGAAGTTACAATCTATCTGAAATATTAAAGCTGATCTACCCCCTAATTATTATTTTTTTAAGACAAAAATAAATAAATAAAAAGTACAGAGAGATCCTTGATGAAAACCTGTTCCAGAGCGCTCAGGACCTCAGACTGGGGTGAAGGTTCACCTTCCAACAGGACAATGACCCTAAGCACACAGCCAAGATAACTCAGGAGTGGCTTCGGGACAAGTCTCTGAATGTCCTTGAGTGGCCCAGCCAGGGTTCGTTTCCCACGGGGGGCCAGTATGAAAAATGTATGCACTCACTAACTGTAAGTTGCTCTGGATAAGAGCGTCTGCTAAACGACTAAAATGTAAATGCGAAGCTCCCCATCCAACCTGACAGAACTTGAGATGATCTGCAGAGAAGAATAGGAGAAACTTCCCAAATACAGGTGTGCCAAGCTTGTAGCATCATACCCAAGAATACTTGAGTCAGTAATTGCTGCCAAAGGGGCTTCAACAAAGTACTGAGTAAAGGGTCTGAACACTTATGTAAATGTGATATTTCCGTTTTTTATTTTTAATACATTTTCAAAAATCTGCGGTGAAAGTTGGCAGAGCTAGAGCGGTGTTTGTCAGACCATAAGACAACCAAAAAATCGGTCTTCTCACGAAAACGTCTGTAGCATTCAAACGGTTTTACCTACAAACTACGCTATGGAAAGGGGAGACTCTCACAAACACGATGGTCATCTCCATTTTGCTCTACGACCCCCCACAAGTGTCAGGGGACTCGTCTGAATTCGGTACCGTCGATGTGCTAACTTCTTTTTGTAGCGTCCGAACCGTTTCGGCTACAAACTAATGTGACCCCACTGTGGAAAGGGGAGATTCTTACAAACACAATGGTGTTTTGCTCTACGACCCCCAAAAGTGTCACAGGACTCGTCTGAAGGTAACCGGTATTTGTTGTAAAAAATTAATGGAAGTATGAAGGTAGTTTTTTGCCTACCCCAAAAATGGGTTACATTTGTGTAAAATAAAATATATATATACAGTGGGGAGAACAAGTATTTGATACACTGCCGATTTTGCAGGTTTTCCTACTTACAAAGCATGTAGAGGTCTGTAATTTTTATCATAGGTACACTTCAACTGTGAGAGACGGAATCTAAAACAAAAATCCAGAAAATCACATTGTATGCTTTTTAAGTAATTAATTTTCATTTTATTGCATGACATAAGTATTTGATACATCAGAAAAGCAGAACTTAATATTTGGTACAGAAACCTTTGTTTGCAGTTACAGAGATCATACGTTTCCTGTAGGTCTTGACCAGGTTTGCACACACTGCAGCAGGGATTTTGGCCCACTCCTCCATACAGACCTTCTCCAGATCCTTCAGGTTTCGGGGCTGTCAATGGGCAATACGGACTTTCAGCTCCCTCCAAAGATTTTCTATTGGGTTTAGGTCTGGAGACTGGCTAGGCCACTCCAGGACCTTGAGATGCTTCTTACGGAGCCACTCCTTAGTTGCCCTGGCTGTGTGTTTCGGGTCGTTGTTATGCTGGAAGACCCAGCCACGACCCATCTTCAATGCTCTTACTGAGGGAAGGAGGTTGTTGGCCAAGATCTCGCGATACATGGCCCCATCCATCCTCCCCTCAATACGGTGCAGTCATCCTGTCCCCTTTGCAGAAAAGCATCCCCAAAGAATGATGTTTCCACCTCCATGCTTCACGGTTGGGATGGTGTTCTTGGGGTTGTACTCATCCTTCTTCTTCCTCCAAACACGGCGAGTGGAGTTTAGACCAAAAAGCTATATTTTTGTCTCATCAGACCACATTACCTTCTCCTATTCCTCCTCTGGATCATCCAGATGGTCATTGGCAAACTTCAGACGGGCCTGGAAATGCGCTGGCTTGAGCAGGGGGACCTTGCGTGCGCTGCAGGATTTTAATCCATGACGGCGTAGTGTGTTACTAATGGTTTTCTTTGAGACTGTGGTCCCAGTTCTCTTCAGGTCATTGACCAGGTCCTGCCCTGTAGTTCTGGGCTGATCCCTCACCTTCCTCATGATCATTGATGCCCCACGAGGTGAGATCTTGCATGGAGCACCAGACCGAGGGTGATTGACCGTCATCTTGAACTTCTTCCATTTTCTAATAATTGCGCCAACAGTTCTTGCCTTCTCATCAAGCTGCTTGCCTATTGTCCTGTAGCCCATCCCAGCCTTGTGCAGGTCTACAATTTTATCCCGGATGTCCTTACACAGCTCTCTGGTCTTGGCCATTGTGGAGAGTTTGGAGTCTGTTTGATTGAGTGTGTGGACAGGTGTCTTTTGTACAGGTAACGAGTTCGAACAGGTGCAGTTAATACAGGTAATGAGTGGAGAACAGGAGGGCTTCTTAAAGAAAAACTAACAGGTCTGTGAGAGCCGGAATTCTTACTGGTTGGTAGGTGATCAAATACTTATGTCATGCAATAAAATGCAAATTAATTACTTAAAAATCATACAATGTGATTTTCTGGATTTTGGTGAAGTGTACCTATGATAAAAATTACAGACCTCTACATGCTTTGTAAATAGGAAAACCTGCAAAATCGGCAGTGTATCAAATACTTGTTCTCGCCACTGTATATTCCCTGAGCTTTTTATATCTCCTAGGTATAGGACAGACACTTCATAACCTTATTCCTTATGATTTCGTTTTTGAGTGTCTTCTTTGCCATTTATGAATGTGTTGTTCAATGCGTTTATGTGGGCTATAGTAGTCAAGGCCAAATTCTATATTTTATCCCCAAAAAAGTATATATATATTTTTTATATACCTAAAGGGGTCCTAAAATTCTAAATGAAATAGCTAAACGATCCATAGTATGACCATCTTATTATGACTATCTTGAAACAATTCCATATGTCAGCTTAGAACATTAAGAACACCTGCTCTTTCCATGACATAGATTGACCAGGTGAATCCAGGTGAAAGCTATAATCCCTTATTGATGTCACTTGTTAAATCCACTTCAATCAGTGTAGATGAAGGGGAGGAGACAGGTTAAAGAAGGATTTTTAAGCCTTGAGACAATTGAGACATGGATTTTGTACGTTTGCCATTCAGAGGGTGAATGGGCAAGACAAAAGATTTAAGTGCCTTTGAACGGGGTATGGTAGTAGGCACACCGGTCAAGAACTGCAATGCTGCTGGGTTTTTCACGCTCAACAGTTTCCCGTGTGTATCAAGAATGGTCCACCACCCAAAGGACATCCAGCCAACTTGACACAACTTTGAGAAGCATTGGAGTCAACATGACCCAGCATCCCTGTGGAACGCTTTGGACACCTTGTAGAGTCCATGCCCCAATGAATTGAGGCTGTTCTGAGGGCAAAAAGGGGGTGTTCCTAATGTTTGGTATACCCATTGTACAGTGCGCTATCAAAATTCCTGCGTTGCCGTGTAATGCGTGCAGGACAAAGAATAGTATCTACAACTGCATATCTAAGGCTCTGGTCTGTCCAAGAAGTGAAGGTAAATGGTAGGCATGTATTCTGCTATCAACTTTATGTTTTAATTATTATTTTGGGTATAAGGGAGGGTCACTTTTTCTCCATGTAACCCTTATTATAAATAACGTTGACTCCCTAAATGATAGATGAGGAGAGTTGTGAATATTGCAGGGCATGAGGCTGATGTTTGCTGATGTTATGAAAACAGAGAGACGAAGAGGAGAATCAACCCAGAAAAAATAGAGAGAGATGGTGAGAATAGACTGAGAATTATATCGTTGTTATTGCTTTAGTGTGCATGGAGCCTGGAGTTAATGATTAGAGGGAAAGGAGAGGAGAGGTAGACTTTTGTTGTAGACAGACAGACGGACTAGCTGTTGGGGTATTCTGCTGATTTCAATAATTGCAGAGAGGATTTTGTGCTGGATGACAGATGGCATGCTGTCCAAATGTTAAAATATTTATAACAGAACAAAGGAAAAATATCACCAGCTAATATCACTCTGGTTGTCAGTGTTCAGGCTGAAGTGTCATATTGGATCAAACAGGGAGTTGTTGTGTGCTGAAAACACCGTAATAAGGGCAGAGGGGAAAGAGTTTTGTCAGATGGTTGACCAGATGGTTGTTGGTTTAATCCCAGGTAACTCGTTGGCCCCTCCAGCAAAACACTTAAAGGACATGATTGACAGAACCAGGCCTTTGATGTCACAACAACTCCCTTTTTGATCCAACACGACACTTCAGCCTGAACTCTGACAGCCAGAGTAATATTAGCTAGTGATAATTTCACTTTGTTCTTTTATAAATATTTAAACATTTGGCATAACATGCCATCTGTATACCAGAATACCCCAACAGCTAGTCCGTCTGTCTGTCTACAACAAAAGTCTACCTCTCCTCTCCTTTCCCTCTAATCATTATCTCCAGGCTCCATGCACGCTAAAGCAATGCAGCCGCTTTTATCTCAATATCAAATCATTTCTGGGTAACAATTAAGTACCTTACTGTGATTGTTTTCATTTAAAATGGTAAAAAAGAAACAAAAATTGCTTCTTAGCAAAGAGCAATTTCTCAAGACAGAATTTTGCTAAGACTGTCTGGGAGTGGTCTGAGTGGGTAGGAGAAAACTGAAATTGACCTGTTATTGGCAGAGAGGTTTGGAACTCTCTTTCTTATTACATTTTACATTTTAAATTTTAGTCATTTAGCAGACGCTCTTATCCAGAGCGAATTACAGTTAGTGAGTGCATACATTTTTCATACTGGCCCCCCGTGCGAAATGAACCCACAACCCTGGCCTATTAACTAAGTTACTGCCTGGCCAAAGCTCCATCCCACTAAAACAGGTTGAAATTTCAGGCTGTCTTTTCAAACAGCTCTTACACTAAAATAGAATTATCATATGTTTCACAATTTCACAGTATTACTCCAACCTCAAAGTGTGGAAATATATATAAAACACAGGAAAATCTAGTTTTTGACTGCACTGGGCTTTTAACCTGGATTTCTGTTGGACAACAATTATTTTAGAGTACTATCATTCATGGTGTTCGGTTACACCAATAATATTATTCCAATAATATTATGCATTACAGTAACATAGCCATTGCTATTCTACAAGTGTTTATTGAGGTGTGTAGACGGAGACAATGTGATTGAACACCAGTCCTATCCATATGTGTAATATGTAATCCCATCCTGTTGTTTCGCTAGTGGTAGACATGATTGACAGAACCAGGCCTTTGATATCACAGCTGAGTCACGCTGTAGCAAGTGACAGAGACACAGCAAGGTCTGTTGAAACATATAACCTCAGGATCCAACACACACAGGCAGGCTGGCGCACGCACACGCATAAAACACACATGCACACACACACACACACACACACTTAAACGCACACAAACAAACACCCTTACACACACGTCCTGTCTGGAAGCTGAGAGGCCCGTTATGATGGTGCAGAACAGAATGGACTGCAATGTGAATGAGTGGCCTCTTCTGTGATGTGTTAAAAGTCAGTATGGTCCCGGGGGAGGTGAATGACTGACTGTGTATCTGTCCCCTTGTCTCTCTGGTCCTCTGTTACCCCATTAACCTGTCCACCATCATGTCCTGCCACCCTGTCCCTATTTTCCCTGCTTGGTGGGGGAATCCCCAGTCCATAGCAGCCCCAGGCAGGGGCCTGGATGATGTAGTGTCAGAGCAGCTGACAGGGGCCAACCCTGCCTTCATCCCCTCCCCTCCCCTCCCCTCCTCTCTCCTCAGGTCCCCTGGCTCCAACCCTGGCCCCCACCCTGCATCCCTTTCCCTTCACCCCTCCTCTTCCCAGCCCAGCCTGCTGAGTTATAGAGGAGCAGGGGCTGATGGGAGCTGACAGGCTGCCTCTGGACATCCTCATGTCATGATGCTCAGACTAGAGAGACCTCACTCCACCAAGCAGGAGATCAGGAATCAACCATGACACATGGAAGCATGCACATGTAGCCTATGCATTAATGTAAGCGTGCCCACGTAAGCGTGCCTGTAAGTGCACACTCACACACACACACACACACACACACACAAAACACACACAGGTTTGGGGACCAACAATTAATTTCCATTCAAAATTATATTTTCCCTAACCCTAAACCTAACCCTTACCCTAACCTTAACCCTAACATTAACCCATAACCCAAACCCAAACCCAAACCTAACTCCTAAACCTAACCACTAACCCCTTTCCCTTACCCTAACCCTAATTCTAACCTAATCCTAATTCTAACCCTAAACCTAACCCCTAAGCTTAAAATAGCCTTTGTCCTCATGCACACAGATGCAGTCATTGTGATCTCCAGTGGTTAGTGTGGTAGGGGGATGCTGTGTGTTGTATAACAGGGTGGTGGGCTGGGTAACTGCTGTGGGTCTCAGACAGGTCACATGACCCGGCTGCCCCCCCTTCTCCACCAGGCGTGTCAATTCCGCTCTCTCATCAGCCACGGGAACAAGACGGAGGGAACTGCATCATACTAATTGCCTCTGTATGACCCTCTCTGAAACGTAGTGGTCAAAAGTAGTGCACTATAGGGAATAGGGTGCCATTTGGGACGCAGCCAGAGACTGCTTCTGTATGACAGATTCTTAAACAGGCACAGAGAAAGGTGTGACATGTTGATTCTCTGTGCTACCTCTGTAGTGGCAGGGCCCAGCGGTGAGCCTGAGGCCCCACTGACAGTCTGCAGGGCTGGACAGGGACACACGGAAGAGGAAGTTAGTCTCACACCATGCCCTTTACATCCACACACTCCTTAGGGGGTGATCCAAAATGGTCCACTGAAGAAAGGGTTTAGAGGCGTAAGGATTGCCAGGTGTAGAGGTGTTGTTATGAAGTGATAAAGAGCTACTCTCCTTTAAATCACATCCTCTTTTTCTGGAAGATAAAAACATATTTCATACATTCAGATCATCACTCTTGCTCTCTCAACAAGGACTTTTTCTTAATTATCTGAAAGCTTAAGTGGCCTGTCATTGACATTACATTTGGCATAATTTGAATGTCTTTTAATAGTGCGATGAATGTCACCAAATTTTTCTAATAACTTTAGTCATTATTCACCACTCATGTCCTGCTTCATTATATGTCATTTAAATAATTGTAAAGTTGTCAAAGTGACTGTTTTGACCTCGGACACTCTAAATAAACTCCACTCTTTCTCAGGTGACGTCAGAATACAAAACAGGGAGGTCATTTAGTCTTACGTGTTTCTGCTGCTGTCATAATGATGAGAGGGAATCTAATGAAATCTGTCTGACCCCTGAGCTGGAGAGAAACTCCAGGACATTTGTTGTTTTTCTTTACTTCTGACTGTGAATCAGACACGGTCGCCTGAGAGGATCGACTATGCTGAAGTTCAGTTCTTCCATGACGGTAGTTTGTGTGTGTGTGTGTGTGTGTGTGTGTGTGTGTATGGGTTTGATCAAAGTCCTATGTCAACATTTAGAAAGCGTTGTATCTTTGATGCATCTTTGAACATGAAACATTTTAAGTGAATCTACCCAGGTGTGGACAAACACATAGGGCCCACTGACACCCCATAAACATGACAGACTGACTAGACCACTGTAAACTCACATGAGATTCATATTCCATAAAACCATAGAGGTGAGGTGTGTGTGTTTCTGTGTGTGTGTGTGTTTGTGTGCGTGTGTGTGTCTTCTGGCCTTTTTTAAGTACCTCCTGTCCTGTCTGCTCCTGTAAGCACCCCTCCCACGTCCCCTAGTCGAGTGCTCTCCAGCTGAGCCTTCAGCACTAATTTATATAATTGTCAAAACCACTTGTGAGGTATTTTTGAGAAGGTCAGAGATGGAAGAGAAAGAAGCAAGGAGAAAATGGAACTCCGTCTGCCGCCTTTATAGGAGTATTGATCAGAGCCTGTGAATGGTTTAGATTTTCTGACGGAGAGGTACCAGTGCTTTTCTCCATTATCTGAAGTGCTTACTGATGAGAGGTTTCATACTAATAAGACATAAAGCTTTTAGCCACACACACACACACACAGTCTCACACACATTTACATTTACATTATAGTCATTTAGCAGACGCTCTTATCCAGAGCTAGGTGAGACAAGCACATATCTCAGTCATACTAAGGAAATTTTTCCTCAATAAAGTAACTATCTGCAAAGGAAGAGCTAGGGGAATGAAAAGTCAAGTGCTTTGTTGTTAGTTCATGGAGGGGGGGTGGGGGTGAGGACGGGGTGCAAGTGGGTGCTGTGGGATTATTTAGGATAGTCTTTGAAGAGGAAGGATTTTCAGATGTTTTCGGGAGATGGGTAGGGACTCTGCTGTGCCAGCTTCACAGGGAAGCTGGTTCCACCATTGGGGTGCCAGGACAGAGAAGAGCTTTGACTGGGGGGATGGGAGGGCCAAGAGACCAGAGGTGGCAGAACAGAGTATTCGGGTTGGGGTGTAAGGTTTGAGCATAGCCTGAAGGTATGGAGGGGCAGTTCCTCTTGCTGCTACGTAAGCAAGTACCATGGTCTTGTAGTGGATGCAAGCTTCTACTGGAAGCCAGTGGAGTGTGTGGAGGAGCGGTGTGACATGGTAAAACTTATGACGGTTGAACACCAGGTGGGCTGCAGCGTTTTGGAAAAATTGCAGGGGTTTGATGGCACAAGCGGGGAGCCCAGCTAACAGCGAGTTGCAGTAGTCCAGACGGGAGATGACAAGTGCCTGGATTAGGAACTGCGCAGCTTCCTATGTGAGGAAGGGCCGTGCTCTATGGATGTGAGGAAGAGCAACTCTGTATTGTCGACATTGAGCTTGAGGTAGTGGGCCAACATCCAAGCTGAGATATCTGTCAGGCACGGAGATGCATGTCGCCACCTGGGTGTCAGAAGGGGGGAAGGTAAAAAGTAGTTGAGTGTCATCCGCGTCTGACCATGTGTTCGTCTGACCATGTGTTCTCGCATACCCCGAGAGCATCTGGTCAGCGGGGTGGTGGCACATGAATCCTCATCTCTCCCAAGTGGACATTCTCAATTTTTCCCCTGACCCATCTGTCTATCTCCTCATTTGAATTCCATGCTGTCACAGTCACTAGCCCATTTAAGCTTAATATCCTTGTCATCTATCGCCCTCCAGGTTCCCTTGGAGAGTTCATCAATGAGCTTGACGCCTTGATGAGTTCCTTTCCTGAGGATGGCTCACCCCTCACAGTTCTGGGAGTTTTCAACCTCCCTACGTCTACATTTGACACATTTCTCTCTGCCTCCTTCTTTCCACTCCTCTCCTCTTTTGACCTCACCCTCTCACCGTCCCCCCCTACTCACAAGGCAGGCAATACGCTTGACCTCATCTTTACTAGATGCTGTTCTTCTACTAATCTCACTGCAACTCCCCTCCATGTCTCCGACCACTACTTTGTATCCTTTTCTCTCTCGCTCTCCTCCAACACTACTCACTCTGCCCCTACACAGATGGTAATGCGCCGTCGCAACCTTCGCTCTCTTTCTCCCGCTACTCTCTCCTCTTCCATCCTATCATCTCTTCCCTCTGCTCAAGCCTTCTCCCTCCAATCTCCTGATTCTGCCTCCTCAACCCTCCTCTCCTCCCTTTCTGCATCCTTTGACTCTCTATGTCCCCTATCCTCCCGGCCGGCTCGGTCCTCCCCTCCAGCTCCGTGGCTTGATGACTCATTGCGAGCTCACAGAACAGAGCTCCGGGCAGCTGAGCGGAAATGGAAGAAAACTAGACTCCCTGCGGACCTGGCATCTTTTCACTCCCTCCTCTCTACATTGTATTCATCTGTTTCTGCTGCTAAGGCCACTTTCTACCACTCTAAATTCCAAGCATCTGCCTCTAACCCTAGGAGGCTCTTTGCCACATTCTCCTCCCTGCTGAATCCTCCTCCTCCCCCCTCCCTCCTCCCTCTCTGTGGATGACTTCGTCAACCATTTTGAAAAGAAGGTTGACGACATCCGATCCTCGTTTGTTAAGTCAAATGACACTGCTGGTCCTGCTCACACTGCCCTACCCTATGCTTTGACTTCTTTCTCCCCTCTCTCTCCAGATAAAATCTTGCGACTTGTGACGGCAGGCCGCCCAACAACCTGCCCGCTTGATCCTATCCCCTCCTCTCTTCTCCAGACCATCTCCGGTGACCTTCTCCCTTACCTCACCTCGCTGATCAACTCATCCTTGACCGCTGGCTATGTCCCTTCCGTCTTCAAGAGACCGAGAGTTGCACCCCTTCTCAAAAAACCAACACTCGATCCCTCTGATGTCAACAACTACAGACCAGTATCCCTTCTTTCTTTTCTTTCCAAAACTATTGAGCGTGCCGTCTTTAGCCAACTCTCTTGCTATCTCTCTCAGAATGACCTTCTTGATCCAAACCAGTCAGGTTTCAAGACTGGTCATTCAGCTGAGACTGCTCTTCTCTGTGTCACGGAGGCTCTCCGCACTGCTAAAGCTAACTCTCTCTCCTCTGCTCTTGTCCTTCTAGACCTGTCTGCTGCCTTTGATACTGTGAACCATCAGATCCTCATCTCCACCCTCTCCGAGCTGGGCATCTCCGGCGCGGCTCACTCTTGGATTGTGTCCTACCTGACCGGTCGCTCCTACCAAGTGGCGTGGCGAGAAGCTGTCTCCGCACCACGTGCTCTCACCACTGGTGTCCCCCAGGGCTCAGTTCTAGGCCCTCTCCTATTCTCCCTATACACCAAGTCACTTGGCTCTGTCATATCCTCACATGGCCTCTCCTATCATTGCTACGCTGACGACACTCAACTAATCTTCTCCTTTCTCTCTTCTGATAACCAGGTGGCGAATCGCATCTCTGCAGGCATTTCAGTATGGATGATGGATCACCACCTCAAGCTGAACCTTGGCAAGACGGAGCTGCTCTTCCTCCCGGGGAAGGACTGCCTGTTCCATGATCTCGCCATCACGGTTGACAACTCCGTTGTGTCCTCCTCCCAGAGTGCAAAGAGCCTTGGCGTGACCCTGGACAACACCCTGTTGTTCTCCGCTAACATCAAGGCGGTGACCCGATCCTGTAGGTTCATGCTCTACAACATTCGGAGAGTACGACCCTGCCTTACACAGGAAGCGGCACAGGTCCTAATCCAGGCACTTGTCATCTCCCGTCTGGATTACTGCAACTCGCTGTTGGCTGGGCTCCCTGCCTGTGCCATTAAACCCCTACAACTCATCCAGAATGCCGCAGCCCGTCTGGTGTTCAACCTTCCCAAGTTCTCTCACGTCACCCCGCTCCTCCGCACACTCCACTGGCTTCCAGTTGAAACTCGCATCTGCTACAAGACCATGGTGCTTGCCTACGGAGCTGTGAGGGGAACGGCACCTCCGTACCTTCAGGCTCTGATCAGTCCCTACACCCAAACGAGGGCATTGCGTTCATCCATCTCTGGCCTGCTGGCTCCCCTACCTCTGCGGAAGCATAGTTCCCGCTCAGCCCAGTCAAAACTGTTCGCTGCTCTGGCACACCAATGGTGGAACAAGCTCCCTCACGACGCCAGGACAGCGGAGTCACTCACCACCTTCCGGAGACATTTGAAACCCCACCTCTTTAAGGAATACCTGGGATAGGATAAAGTAATCATTCTACCCCCCCCCTACCCCAAACCAAACCCCAACCCAAAAACTAAAACAACTAAAAAAATACATTGTAAAGTGGTGATCCCACTGGCTATAAGGTGAATGCACCTATTTGTAAGTCGCTCTGGATAAGAGCGTCTGCTAAATGACGTAAATGTAAAATGTAAATGCAATGATAGGAGAGACCATATGAGGATATGACAGGGTCGAGTGACTTGGTGTATAGAGAGAAGAGGAGAGGGCCTAGAACTGAGCCCTGGGGAACAGGGGGCTGAGTGGGTAGGGTTGGAGGAGAGGGAGACAGAAAAGGAAACAAAGTAGTGATCAGAGACCTGGAGGGGCAAGCAGCCTCTAGTAAAGTTGAGGTCAAGCGTATTGCCTGCCTTGTGAGTGTGAGGGGACTGGGAAAAGGTGAGGTCAAAAGAGGCAAGGAGGGGAAAGAAAGAGTTAATTGAAGGAAAACGTCAGGAGGTTGAAGTCGCCCAATACGAAGAGCGGTGATCCATCATCAGGAAATGAGCTTATCAAGGTGTCAAGCTCATTGAAGAAATCTCGAAGGACACCTGGTGGGCGATAGATGACAACAATGTTAAGCTTGAGTGGAAAAGTGACAGTGACAGCATGGAATTTAAATGAGGAGATGGACAGGTGAGTGAGGGAGAATAGAGAAAATCTCCAAACACACACACACAGGTTAAAACACATTCTTGCAGACAGTAATGTTAACAGCCCATCCACACACATAAACAGATGCATGTCCACTGAGTTGAAGAATCACCTGTCACTACCATCCCTCTCCCCGCCCTTCAAACCAGGCTGGCGTTTGTAATCAGAAATGACAACTGACACATTTTAAACATCGAGCGTAGTGTTGCTGTGTGGGCCTTTTGTCATTCTCCGTCTCCCCTTCTACAAATCCTGCTGGGTAACATGTGGTGGACGGGAGAATTCTGCATCATCAACCTGCTTCGGGAGCAGCTCTACACTGTGACAACACAATTAGAAATCAACAAGAACTGTATCAGCTGCATGTACAGTGAGAAAAAAAAGTATTTGATCCCCTGCTGATTTTGTACGTTTGCCCACTGACAAAGAAATGATCAGTCTATAATTTTAATGGTATGTTTATTTGAACAGTGAGAGACAGAATAACAACAAAAGAAACCAGAAAAACGCATGTCAAAAATGTTATAAATTGATTTGCATTTTAATGAGGGAAATAAGTATTTGACCCCTCTGCAAAACATGACTTAGTACTTGGTGACAAAACCCTTGTTGGCAATCACAGAGGTCAGACGTTTCTTGTAGTTGGCCACCAGGTTTGCACACATCTCAGGAGGGATTTTGTCCCACTCCTCTTTGCAGATCTTCTCCAAGTCATTAAGGTTTCGAGCCTGACGTTTGGCAACTCGAACCTTCAGTTCCCTCCACAGATTTTTTATGGGATTAAGGTCTGGAGACTGGCTAGGCCACTCCAGGACCTTAATGTGCTTCTTCTTGAGCCACTTCTTTGTTACCTTGGCCGTGTGTTTTGGGTCATTGTCATGCTGGAATACCCATCCACGACCCATTTTCAATGCCCTGGCTGAGGGAAGGAGGTTCTCACCCAAGATTTGATGGTACATGGCCCCGTCCATCGTCCCTTTGATGTGAAGTTGTCCTGTCTCCTTAGCAGAAAAACACCCCCAAAGCATAATGTTTCCATCTCCATGTTTGACGGTGGGGATGGTGTTCTTGGGGTCATAGGCAGCATTCCTCCTCCTCCAAACACGGCGAGTTGAGTTGATGCCAAAGAGCTCCATTTTGGTCTCATCTGACCACAACACTTTCACCCAGTTCTCCTCTGAATCATTCAGATGTTCGTTGGCAAACTTCAGACGGGCATGTATATGTGCTTTCTTGAGCAGGGGGACCTTGCGGGCGCTGCAGGATTTCAGTCCTTCACGGCGTAGTGTGTTACCAGTTGTTTTCTTGGTGACTATGGCCCCAGCTGCCTTGAGATCATTGACAAGATCCTCGCGTGTAGTTCTGGGCTGATTCCTCACCGTTCTCATGATCATTGCAACTCCACGAGGTGAGATCTTGCATGGAGCCCCAGGCCGAGGGAGATTGACAGTTCTTTTGTGTTTCTTCCATTTGCAAATAATCGCACCAACTGTTGTCACCTTCTCACCAAGCTGCTTGGCAATGGTCTTGTAGCCCATTCCAGCCTTGTGTAGGTCTACAATCTTCTCCCTGACATCCTTGGAGAGCTCTTTGGTCTTGGCCATGGTGGAGAGTTTGGAATCTGATTGATTGATTGCTTCTGTGGACAGGTGTCTTTTATACAGGTAACAAGCTGAGATTAGGAGCACTCCTAATCTCAGCTCGTTACCTGTATAAAAGACACCTGGGAGCCAGAAATCTTTCTGATTGAGAGGGGGTCAAATACTTATTTCTCTCATTAAAATGCAAATCAATTTACAACATTTTTGACATGCGTTTTTCTGGATGTTTTTGTTGTTATTCTGTCTATCAATGTTAAAATAAACCTACCATTAAAATTATAGACTGATAATTTCTTTGTCAGTGGGCAAACGTACAAAATCAGCAGGGTGTCAAATACTTTTTTCCCTCACTGTAAGCCATAGTTGTCCTTTTTATGTCACTATCTCACTATAGGTCCTGAATGGCCTTCAGTGATAGGCCCAGCTTTCATTATGAATAGCCAAGGGGTTTTATTTGTATTAATTTAAGCCTACTCTCCATTATTCAGTTAAAAGGGAAACATTAATCACATGAAGATGTGAGTGGGGATATAGCAGTAGTGGTGGGTGGGTAAAATCACTGGGGAAGCCAAGCCAGCAAAAAAGCCCTATTACAACCTACAGTGCCTTCAGTATGTATTCATACCCCTTTACATTTTCCACATTTTGTTGTATTACAAAGTGGGATTAAAATTGATTTAATTGTCATTTTTTATAAATGATCTACACAAAATACACTGTAATGTCAAAGTGAAAAAAATACATGTCAGAATCACCTTTTACAGCGATTACAGCTGTGAGTCTTTCTGGGTATGTCTTTAAGAGCTTTACACACCTGGATTGTACAATATTTGCGCATTATTCTTTAAAAAATGATTCAAGCTCTGTCAAGATGGTTTTCGATAATTGTTAGACAGCCATTTTCAGGTCTTGCCATAGATTTTCAAGCCGATTATGCCACTCAGGATCATTCAGTGTCGTCTTGGTAAGCAACTCCAGTGTATAGGATTGTATAGGAGTTAAACAATACTCACTAATCATTGAACTGTAATGACAATGGCCCAGTCGTCTTGAACCACGCGCCAGGCTCCAGGTTTAAACTGCTACGGCATTCCTTAATGATTCAAATTATTGCGCAACTTGTAATATGTTAGTCTAATATGATCCACTATTGATAGCGACCCTCAGGAACAACCACACGAATGTGACAGAGGAAAGAAAGGTAAACTAACAATATAATGGAATGATTCAAAATTGAAGGAAACTTACACCAAAGTGAAAGTTATAAATGTATGTGGGTATTACTGATGGTTGCTAACAATAGTGGCTAATATTTACACGATACAAATAAAATAATAAAATACAAATAATAAAAAGTCTGGGCATATTATTAAAACATTCTAGAGCGCATAAATCAACTCGGGAGGTTCAGCGCTAAACTTCATTTACGGATGGCTTCCCATAGGCTACAGAAGCCTACAGCTTGAGTCTCCAAATGTCATCCCTGAATGTTATAAGGCCATACAATTAAAATTCTGCATAACGGGACAGCATTTCATAGGGAATTAAGTCAAGGTCAGAATATACACACCTCTGCCACACTTCCATTTCTGTGATCTCCACCCCAAATTAATAGCTGTCTGACACATGCGTTTCCCCATGGTTAAGTTCAAGGTCAGAATTCGCATAGAGAGAAAATCGCATAAAAAGGGAATACAGTTCCATTTACGTGCACGTAACTCAGATCTGAATTCCCCTCCTATAGCCTATTTAGGCTGAGTCTATGCTTAGTCTAATACAGTGACAACTTAAAGATACCAAAAGCGATTCAGTCAATGTAAGCTAAATATCATGCTCTTTCAGTTTAGTGCAACGCTAATTGGCTATTCTTTTAATTTAAAAATGATAAATGATGCCAAATGCTCGCTGGCTTCCCTTGCTATTGAATTCAATGTTACGGATGGCAACAATGTGATACTTTGTTTGGCCAGAAATCACCAGATACATGGGCTACACATACTGAGATAGAGGGGCGCTGTTTCGATTGGATGCTTTCTTCCTTGAGATACAGTAGATTCAGCCACTTGCAAATCGAAGTCGAATTATGAAACACAGAGAGACAAAGTATACACTGCGTGTACAAAACATTAGGAGCACCTTCCTAGTATTAAGTTGAACCCCTTTTTTCCCCTGAGAAGAGCTTCAATTCTTCGGGACATGGACTCTATAAGGTGTCGAAAGCATTCCATAGGGATGCTGGCCCATGTTGACTCCAATGATTCCCACAGTTGTGTCAAGTTGGCTGGATGTCCTTTGGGTGGTGGAACATTCTTGAAACTCACAGGAAACTGTTGAGTGTGAAAACCCCAGCAGCGTTGCAGTTCTTGACACACTCAAACCGGTGCGCTTGGCACTTACTACCATACCCAGTTCAAAGGCACTTACATTTTTTGTCTTGCCCATTCACCCTCTGAATGGCACACATACACAATCCATGTTTCAATTGACATCAATAAGGGATCATAGCTTTCACCTGGTCAGTCTATGTCATGGAAAGAGCAGGTGTTCTTAATGTTTTGTATACTCAGCGTATACTGTACCAGTTAGTCTCCCATTCTTCTGCTGGGACAGAGCATGAGTGGTTGCATGGGGACAGGTCAGGGCTGGCATCATGATCCTTTTGATGAAGTCATGCATGGATGGTGTGACTGAAAAAATAGAAGAATTAAGGAATAATGAGGAACAAAGAGAGAGGACATATGGGAAAAAAATAGTATAATCTAATAATAATATATGCCATTAAGCAAATGCTTTTATCGAAAGCAATTTACGTGGATCAATTTCATGAATGGGTGGTCCCGTGAATCAAACCCATTATCCTGGCATAATAAGCGTCTTGCTCTACCAACTGATCTACAGTTTTGCATCAACAGCTAAATTACAACAAGATTGAAAAACTGTCCCTGAAAAGGACTAACGAGGCTCCCCCACCTCATGAGGCCAGTTGTACTGAGACTGAGATTGAAATCAGGGAAATCGCTGACAGATTTTCATTGTGTTTTCCTACACTCAGATGGCTGCTTTTAATAACGTTTTATCAGCGCATGCTGACACACGAAAATCAATAAAGCACAATAAAAGACAGGGCCCCTGCCACATACAGTATCTCCCAGCCTCTATTTTGATGAACGACCGGCTTGTGAAATATCTGTGACAAACCACGCATGGAAGGAAACAACCAGGGAATATGGCCTTAAAAATATGGCATTAAAAATCCTCATGGAAGTTCATGAGAAAATGAGGATCAATTCTGTTGAATAAGATTCAAACACTGCAAACACTTTCCCTGTAATCATGGGTCATTTGAGATATTGTCTACATTGATGATGATGATCAGGATTGTTTCATGTATAGTGCACCAAAAGACTGTCAACTGTAGCTGTCTTTTAAATCCATGTGAGAGCAGGGCAGTTGATGTGATTCAAGGATTAATCCCTGAGTGTAATGTAAATGTATCTGTGCCAGTAATGAGTGGCTGTATTTGAGCTCAGTATTGGTGTCTAGTCAGTGTATTGCTGATGTTGTCCCAGTGTACTCTCTGTTCCCACGCACTGTTTTTTTTTTCTTCACTGTTCCTCTCGTCTACTGGTTACCAGGGAACAGTATCAGATGAACGTCAGGTCTTATCTTGTCACAGTTCTAATTTCCTGTGGTCCCGCTCTCCCCTGTGGCAGCTGTTCCCGTGGCGATGGAGACTGAGACGGGGGTGTGACAGCACCTGCTAAGGCATCACTGTACTCAAACAGAGTGGAGAAGGCTGTAATATTTACATTTTAGTCATTTAGCAGACACTCTTATCCAGAGCGACTTACAGTTACATGTGCATACATTATTTTTTTTATTTTTCATACCCCCCGAGGGAATCGAACCCACAACCCTGGCGTTGCAGACGCCATGCTCTACCAACTGAGCTACATCCACGCCGGCCATTCCCTCCCCTAATTGTGCGCCGCCCCATGGGTCAATTGTGCGCCGCCCCATGGGTCTCCCGGTCGCGGCCGGCTACGACAGAGCCTGGATTCGAACCAGGATCTCCAGTGGCACAGCTAGCACTGCGATGCAGTGCCTTAGACCACTGCGCCACTCGGGAGGCGAGTGACTGGGTAAACAAATACTGAACTTATGGAAGCCCCACTCGCCAGGGAGTCAACTCTCAACAAATACACCTCACCGTTAAAAATAGGATTGGTTAGGGTTGAAGATGTTATTGAAGTAAAGAAGCAAAGATGATAGGCCTTGGCATGTTAGCAAATGCTTAAGTTTCTGTTGGATTCAAGCATGCACACTGCTGCACACTGTTTTGACATTTCCTATTCTTCTGACGAATCCAGAAAAAACTAAGGGCGTTTTGGCAGAATTGGCAATTGAAGGCCATTACATTCTGGCTGGAACTGGTTAGCCAAGGCCATTTACAACCCAGTCAAAGGTAGATAGCCCAGGCAATTTTTTCTCCAGATAGCGGTAGATAGCAAATCATGTTTCCACCCCAGTCAGAGTCAGAGATTGGAGGCATTTCACTGCATTTCTACTCAGTGTGTGAGGTGCTCGGTGATAACAGCAGAATAATGTTTTTTTTTTTATGGACCTGCTGCCACTTCTATAATGAAACCTATCTACCTCCCAGACTACCTCATGTCTCCACACGCTCACTTCTAGTATGAGACGATGGGGAAATGCTGAAATACTTTACTCCTACGTAGACTGTTTGCACTCACGCACACACACGTACCACTATGCTGCGTGTGGTGACTGCAAAATGTCCCTAGTAAGGTCATGTTGTGGACCTGAGATCATAGCCGTGTGTGTTAACACTCTAACCCTGTCCTCCTGACGTCTCTGCCTGATTACTGATGAGTCTGGCGCTGTCTGACCACTCCACACAGCCTGATTGGTCCTTTAGTTCACAGTCATTCTGGTTCTAGAGGACTGGAATCTTCTCTGTTTTCCTTCCTGCCAGTCAATACAAATGTGGAGGCAATCATTTCACTCTGTATGGGTTAATGTGTGACCATTCAGAGACTAATTACAGAATGATACCTAGTCAGTTGCACAACTGAATGCATTCAACCGAAATGTGTCTTTCTCATTTAACCTAACCCCTCTGAATCAGAAAGGTGCGGGGGGCTGCCTTAATCAACATCCATGGCGCCCGGGAAACAGTTGTTGTTGGGGGTTAACTGCCTTGCTCACGGGCAGAAAGGCACATTTTACCACCTTGCTGGCTCAGGTATTCGAACCAGCGACCTTGCAGTTACTGGCCCAACGCTCTTAACCGCTAGGCGACCTAACACCCCTCTAGGTAGACTTGTTTGTGTATCTGTGGGTAAATGTATGTTTTTGGTTACTGCTCGTTAATGACTATTGCCTCCATGGCGATCTAGCTAGTACTGTATGTGTGTTTGGACTTGGTTGTCCCCACCCCCTCTTGTGTGATGTCATGCCAGGGGAGAAAGCAAAGGATAGGCTTGTTGCTGTCTGTGTAGTGTTTGTGTGTGTCTGTGTGTATGCCTTCTGTCCTGATTAAGATCTATTACACAACCCAGAACAGACAATTAATTAGTCAGGCCCTATACTCCTGCTAATCCCATGCCTCCCGTCCTCAACACGTGGCTCAACTGTACATGAAAGCAGATCCCCTGCCTGCCCCTCCTCGCTAACACCCTCTGTAACCATCGGCAGCAGGAATCTATCTGGGATTAAATATTTAGTATTAATCCCGCTATGCAGTGGGGGAAAAAAGTATTTAGTCAGCCACCAATTGTGCAAGTTCTCCCACTTAAAAAGATGAGAGAGGCCTGTAATTTTCATCATAGGTACACGTCAACTATGACAGACAAAATGAGAAAGAAAATTCCAGAAAATCACATAGTAAGATTTTTAATGAATTTATTTGCAAATGATGGTGGAAAATAAGTATTTGGTCAATAACAAATGTTTCTCAATACTTTGTTATATACCCTTTGTTGGCAATGACACAGGTCAAACGGTTTCTGTAAGTCTTCACAAGGTTTTCACACACTGTTGCTGGTATTTTGGCCCATTCCTCCATGCAGATCTCCTCTAGAGCAGTGATGTTTTGGGGCTGTCGCTGGGCAACACGGACTTTCAACTCCCTCCAAAGATTTTCTATGGGGTTGAGATCTGGAGACTGGCTAGGCCACTCCAGGACCTTGAAATGCTTCTTACGAAGCCACTCCTTCGTTGCCCGGGCGGTGTGTTTGGGATCATTGTCATGCTGAAAGACCCAGCCACGTTTCATCTTCAATGCCCTTGCTGATGGAAGGAGGTTTTCACTCAAAATCTCACGATACATGGCCCCATTCATTCTTTCCTTTACACGGATCAGTCGTCCTGGTCCCTTTGCAGAAAAACAGCCCCAAAGCATGATGTTTCCACCCCCATGCTTCACAGTAGGTATGGTGTTCTTTGGATGCAACTCAGCATTCTTTGTCCTCCAAACACGACGAGTTGAGTTTTTACCAAAAAGTTCAATTTTGGTTTCATCTGACCATATGACATTCTCCCAATCCTCTTCTGGATCATCCAAATGCACTCTAGCAAACTTCAGACGGGCCTGGACATGTACTGGCTTAAGCAGGGGGACACGTCTGGCACTGCAGGATTTGAGTCCCTGGCGGCGTAGTGTGTTACTGATGGTAGGCTTTGTTACTTTGGTCCCAGCTCTCTGCAGGTCATTCACTTGGTCCCCCCGTGTGGTTCTGGGATTTTTGCTCACCGTTCTTGTGATCATTTTGACCCCACGGGGTGAGATCTTGCGTGGAGCCCCAGATCGAGGGAGATTATCAGTGGTCTTGTATGTCTTCCATGTCTTCCATTTCCTAATAATTGCTCCCACAGTTGATTTCTTCAAACCAAGCTGCTTACCTATTGCAGATTCAGTCTTCCCAGCCTGGTGCAGGTCTACAATTTTGTTTCTGTTGTCCTTTGACAGCTCTTTGGTCTTGGACATAGTGGAGTTTGGAGTGTGACTGTTTGAGGTTGTGGACAGGTGTCTTTTATACTGATAACAAGTTCAAACAGGTGCCATTAATACAGGTAACGAGTGGAGGACAGAGGAGCCTCTTAAAGAAGAAGTTACAGGTCTGTGAGAGCCAGAAATCTTGCTTGTTTGTAGGTGACCAAATACTTATTTTCCACCATAATTTGCAAATAAATTCATTAAAAATCCTACAATGTGATTTTCTGGATTTTTTTCTCTCAATTTGTCTGTCATAGTTGATGTGTACCTATGATGAAAATTACAGGCCTCTCTCATCTTTTTAAGTGGGAGAACTTGCACAATTGGTGGCTGACTAAATACTTTTTTTCCCCACTGTATCAGTTTGATGCAAATTTCATGTGTGTAAAATGTGTACTGTGGTAATGTATGTATATTTGTGTACGTATGTATGTGTGTGTGTATGTATGTGTGTGTGTATGTGTGTGTGGGTGTGTTTGTTTGTGTGTGAGAAACATGTTAATAGCTCCTTCCCCAGTGAGAATGGGGACCGTCGCCGAAAACAAAGACGGTTCTGCCTAATTGTTCTGCAGAGTTATTAGAGGAAGGAAAGACAGAAAGGCTTCACACCACTCACTCACTTGAGTATTTTACCTAATTATTTTCAGATTATCTCATTTTGCTCTTTTGTAGATTTGTCAACTATGTGTTTTTTTTTTCTATACCTGTTCGCTCCTCTCCCTGTAGGCTTTACAGACGCTCCCCACCCCTTGGCTGCAACCATTCTAATTTAGTGTACCCTCCGGCCGATCTGCGGTCAAGAACCCCGAGTTCATCTCAGCCTATGCTGCCCTTCAGTCCTCACACTTTTTGGCCCTGAAGGAGACATGGATCACCCCCAGAGAACACTGCTACTCCAGCTGCTCTCTCTTCATCTGACTATGTGTTCTGGTCATCGCGGTGGTGGCACAGGGCTATTAATTTCCCCTAAGTGGAGATTTTATATTTTCTCCCTCACTCACCTGTCCATCTCCTCATTTGAATTCCATGCTGTCACTGTCACTTGTCCACTCAAGATTAAAATTGCTGTCATCTATCGCCTACCAGGTGCCCTTAGAGAGTTCCTCAATGAGCTTGACACTTTGATGAGCTAACTTCCTGACGATGGCTCACCTCTTATTGTAAAGGGCGACTTCAACCTCCCAACGTCTGCCTTAGATACATTTCTTTCCACCTCTTTCTTTCCCCTCCTTGCCTCTTTTGACCTCACAGTTTTCCAGTCCCCTCCCAATCACAAGGCAGGCAATTCGCTGACCTCATCTTTACTAGAGGCTGTTCGCCTACTAATCTCACTGCAAACCCCGTCTAGGTCTCGGATCACTACTTTGTTTCCTTTTCTCACCCTCTCATCAAACCCTACCCACTCAGCCCCTACCCAGATGGTAATGCGCTGTCGCAATCTTTGCTCTCTCTCTCCCACTACTCTCTCCTCTTCCATCCTATCATCTCTCCCTTCTGCTAAATCCTTCTCCCTCCTGTCTCGTGATTTTGCCTCTTCGACCCCACTCTCCTCCCTTTCCACATCCTATTACTCGCTCTGTCCCCTTTGCTCCCAGCCGGCTCGGCCTTCCCCTCCTGCTTCGTGGCTGAGTGAATCAATGCGAGCTTACAGAACAAGGTTGAGCAAAAATGGAGGGAAACTAAACTTCCGGAGGACTATCATCCTTTCACTCCCTTCTCTCTACCCTCTCTTCCTCTGTATCCACTGCTAAAGCCACTTTCTATCAATTTTAAGCTTCTGCCTCTAACCCTAGGAAACTATTTTCCACCTTCTCCTCACTCCTTAATCCTCTACCCCATCCCCCTCCCTCCTCCCTCTCTGCGGTTGACTTTGTCAACCACTTTGAAAAGAAGGTTGATGACATCCACTCCTCATTTACTCAGCCTATTGAGTCCACTTGATCCCACTTACACAAAACTACCCTACGCATTGACCTCTTTCTCCCCTCTTTCTCCAGATGAAATCCTGCGACTAGTGAGGTCCGGCCGCTCGACAACCTGCCCGCTCGACCTCATCCCCTCCTCCCTTCTCCAGACCATCTCTGGAGATCTTCTCCCTTTCCTAACTTCCCTCATCATCTCATCCCTGACCACTGGCTGCATCCCCTCTGACTTCAAAATGGTCAGAGTCGCACCCCTCCTCAAGAAACCAACACTCGCCCCCTCTGATGTCAAAACCAACAGACCGGTATCCCTTCTTTCTTTTCTTTTCAAACCACTTGGCATGCTGTCCCTGACCAACTCTCTCGCTATCTCTCTCAGAACAAGTTTCTTGACCCTAACCAGTCAGGCTTCAAAATGGGTCACTCAACTGAGATTGCTCTCCTCTTTGTCACGGAGGCTCTCCTCACTGCCAAAGCTGACTCTCTCTCCTCTGTTCTCATCCTCCTAGATCAATCCGCTGCCTTCGACACTGTGAACCATCAGATCCTCCTCTGCACCACATACTCTCACTACTGGTGTCCCCCAGAGCTAGGTTGTAGGCTCTCTCCTCTTCTCTCTATACACCAAGTCCCTCAGCTCTGTCATATCCTCACATGGTCTCCTATCATTGCTATGTGGATGACACTCAACTACTTTTCTCCTTTCCCCCTTCTGACACACCGGTGGCGACCCGCATCTCTGCGTGCCTGGCAGATATCTCAGCTTGGATGTCGGCCCACCACCTCAAACTCAACCTCAACAAAACAGAGCTGCTCTTCCTCCTGGGGAAGGCCTGCCCGGTCCAAGACCTCTCCATCACGGTTGACAACACCATGCTGTCCCCCTCCCAGAGTGCAAAGAACCTTGGCGTGACCCTGGACAACCTCACACAGGAAGCGGCCTCACAATTTGTCATCTCCCGTCTGGACTACTGCAACTCGTTGTTGGCTGGGCTCCCTGCTTGTGCCATCAAACCCCTGCAACTTATCCAGAACGCCACAGCTCGCCTGGTGTTCAACCTTCACAAGATCTCCCATGTCACCCTGCTCCTCCACACACTCCACTGGCTTTATGGAGGATTTTCTAGTACATATGTTGTAGAATGAAACGCCTATATGCCTTAAATGCTTATGATTAAGAACCAATTAAAGGGTTAAAACAGAGCAGAGACATTTCTTTAGTGCAAACACTGTGCTTCTGATAATGGATGATTCCCTCTAACTCCCTGCAGCTGGTCTGGGTATGTTAATGACGTGATGTAGATAAAACGTATCGTTGTAGCTGTGTGGAGATTGGAGTAACAATGGAACTAGTGTTATCACTTGTTTGTGCTTATGACTTGACACACGTAGCCACATGCACATAGTCACAAGGAAAAACCATAGCCACAAGGTCCTGGGAGGATGGCTGTTGGGAAGGCTTAAATGTATGTGGTTGAGAATGAGTCACGCCATGACATGTTTAAACCATGTTTAAGTATTGATTTATATGTTTTATAATGTGTTATGAAACGATAAGGGTAAAACAGAATGAAGAGTATGAGTGTTCTTTAACGTCCGTATGTATATAATTATTTGAGTCACAAATTAATTACTTAAAAATCATACAATGTGATTTTCTGGATTTTTGTTTTAGATTCTGTCTCTCACAGTTGAAGTGTGCCTATGATGAAAATTACAGACCTCTACATGCTTTGTAAGTAGGAAAACCTGCAAAATCGGCAGTGTATCAAATACTTGTTCTCCCCACTGTACATAAATGTAACAGTGGACTGGCAATTATAATAGAGCTGTGGCAATGATTTGAATTGATAACAGAGGAAAGTGATTTAATAGGGAAGTGAGAATTTCAAATTTGAATTGTTTAGGTAGATTGGAATGAAAGTAATGTCTTTTAATAATATGAATGCAAATATACTATTAGTTATTGGTGGTTTGTGAATAGACTTTACTAATTCCATGTTTTAGTTTGCGGGTAAAAGAGAGTTGTACTTGCTGGACTGTATCGAGCTGTAAGAGACATTTTAAGCAGAAGTCTGAATAGTTGAATGGAAAACATTTATTTGACAAATTCTAATTGTTATTACTTTATTATATAGTTTGCGTAACACCAGTGACGTATGCAAATAGTTAATGAATTCTAAAATGATAATTTGTTTTCGTTATGTGAACTAGTGGATTGCTAGTTGCTTTAACTATTATGCTGATGGGAAAGCACCAACTTATTGTGGATTCTAGATTTGTTAAACAACACATTTATATATTAACTAAATTAATGCAATAGGCTACAATTATAACATTATCAGAAAAAGGCACAAGCTAATGCGAAACAGCTACAGTGGGGAAAAAAAGTATTTAGTCAGCCACCAATTGTGCAAGTTCTCCCACTTAAAAAGATGAGAGAGGCCTGTAATTTGTAACACCTATTATTAATATGTGTAGTTGGGTAGGGTTTTATTTTTGATTTCATAGGGTAGAAATAATACACCTTAAAGGGCACATAACATTTTTAAGTACACACATGTAAATTCTCCTGATAAGAAATGTACTGAAAAAACCCAATGTAAACTTGGTACGCAAAATGTTTGAAATGTTTAAAATATCGTTAAATAATATCTTAGATAAAGGGGAAGGAAATGGGAAGAGACATTCACTTACATGGGGTTGAATGAACTCTGGCCTTTGTTCTGACTTTCTGGTGGGGCCTGATCACCCTCCCTAGAAAGCTAGAGACACTAATAATTAGGAAGAAGCTTATAATTTAGCAATAGGCCTATGTATGATTCATACCATAACAAGAACAGAGAAAGAGAACTAGCACTGAATGAGGGACACCTGTCGCTAATAGAATTTACTATTCCTTGAATGGCCTTATGAGATACAAGTAAGTTAAGGTGATATCAAGGGTTATTATTCTAATTTGATTTGGTGTTTTGGTTTAACAGACAGTGTTGTTTTGTTTTTTGGGGCCTTACCTCTGGCACTAATGAGTTATCGCATGCAAGCTAACAGAAATACACATCTAACACCGCATGAAATGCTTACAGGTTGACATGCCTGTGCCGGTGCTTAGGGGACCATATGAGGGTCCGCCTCTGGAGCACATGGAAACGGAATTGGAAAGGTATATCAGGCAACTAACTGTTATATATTAAGTTATATACCAACAGGAGAGAAGCAGAGTTCTAAAACCAGAGGCGAATTCACCACGACCAGTGGTCCCGGGGGAGAAGGTCTATGTCAGGGTCTTCAGAAGGAAGTAGAACGAACAGAGACATGTGGTACCCTACGCCTTCATCCAGGTTACACCAACTGCTGTATGGGTTGAGGCGAGCTCGACCTGGTATTATCTAAACCGACGACCGAGAGATGAGGAAGTTGAGGATGCCGAGACCCTAGTGACGGAAGAAGGTCCTGAGCGAAAGGGACCAACGCTGGCCCAGAATAGAGGCCCAGAAGCAGATGGTCATTATCACAACATTGAGGACCACTTGACTGCCCTTATGGCTACCTAGATTGTCTATATGGGGTAGTGGCAGGGGGTGTATGGGCCTGTCATGGTTACAAAGTTCAACAGCAACAATTGGAGGTTAGCTTAGAGGGAAACCTTCCGGACTTGTACCCAGTACCTGACTGGGCTCCTCGTCCTCATCGTGATGGGTCAGACAATGAGGAAGATACATTGGTCTGAATATATATTCTTATAAAATGTAACCACAGATGGCAAGGCTAAGAATAAGTATATGCACATGCTTACACTCATTTTGTGTTAACTTTTGTTTTATTGGTTGGGACTTAGGAAGTCCCAAAGGGGGGAATATATGGATGATTTTCTACTACATATGTTGTAGAATGAAACACCTATATGCCTTAAATGCTTATGGATTAAGAACCAATTAAAGGGTTAAAACAGAGCAGAGACATTTCTTTAGTGCAAACACTGTGCTTCTGATAATGGATGATTCCCTCTAATTCCCTGCAGCTGGTCTGGGTATGTCAATGACGTGATGTAGATAAAACTTCTCGTTGTAGCTGTGTGGAGATTGGAGTAACAATGGAACTAGTGTTACCACTTGTTTGTGCTTATGACTTGACACACATAGCTACATGCACATAGTCACAAGGAAAAACCATAGCCACAAGGTCCTGGGTGGATGGCTGTTGGGAAAGGCTTAAATGTATGTGGTTGAGAATGAGTCACGCCATGACATGTTTAAACCATGTTTAAGTATTGATTGATATGTTTTATAATGTGTTATGAAATGATAAGGATAAAACAGAATGAACATGATTGATACTTTGTACTCCAGATGCATGCCTGGATAGTGAATATAGTCAATACAGAGTGTGATTGTTCTTTAACGTACGTATGTATATAATTATTTGAGTCACGCCACCAATATAATGAGATAAGTGACAGAGGCCCCATTTAGAGAAGCGCACGTAGCCCTCGTGAGTAAACAACATGTGACACCGAAGGATGTTAATCATGTACATATAATGGAGTAACTGTGTAGGTTGTATAAGCATGACTATGCATTTGTGTCTGTATAAAAGGAGAGCTCCGAATCAGGGAAAACAGATGTTCTGCAGATCATCTCGGCTTTCGTTGCTTCGTGTAATAAAGGTATATTTTTATTCTACAAAAACTCTGGAAGAACTTTTTATTTTTAACAAGTATAGTGATAATTATCCACGACAGCTTCCAGTCGAAGCTCACATCCACAACAAGACCATGGTCCTTGCCTACGGAGCAGCAAGAGGAACTCCTTACCTTCAGGCTATGCTCAAACCCTACACCCCAACCCAAGTACTCCTTTCTGCCACCTCTGGTCTCGCAGGAGGGCAGCTCCCGCTCAGCCCAGTCAAAGCTCTTCTCTGTCCTGGCAACACAATGGTGGAACCAGCTTCCTCCTGAAGCTAGGACAGCAGAGTCCCTGCCCATCTTCCAAAAACATCCAAAACCCTACCTCTTCAAATAGTATCTTAAATATCCCCCCTCCCCATTGTTATACAGTTCTTATCTAATGAGTGTGTAGGGAGTGCGGGCGTGTGAGGAAGTGCCTCACATCGATAAACAGATTTATTAAATCACAGTAGCACTTGCTTGGAATTATCAAAAATATGTGCTGAGTTAACACTGCCATTAGGCATTTCCTGTGTGTGTGTGTGTTTGTGTGTGCCTGTGTGTGTGTGTGTGTGTGTGTGTGTGTGTGTGCAAGACCTCCACACAACCCCACTCTGGCATCCTCTGATAACGAACAGAAGACCCCATCCCCCACTACACTCGTTCTTTGAATCAGAGGAGAAACCACTATTTGAAGTCACAAAATGCACACTTTTTGAGAAACTGCTGCAGGAAGTTAATTCAAAGAAAACTGTCGTATCTGATGAGTGGTGGCCAGTATTGCTGTCAACAAAGAGTCCGTTCATGCTGCATCGTGTTAGAGGCTTTTATTAAAATCACGAGATTACAGCATAAATGACAGGTGACATGACACCCGGAGAACGACGCCTCCGAATGGCTGCTCGCTCTGACTTCTTCTTCGTTTAACCCCCCTATTTATAAACAATGAAGATCCCTCTTCTGGCCAATCCCCAGTCTCCCCTGTCTACAAGACACTTCCGGTCTGTTGTATATGACGTTACACCCAAAACATTCCCTCTTGATACTAACACAACCAACATTCCATTTCTTCATGAAAAACATTTAACAAAGGCATAATCTTCAGATACGATATTCCCCCCTTCGAGACGAACTAAACGTCTCGAAAACAAACAGAATAGGATTATGACTAGTAACCATTTATCTTATTGAGTATCTTTAACATTAAATCAAAAACATTCTCCTCTAGAGTGTAAATACCTTTCTATGAAATACCTGTTTATGAAGTGTCAATACATTACTATCTTTATGAACAAATCTCTATGGAGTGTAAGAGCGAAAAACTGTCCGGCAGCCATCTTTTCAGATATCCATCCATCAATCAAGACAGTAAAATTCTCTCATGGTCCCTCTGCCCCAGGCAACCACCGTCGGTACTCCAGATAACCTCATTAACCATGTAAATGCATTTGAAACTATGATGCAATTAAATACACATGTAAGCCCCTGCAAACAAAATCCTATCCAATAAATATCCATTGTAAGGCTGGTCAACCCATTGGACCGTACAATGAAACTCTCCCTTCCTAGCCTCTCTGTCCCTAAACATTCACGAAATAAACAAAAACATCTAAGATCCTCACATGTATTCAATAACATCAAACATCATTCTACAAAATTAATCCCTGAGGCTATTACACAATTATGTATTACACATGTCTATATTTCATTGCAGACACTGGAATGTAGTCCACTACACTTCATCTCCCTGTAGTCTCGACTTCCAATGGACTGTTGATGATGGAATCAGCCACACCCTCCTTGTTTCATCTCCTCCAGTCATATTGTCCCTTCCCATGTTCCTGTTTGAGTATTTCAATCTCCATATGTTCCCCCAAATGCTTCTGAAAGAAAAGGAAACGACCAAACAGTATCTTTTGCAAAACAAACACTTTCAAATTAAACATGAATATCAATTAAGAATATAAACTGATATATAAATGATGCATGAATCACATAAACCTATTCCCCCCTTTGATTCATAAATCATACCAACATCACCCTAATATTGAAAAAAAAATTTGAAAAATGATCAAATAACCAAAAATGATATTTATCCATCAGTTCCACTTGTCCATCTTTATCCAGATCAGGAACAGTCAACACCGGCATCTGAGTGTTGTCTCCAGGCATCATTCTCCAACCTATCTCAATATCATATCTTTCTCAAAGATCAGTAACAAATTACAAACATCACAGTGTTATCAAAGCTGAAACTAAAATCTGACCCATCACTGCCCCTACTGGGCCTAACTGATTTTGCAACCAAGTCTTCTCAGATTTCCCAATCCTTCAATGCATCTATAACCCCAGTGATATTATCTGAACTATCTGGACTCAAAGTATAACTAACATTTATCAATATGATCTTCCCAAATGTTACATCATACCATGAATAAAGTCCCCCCTTCTCCCTTAGACTTATCCTTCAATGATAGGCTTGAAGCCTATGACATGTCCCTTTTCACCCTTTTAACCCTAGATTTAGCTGTGTCCGGTGCTATCCCTCTTATAATGATAAAAACCTCATATGGAAGCTTCAACGTTGACATGTAACAAAATCCTATCCATCCATAATGTAAGAATATATATGCTTTATCACCACAACTCCTCCAAATATCTCTAAAATTCTCCATAGTCACATTGTCAGGCAAAAGCTAATCTTTTAACCCTCAAAGTCCTGCTGTTCCTACTACCTGGTACATAAAAAGTAACATCATATTTGTCCTCTCTAACCTTTTGTCCGTGCTTATCCAAAGTCATCATATAACATCACAATCTGATATTCGCATAAACATACCCCTTACCATATGTTTTATTAGAACAAAAACAACTTTTAACCCTCAATGGTTACACCTCAAATGCTCCAGTTACGCTGTTACCTGATTTTCCTTTACCATCCAACAAATTCACACAAGTTAATTCACTTAACCTAATAACACCTAACCCTAGGCTTAAACAAATGTTCTGACAACGACATTATTTTATCTGTCAATGACTGTTGCTGATACCACAGTCATGACAAAGCATAAGACTGACCCATACCTGATAGAGGCTGCGCGACCGTCTAACATGTTTGGTGCTGGAATTCTCAACAGACATGGACCCTCAAGATTCCTCACTGATCTTACAGAATGAGTTAATCTATCTCTAATTTTCACAACAGAAGAACGAGCGGCACTGATCAGATACCTCTCCCTGTCTGTCATCAAAATCAAAGACCTCATCCTGTCCATGATGAATCTATATTCTCTCTACTACTATCTGCTCTCCTATTTTAACCCTATTCGTCTTGCTACCCCCTTTAATTTCAGAACAGTTGTCGGTGTCATACTCCCTACATTTGCTATTGCCATCGTATCATTAATCCCTTCCAAAGTTACCATTAAAGTAGTTGACTTAATTGCTGTATCAACCCTAATTACTTCTAGTGCAAAAGTTCCCATTATCCTCTGTGTATTATCTACCGTTGGAGTGACTACTGTAATCTACTCCTCCTGAACTCCCTCAATGACTGTGGAAACGTCAACAGATTTGAAATCTTCCATCATAAGCGTCACTTTACGAATTACATAGCCTTTTAACCAATAATTCTTAACCGAAACAACTTCTAATGCTTGCACCAGATAAGTACACATATATTCTCCCTGACCTTTCTCTGTAACATTACGCCAAATAAGTGAACAGTCACTCCTAACCTCTTTCACTTCATATCGTTGTACAAACTATCCCTCCTTTGACTAGGGGCAACAGCTTCTACTCCTGGTCCTGATAACAATACTTATTCTCCATAATTATCTCTCCATATGGGAGGAACGTCCCCATCCTAAACCCTAATAAGTATTTTTCCCTAACATTGGTGCTGTATTGGTTCCCTTATAATCAAATGCGATATATTTATGGCCTTAATAACTATCAATGTTGAAAGAGTTAAATTGCTTCTCACTGTTGTTATAATAGACTGAAGTGTTAATGTCCTTATTTACTCCTAGTTTTTCCCCAAAGAAAAAAGTTGTCTTTGCTTGTACTTCCATCTATCACCACTAGTGTCACTTTTTCCCCAAATCTCAGTCCTTTCTCTAATCCCTGACTTTCAAACTTTTTGATTACAGAAAATACACCTATAATTACCTTGATCTTCCTACTCTACAGTGTCCTTCACCATTGTTCTCTCTCTTACTACTAACTTTGAAACTTAGCTTACTGTCTCAGAGTTCCTTCAACCCTAATCTACTCCTAACTTATTTTAGTCCAATCTTTTCTCTCATAACATTTAAAACTTTTCCCCCTGATTTATTCACAAAATCCCTTACCACCAAATTTTTAGAATATGTGATTGGGAAAGTTCCCCACCTGCTTCTGACTCATTACACACAGACTTGGCAAAACGACTAAACACCTTTTAGCCTAGCCTGAAATCCCTTAGTGTAAGAATGTAACCCAGAATAATAGTCACCCCTTTTAACTTTATTTTTCCAGACAGATTGTCTAATAGACAGAACAATAGATTATCATCCTTCCTATGATATTATCTTTTTTAAGCACATGATTCCCAAAAACCCAGTCGTCTAGTGTACATCTTATTGTACAATTCAATTTAAACAATGCATCTCTTCCCAACACTGCCATAACAGTATCTTCTAATATTAGTATGTCTATTTTGATTTCTCTTTGATTTTTATAGCAGAGCTCCATTGATTCCCTAACTTCAATTGTTAGCTATTTTCTCTTCTTCTCTAATCGATTCCCTCAGCTGACACCCCCCTTCGTCTCTTCTAGGCACTAACAGGTGATCTTCACTTGCTCCTTTATCTTCCTCTGTTGTTTTCTCCTGGCGCATTTCCATCCCAGGTAAAGTAACCAATCTGTCCACAATTATAACAGTCTTCTGAAAGTTGCTGGAAGTGTAGCTGAAATCTTCCTCCTTCTTCTATTTCTTCTTTGTTCTTCTCCAATTCTTGGGATCCTCTCAGCAGTTTCTCCTCTTCTGTATCTTCAGCGTCTCGAGCTGTTCCTCTAGCTCTCTTACCTCTCCCAAAGTCGTCGCTTCCTCCAGGCCTGATACGCCTCGGTCTATATCTCCTATTTCTTCTTTGCCAGTCATTGTAGGATAAAATCCTCTTGAACATAAAGCACCTTTAATCTCCAAATCTTCATCGCTTTCTTCATCAGAACTCGAATCTCTTGTATCCTTCTTCTTTCAACTTTCATCAGAGATCAAATCTCGTGTATCCTTCTTCGTTTCTCTCTTGCCAACTTCCTTCTGATCACAGAGTCATATCCACCCATGCATGACCTCTTCATCATCACTCTCATCTTCATCCTCCTCGTCTTCTTTAACCTCACTCTTCTCTTCCAGACATCTAATTTCCTTCCTTCTGGAGTTCTGGATTCATCTTTATCGTCGTTTCTGCTTGTCCTCTATCTATTATTCATCTTCATCTCTGATGTAACAATCACCCTCCTGGATGATCACTGAAAGCTTCCTTCTCATAAGGTGGGTGTCTTTTTGCTGAATCCGTATGTGAGAAAGGTGTACTAACATCTGCCATTAGTTTCTCCTAACACTACTTTAGTTAAAGAATTACTATTTTAGTCAATTTTCCCCTATATCAACCCTTTTATATTCCTTTATTGTGAACTATCTTATTTTAGACTGTATAGCCTATGGCTTCCCCCCCTCTAATTATTAATATAAACCTAACAACTCCAAAAAAAAAAAATCCATTAAAAATCCTGAATAATTAAAACCAATTTTTATTCCTATATTACCAATTTATCAATTAGTGTTGGCTATCTTACCACAACCCATCAACTGCAAGTAAATGCAAGTTAGTCATCTTCAGACTAAAATACCCATAAACAAAGCCTGTAACCCCTTGCTCTATAACCCCTAATTATCATAAATTTACAGAAGAATGTCAGTCTTCGATTCCCAACACATCTGTAATCAAACCCCAGTGATACACAGAGCTTCCAAAATGCAATTTTTAATGAAATAGTATTTGCCAAGCCTATGTAAAATTGTCATAACATCACATATCTTGTAACAGTCTCAAAACCTTATTTTTTGACTTGATCCTCTGCCGCGTCACGTGATCACTTCCTGTATCTCCTCGCTCCCCCTCTCTCCTGTCTCTCATGACAAGGGACAAAGACACAGAAACAGCTTTTAGTAGTTAATTCCATCACTGAGTATTTCCAACCATTCAATATTCATTCGTTCTACATTATTCACTCTAAGACTAAACTCAGAACTAAATAGATCGCTCAAAAACATTTTTATTTTATTTTAATCCGTCATTTAATTTAATTCATTATACTTCGCCAACATATATTTAATGTATAAATTCAATAGGTCACAAAACAAGTTTCATCTTTAACCATCGCCGATTAAACTAGAATAATCGTGCTAAAATCTATCTTCTCTTTGTCCGTGTGTTTCTCTGTCTGCCCCTGCAGCTCCCAAATGGGACCTATGACCTCAACCAACCATTTTGTTTTGTAGGCTGAGCACAACCGCATGTCGTAGTTTTAGTGCCGTAAACCAAAACGTGTCCTAATCTCGTGCCATAAACTCCCCCTTTCTGTAGTGTAGTGTCGCAAAATTAAACGCATGCGCACAGCCATTCAAAAATACCTTTTCACCGTGGAAGAAAGATTTTCTACTCCCTCCCGAAACAGACAGAATAACACTCCAGCTGTAACTCCCGTTTCCCCCTTATAGTCAAACAACATTTAACAGCGCTCACAAAACATATAACCTGACTTAAACACAGAGACAAATTTAAGAGACTTTAATCCATCGCAATGGAGTCTCTAAGGATACATTAGCATGTAGCACACAACACAATTAGCATTTAGCATTAGCCTTAGCCTTCGGTACACTGTGACACAAAACACATTTAGCATTCAGCATTAGCCTTAGCCACGAGGTACAATGTGACACAACACACATTTAGCATTCAGCATTAGCCTTAAGCTAACTGCGGTCTACCCAGCCCTAAGTAACCTGCACTGCCCTATCAATTTTAAACATATTTATCCTACCGTTTTTGCTACCGGGACTAATGAGCATTACACCGAGAAATTAGACCCAATCAAACCTCCCGTCGGACGAAAGTCAAATCATAATCACAATCAGATAAACCTCATGAATCCGAGCTCTCTTTAAAAAAAAGAAACCCACCGTCCACCCATTCTATCGTGTAAACGGATTTGTCGGCCCAACATCTAAAATGGCCCCCCCTGGAGGTCTTAAATGGTACAGTGCCCTAAAGAATGCGCATATCTGCCTTATTCGTCACTTCAATACTTAAATCCTACCGTTTAATGCTCTAAAAACTTCCAATTATCTGCCGTTTCCAATGGAATAAATTTTAGCAGACTCTAGTCGACCGCAATAAGGCCACCCGAGGCAAGGTCGGAATGGTACATCTCTCCAGTGTACACAAGTCGTATCCAATCCAACAAACTCTGAAGCGGTAAGAAAACACTCACCCTTTTTTGGCCATGCTTCAAAGCGAGTTAGCCTGGCGGTTGACTGAAACAAGGAAGAGACGCAAACCCAGCCCCACGTTGGGCGCCATTATGTCGTATCTGATGAGTGGTGGCCAGTATTGCTGTCAACAAAGAGTCCGTTCATGCTGCATCGTGTTAGAGGCTTTTATTAAAATCACGAGATTACAGCATAAATGACAGGTGACATGACACCCGGAGAACGACGCCTCCGAATGGCTGCTCGCTCTGACTTCTTCTTCGTTTAACCCCCCTATTTATAAACAATGAAGATCCCTCTTCTGGCCAATCCCCAGTCTCCCCTGTCTACAACACACTTCCGGTCTGTTGTATATGACGTTACACCCAAAACATTCCCTCTTGATACTAACACAACCAACATTCCATTTCTTCATGAAAAACATTTAACAAAGGCATAATCTTCAGATACGATAAAACCTCCCTGTCCCTGATATAATACTGTAGAAAGATTACCTGGGTTGGAGCTAGATTAGGTCACCATCAGTGTGTTCCAGACAGTAACAGAAATATTGACCTTGTATTGTATAGTGGATGCTTTCTGAACCTCATATGCAATGGGAAGGCATCCAGTTTAGTGTGCATATTACACTACTCATATCAGTTATACAGACACACTCTCCTATTGACTGTGGCCGGATCTCTTTCCCATCACACTCTCTCTGGTCAGTCAGGGGGACAGGGGGTTCATCCCAAATGGCACCCTATTCCCTATATAGTGCACTGCTTTTGACCAAAAAGTTAAAAGTAGTGCACTAAATAGGGAATACGGTGCCATTTGGGATGCACAGCCTGGCCAATCAGGGTGACAGGCATTTTAATTGTCCTGTACTGATGGTGGTGGTGTGACAGAACAGGGGAATCAGTTAATCCTGTCCCCAGCAGTGTCACAGCCTGTTTTTCACACCTTCAGACAAGGGATCTGATTGCCTCCTCTGGTGCACTCTGTCTCGCCCTCTTTCATTCTCACTTTTCTATCTGTTTCTCACTCACCTAAACACTGTCACATTCCCCTTTTCATTTTCTCTATCCACCCTCCCTCTCTCCGCTGCTCCCTCTGTCACGCCCTCACCGTATCACCCCATTTCTCTCTCTCTCCCTCCCTCCCTCCCTCTCTGTTTTTGAGGTGACTCATCAGTGTGTCACAGTGTCACAGAGGGCGGAGGGACACAGTCTAATCAGACAGTTTGTGTGTGTGTGTGTACGTGTGTGAGGTCCTGCTGGTGGCGTCCAGTGGTGTGTGATTAGAGGATTATAAACGTGGAGGAGGGCTGTTGTGTTCCTCTCCACATCCACATCCTGGTCATTAGTTTTGCTCTCTGTCAGGGGTTGTTTTCTGTCTCTATCATTTGTGTCAGTACCAGAGCAGCGCAACACACTTAGAGGCCATGTTCCTATCTATCTGAATGGCCTCCCCTGCTCCCGTCTATACTTCTTCTCATTCATCAAGGCAAGGCCGGAATTGATGGCTGTGTGTGTGTGTGTGTGTTTGTGTGACACAGTGTGTCCCCACTGTGCGCTGGCCCACTGTGCGGTTGTAGTGTAGGAAATCAAACAGATGGCTGACGTTATTGGTAGTGATGCTGTGATGGAACCCACCTGTGTAAATGTAATAGATGTTAAGAAGTCTTCCTGCTCTGCTCCACAGGGCTGGGTGTGTGTGTGGGTGCGGGTGCGTCCGTGCGTGTGATGGAGTAAACAACCAGTTATTTGTCCATCTACCCCCACAGAGAGACAGCAACCCAGTGGAACTTCGCTTGAGCGAAACAGTAGTGGTTGGCTGAAATGGTTGGAGAGAGTAAAAAGAGTCAACCCCCATCCCCTAGACACACACACACACACACACACACCCTGCTGAGAGCATGCATTCTGTTTACTCACTGGGGATCCCCAGTAACAGTCAGTCAATATAGGGCTGCATATGGTCCAGTTCACTGTGGCAGAAGAGAAGAGAACTGTAGTGGAATCATTATTTATTTGCACAGTGTATGTCCTACATGAGGGCAAATGACGTAGCTTCTTGCCTGACATGGTTGAACAACATCAACAGTGCTGCATCATCAGATGCATTGATAGGACCCTGGCATGCTAGCTATCATAAATCTCTTATGGACAAACACACCCTAACGAATGTGGGCCGTGGACGGTGGTGATTCAACATGTAGAATCGTCAGGAAATTAACAGAAAATGATGGCCGATGTTCTGTGTTCAGAGGCAATAGGATGGCCACCCGCTGCTTTTAACCGTTGATCGGCACGGTCTGTTTTGTACTTTAGATCTCCCATCAAGGAAAGTTATATTGGGTAAATACTGCCGTTAAAACCTCACCTCACTAACTGGCTGGTCTCAGGGTTTAGGACGCAGAGGGGGGTATATTTTTATTTCTAATCTCCATTGTGCTGTTTCCTCTCACATCCATTCATCAGTGGTGCCACCATGCAGCCCTCTCCTCTCCTCTCCTCTCCTCTCCTCTCCTCTCCTCTCCTCTCCTCTCCTCTCCTCTCCTCTCCTCTCCTCTCCTCTCCTCTCCTCTCCTCTCCTCTCCTCTCCTCTCCTCTCCTCTCCTCTCCTCTCCTCTCCTCTCCTCTCCTCTCCTCTCCTCTCCTCTCCTCTCCTCTCCTCTCTCTGCCTTCCTTCACCACAAATGACCTGGGCTCCAGTCTATCATTGTCCCTGAATCACTGCTACAAGACTCCCATCTAGCCCTAAATGGACATCGGCCTGCTTTTATGATAATACTACTACTACTAATTATTATTTGCTTATATTTGTCCTGTTTCACACATGAACAAGTGTGTATGGTACCTATTTCCATGGCATAGGTTTTTGTTTTTTTACTACTAATGCAAACTACTTGTTATATGGTGGATTGTGGTCTGTTTCAATGGGAAATGGGGTGAATTAAGATGCAGTGTTGTGTGCACCTCTGCTTTTATCCTTCCATAAGGTACCTCACCTGAATCAACTAATATGATGGTGTGCTGCTGAGTACACTGTGTGTGTATGTGTGTGTGTGTGTGTGTGTGTGTGTGTGTGTGTGTGTGTGTGGCAGGCAGTGTTGCCATGTTCGCCTTTTTCCCAGAAAATTGGGCAACTTTGAAAACGATGTTGTGGGTGAAAATGTATTGGTCGCGGGATGCGGGTTTTTGGGCTATTTCTAAGTTACACCGCGGCCGCCATGGCATTTCTTGAAAGAAAAAAAAACGAATCACTGTAACCTGCTGCTGACTGTCAGGCAGTGAGGCAGGCTGTTGCTGAGTGAGTGAGGGGTGGGGAGGGCTGATGGGGTGTGTGTTGAGAGAGCACTACAGTTAATGGCTGAGTCACGTGAGCGAGAGGAGTGGGAGCAGCACGCGCGCACGTTGTGACAACTTGCTACCAGTTGTAAGTAGGCTGTTTAGATTGTCATTATGGAGACACCTATTTCCAACCCTTTAAAACACATTAATACGCTAGAACTGATGCACATCAATAAATAATGGAAAAAACGACTGCATTCTAATGTTGACGTTGCTTAAAGAAAACGGTATCAAGCGAAGTATTTTATGCATGCTCAGTTCTTGTTCTCCTGGTGGAGTGGAAATTTGAAATGGAAGTTATGGAACTCCCTTGCATGGTTTTTTTATGGGGGAAAAGTCCTCAATGAAACTGACATTAAATGTGGAGAATGATACATTTGCCTCTGTTGGCCATCAAGTAGCCTATTAATTTATATGCCATTGTAGTCTACCAGTTGATATAATAAATATGTTGAAATTACGATATCATTGGAGTCATTGCAAATCAATTTGTGCCAAATCAATTTGTGCCAATTTGTGCCACTGGAGCTGGCAAACCAATTTAACAAATAGCCTATAACTTCAGTTTATTGATGTTGTAGCCTTATGTTATTATGCAATTATTAATGGACATGTTTAGTTAATTAAATTGGAAGTTATCAAAGCTCTATCGCAATTGCCGATCAGTTGTTAGAACGCATTAGATTGACGGTAACAGTAGTCAGATTAGGCTACAGGTAAAACATGCCTAAAAAATTAACACTGGCTGTTGTTGACAAGCCTATTCAGTTCATATACATATTATTAGTATTTAATTCAGTGATTGAAATGATGACCCCATTCTCAGTAGCCTATTCCAGCAGGCTATTGGGAAACAAGCACTTCTTACCTCGAAATCGCCTCACTATTCATATTGAATAAATGTGTCTGTTAATTTGAACTAAGCAAGCTGCTAAATCGTTCAGTTTACATCTTTCCTTACCATCAATCTAAAGTGATGATGACGCCGGAGAAGATGGCTGCCGTTTTACAGCCCCCTAACCAATTGTATTATGTGTGTTTTTTCGTATGATTTGTCATTTATTCTGTACATAATGTTTCTGCCATCGTCTCTTATAACCAAAAAGAGGACAGCGATTACTCACCTCGTATTGGACAAAGATTTTTTCTTCAACGAGGCGGCCGCAAAGGATATCCTACAGACACCCGACAAGGCCCAAATCCCTGTCATTCGCAGGAGAAAGAGACAGAGATATCGTGGACGTAGGTCGGGGTGCCTCGTAAGGATCCGACGGCGAGCGAGTTAACTGCCTCTTCCATCAATCCTATTAGCCAATCTTCAATCATTGGAAAAGAAATTAGATGACCTACGATTATGCTTATCCTACCAACGGGACATTAAAAACTGTAGTATCTTATGTTTCACCGAGTCGTGGCTGAACGACGACATGGACAACATACAGCTAGCAGGCTATACGCTACATCGGCAGGATAGAACGGCTGACTCCGGTAAGAAAAGGGGTGGCGGTCTGTGTATATTTGTAAACAACAGCTGGTGCACAAAATAAAATACTAAGGAAGTCTCAAGGTTTTGCTCGCCTGAGGTAGAGTACCTTATGATAAGCTGTAGACCACACTATTTACCTAGAGAGTTTTCATCTATATTTTTCATAGCTGTCTATTTACCACCACAAACCAATGCTGGCATTAAGATTGCACTCAATGAGCTGTATAAGGCCATAACTAAACAGGAAAACCCTCATCCAGAGGCAGCGCTCCTAGTGGCCGGGGACTTTAATGCAGGGAAACTTAAATCCGTTCTACCTTATTTCTACCAGCATGTTAAAAATGCAACAAGAGGAAAAAAAACTCTAGACCAAGTTTACTCCGCACACAGAGACACATACAAAGCTTTCCCTCGCCCTCCATTTGGCAAATCTGACCATAACTCTATCCTCCTGATTCCTGCTTATAAGCAAAAACTAAAGCAGGAAGCACCAGTGACTCGGTTAATAAGAAAGTGGTCAGATGACGCAGATGCTAAGCTACAGGACTGTTATGCTAGCACAGACTGGAACATGTTCTGGGATTCTTCAGATAGCATTGAGGAGTACACCACATCAGTCACTGGCTTCATCAATAAGTGCATCGATGACGTCGTCCCCACAGTGACCGTACGTACATACCCCAACCAGAAGCCATTGATTACAGGCAACATCCGCACTGAGCTAAAGGGTAGAACTGCCGCTTTCAAGGAGCGGGACTCTAACCCTGACGCTTATAAGAAATCCCACTATGCCCTCCGACAAACCATCAAACAGGCAAAGAGTCAATACAGGACTAAGATTGAATCGTACTACACCGGCTCTTATGCTCGTCGGATGTGGCAGGGCTTGAAAACTATTACAGACTACAAAGGGAAGCACAGCCGCGAGCTGCCCAGTGACACAAGCCTACCAGACGAGCTAAACCACTTCTATGCTCGCTTCGAGGCAAACAACACTGAAGCATGCATTAGAGCACCAGCTGTTCCGGATGACTATGTGATCACGCTCTCCGTAGCCGATGTGAGTAAGACTTTTAAGTAGGTCAACATTCACAAGGCCGCAGGGCCAGACGGATTACCTGGACGTGTACTCCGAGCATGTGCTGACCAACTGGCAAGTGTCTTCACCGACATTTTCAACATGTCCCTGACTGAGTCTGTAATACCAACATGTTTCATGCAGACCACCATAATCCCCATGCCCAAGGACACTAAGATAACCTGCCTAAATGACTACCGACCCGTAGCACTGACGTCTGTAGCCATGTGGCTAGTGTTTGAAAGGCTGGTCATGGCTCACATCAACACCATTATCCCAGAAATCCTAGACCCACTCCAATTTGCATATTGCCCCAACAGATCCACAGATGATGCAATCTCTATTGCACTCCACACTGCCCTTTTCCACCTGGAAAAGAGGAACACTCATTGACTACAGCTCAGCGTTCAACACCATAGTGCCCTCAAAGCTCATCACTAAGCTAAGGATCCTGGGACTAAACACCTCCCACTGCAACTGGATCCTGGACTTCCTGACGGGCCGCACTCAGGTGGTAGGTAACAACACATCTGCCACGCTGATCCTCAACACGGGGGCCCCTCAGGGGTGCGTGCTCAGTCCCCTCCTTTACTCCCTGTTCACCCATGAATGCATGGCCAGGCACGACTCCAACACCATCATTAAGTTTGCAGACGACACAACAGTGGTAGGCCTGATCACCGACAACGATGAGACAGCCTATAGGGAGGAGGTCAGAGACCTGGCTGTGTGGTGCCAGGATAACAACCTCTCCCTCAACGTGACCAAGACAAAGGAGATGATTGTGGACTACAGGAAAAAACTGAGGACTGAGCACGCCCCAATTCTCATCGACGGGGCTGTAGTGGAACAGGTTGAGAGCTTCAAGTTCCTTGGTGTCCACATCACCAATGAACTATCATGGTCCAAACACACCAAGACAGTCGTGAAGAGGGCACGACAAAGCCTATTCCCCCTCAGGAGACTGAAAAGATTTGGCATGGGTCCTCAGATCCTCAAAAAGTTATACAGCTGCACCATCGAGAGCATCCTGACTGGTTGCATCACCGCCTGGTATGGCAACTGCTCGGCCTCCGACCGCAAGGCACTACAGAGGGTAGTGCGTACGGCCCAGTACATCACTGGGGCCAAGCTTCCTGCCATCCAGGACCTCTATACCAGGCGGTGTCAGAGGAAGGCCCTCAAAATTGTCAAAGACTCCAGCCACCCTGGTCATAGACTGTTCTCTCTGCTACCGCACGGCAAGTGGTACCGGAGCGCCAAGTCTAGGTCCAAAAGGCTTCTCAACAGCTTCTACCCCCAAGCCATAAGACTCCTGAACAGCTAATCATGGCTACCCTGACTATTTGAACCCCCACCCCATCTTTTTATGCTACTGCTACTCTGTTAATTATTTATGCATAGTCACTTTAACTCTATCCACATGTACATATTACCTCAACTACCTCAACTAGCCGGTGCCCCCACACATTGACTCTGCACCGGTACCCCCCCTGTATATAGCCTCCCTACAGTTATTTTATTTTACTTCTGCTCTTTTTTTCTCAACACTTTTTTGTTGTTGTTGTTTCATTTTACTTTTTTATTAAGAAATAAATGCATTGTTGGTTAAAGGCTGTAAGTAAGCATTTCACGGTAATGTCTACACCTGTTGTATTCGGCGCATGTGGCAAATAAAATTAGATTAGATTAGATTAGATTTTCTACATCTTGTCTAGGCTACTGTAGACTATCTGAAATTAGATGTAGGCCTATCAGGGGTATTTTCTACCTGCCTTTATCTAAGCAAACCATGGCAAAGTTCAATTACAATCATAAAACCAGATTTTAGTCTGTAGCCTATGCCTGTTGAAATGACAAGTCAATCTCGCAAATGGGCCATTTATACTGGTTTGTAGTCTTAACATCTGGCACGTAAAACAGCACAATTGCCAAAAAATACCCTAACATTCGTTTTTTTATGTTAGTCCAAGTGTTTCTTGCTCAGAGATTTCGAGATCCCCTGACCAACTTTCATCATTCAAACTCTCCTGTGGAATTTATCTATAGTTATGCACATGCTCAAAGGGGATTTATTTACAATTATAAACCTGGTTCGAGCCCTGAATGCTGATTGGCTGAAAGCCGTGGTATATCAGACCATATACCACAGGGATGACAAAAATATTACGTTTGTAACAAGCTTATAATAGCAATAAGGCACCCTGGGGGTTTGTGGTATATGGCCAATATACCACGTCTAATGGCTGTATCCAGGCACTCCGTCTTACATCATGCATAAGAACATTAATCATAGCAGTCAAATTAGTTAAATCAATATCCACTGATGAAAAATGATCTGGCGAGTTTAATAAGGGCAAATTATATTTTCTATTGCGACACATTCAAATTCCTTTATTACTTCATGTCATAGATTGCAATAATTATTATTTTGAAGAAAACTGAATTTAGCTTCTAACATCATTACAAGTTACTGTGATATTCCTTCTTAATTCTCTTGATAACATTATGGAAAAAGGGTTTATTGTATAAATATGGCAACTCCTCCCTTGCTGTGAAATAAAAATGTGGGCTAGTTTTCAGGCCTTCTGGGTAGGTTTTGAGTGGTCATTGAACTGGAAATTTTAGCTAAAATGTGGCGCTGGACATTTTAATTTACCGGACCCATATGCATTGGGTGCATAACCTGATTTGGGCGTCCACCCACTGTGCTCAGAATGAAAGAAATCACATTTAGATTATGGCAATTCATCTTAACAGAACATGCAACTGCATGTATCCTTCTTACCAAATTCCGATGCGCACTTTAAAGCTGTACATTTTAGTCATTTAGCAGAGCAACTTACAGGAGCAATTAGGGTTAAGTGCCTTGCTCAAGGGCACATCGGCAGATATTTCACCAAGTCAGCCCGGGGATTCGAACCAGCCCAAGGCTCCTATCCGCTAGGCTACCTGCCGCCCCATGTTAGAATAACATTTACTTCTCCTCAGCCAACAAGAGGAGTAACAAACAGCAAAATCACTAGCCTATGTCAATCTACAGGCGTGGTCAAAGGTTTTGAGAATGACACAAGTATTGGTCTTCACAAAGTTCGCTGCTTCAGTGTTTTTAGATATTTTTGTCAAATGTTACTATGGTATACTGAAGTATAATTACAAGCATTCCATAAGTGTCAAAGGCTTTTATTGACAATTACATTTAGTTTATGCAAAGAGTCAATATTTGCAGTGTTGACCATTCTTTTTCAAGACCTCTGCAATCCGCCCTGGCATGCTGTCAATTAACTTCTGGGCCACATCCTGACTGATGGCAGCCCATTCTTGCATAATTAATGCTTGGAGTTTGTCAGAATTTGTGTTTTTTTTTTGTCCACCCGCCTCTTGAGGATCGACCACAAGTTCTCAATGGGATTAAGGTCTGGGGAGTTTCCTGGCCATGGACCCAAAATGTCGATGTTTTGTTCCCCGAGCCACTTAGTTATCACTTTTGCCTTATGGCAAGGTGCTCCAACATGCTGGAAAAGGCATTGGTCGTCACCAAACTGTTCTTGGATGGAGAAGTTGCACTTGGAGAATGTGTTGCTACCATTCTTTATTCATGGCTGGGTTCTTAGGCGAAATTGTGAGTTAGCCCACTCCCTTGGCTGAGAAGCAACCCCACACATGAATGGTCTCAGGATGCTTTACTGTTGGCATGACACAGGACTGATGGTAGCGCTCACATTGTCTTCTCCGGACAAGGTGTTTTCCAGATGCCCCAAACAATCGGAAAGGGGATTCATCAGAGAAAATGACTTTACCCCAGTCCTCAGCAGTCCAATCCCTGTACCTTTTGCAGAATATCAGTCTGTCCCTGATGTTTTTCCTGGAGAGAAGTGGCTTCTTTGCTGCCCTTCTTGACACCAGGCCATCCTCCAAAAGTCTTCGCCTCACTGTGCGTGCAGAAGCACTCACACCTTTTTTGTGCAAAGCAATGATGACGACACGTATTTCCTTGCAGGTAACCATGGTTAACAGAGGAAGAACAATGATTTCAAGCACCACCCTCCTTTTAAATCTTCCAGTCTGTTATTCTAACTTAATCAGCATGACAGAGTGATCTCCAGCCTTATCCTCGTCAACAATCACTGACATGATGGCTGCTGGTCCTTTTGTGGCAGGGCTGAAATGCAGTGGAAATGTTTTTTGGGGATTAAGTTCATTTTCATGACAAAGAGGGACTTTGCAATTAATTGCAATTCATCTGATCACTCTTCATGACATTCTGGAGTATATGCAAATTGCCATCATCAAAACTGAGGCAGCAGACTTTGTGAAAATTAGTATTTGTGTCATTCTCAAAACATTTGACCACGACTGTACTCTCCTCCATAGAAGAAAAGTCTACATATTCTATTGGGTCAGCTTGTGATTCTGTGCTAGAAAGAAATAGCCTATTCCTATTCCTTGGGCAATGAGGCTGATGTAACAGGTCAGAAAGTTTAGCTTAAAATGTTGATAAACTTCTTCACATTTTAATCGCGCAATGCGCACAATTAGCGGGAAAACACAGTTGTCAAAATCACAAGACACATGAGAGCTGTTTCATATGACAGAGATGAAAATAACCGTTAGAAATTTTGAAAGAGAGGTGATCTAAAGATAGCATGGGTTACCAATATGACTAGGATTATGCCTTTGGCTACTGGACAATGAAAGAAAGTTGATTTGAAAACCAATAGAACATGAGAGAAATAGGCTACTGGTTTCAATAGCAAATGGAAGTCTTTATAAAATAATTGGCACCATGTTTCTATGGTCTACTTTGAAGCAAGGTAAAACATGCCTCATAATATGAAGTAACGCATTCAGGTTTCAAACAATTAAGTATGTTTTCTAAATGCATACTGCCTCCAGCTCATTAAAAAGTGGTGTGTGATGCGCTGAAGCCTGCCTACCATGGCCTATGCAATTGAATGGCGAATGGGAAGTGTGCTTAAATAACCAGTTGAGAAATACAAATAGTAGGCCTAACTTATTTTAATCGTGGCCATCAACATAGTTTTTTACACGAGATTGCATTTGGAATTGTTGCGCAATGATTGGGCTTATAACAGCAGCAACAAAGGAGCTGTTTGTGGAGCTCTAGCAGCCAGGTACCAGCTGCTCTCGCGATTTTCAGCTCAAACTAGGTTCTGCATCTGTATCCTATGTGCGGGTGATAAAAAACATACATAATAACTAACGAAAATACACATTATCCTAGTGTAATCACTGGCCCTATGCTCAGACAGTCATCTCCATGATTTGGCTCACCTATGGCCTCTGGGGTTCTCTGTTTGTGTTCCATATGCTAATGTTATGCTAAGATAAACAGATGGCAGACAGTGCAGCTCACCCATTTCTGGGGTCGCAAGTGATTTCACCATTCATCTGGGACCAGTGTTGTGTAGGGATGGAATCAAATCATTAAAGTACCTAGCGCTATACAATCTTTTCCCCTCTTTAAGCTGCATGGACCATAGCCCTACATTAGCAATCAAGAATAGCTGGAGCTCTCAAGTGTGTACGCACAGACAATGACAGGAGAAAAACTTTAAACTAAAATATAGAGTGGTACTAGTAGACTCTTCTTAAAAGAGTGGTTCACTTTTTTTCTTTACCAAATCAAAATTTTTGATGTAAATCGCATGTTATAGAAGGGTCCATCACTTTTTTAGCTATTTCACTTGGTTTTGAGAATCTTACCCCACCCGCAATAGACTTCCTCATTGCTCGTTCTGCAGCATGGGGGCCACGGAAAACGTAAACAAAGGCTCCAAAAACCTAATAGGTCCTTTTAGTAATGGCAAACACCAAAATACATCCTTTTAGTAACGGCAAACACCAAAATACATCCTTTTAGTAACGGCAAACACCAAAATACATCCTTTTAGTAAAGGCAAACACCAAAATACATCATTTTAGTAATGGCAAAGCTCTCAGTATACAGTCGTGATGCAGGTCTTTAGATGTTGTGCACATGAAATTGTATAATTCCAAACTTTATCAGCAACTTTGTATTCCATTTTGTTGGACTTGAGCGACACATTTCCATGTGCGAGCATGCGCGTGCTTTCTCGTTCCCATTGTGGTGATACGAGAAATGAGAAAATTCCCATGCACAAAATACATCCTTTTAGTAAAGGCAAACACCAAAATACATCATTTTAGTAATGGCAAAGCTCTCAGTATACAGTCGTGATGCAGGTCTTTAGATGTTGTGCACATGAAATTGTATAATTCCAAACTTTATCAGCAACTTTGTATTCCATTTTGTTGGACTTGAGCGACACATTTCCATGTGCGAGCATGCGCGTGCTTTCTCGTTCCCATTGTGGTGATACGAGAAATGAGAAAATGTGCATGCTCACACACAGAAATGTATTGCACGCACGCATCGACACACACAACAATTATGGTTATTCCTATAAATAATGGGACCATTGGTCTTGGGATCAAATTTTCAAAATGGTAAAAATAAAAAAATACAAATCATGCAGTTACACATGTGTACTTAGAGGAATAAAAGTGAATATATACAAATGGTCCCATAACTCCACCTATACAACAACATAGGCCTAGGACTATACAAACTTTAAGCAGGGTTCAGTCAAATTAAAGTACTTTCAGGGACTTTTTCAAGCACTTATTTGTAATTTTCAAGGAACTCAATGTTATACAATTGTAAAATGTATGTAATTGTACATGTAGGGCCTAATAGACAACTCCCCCTCCCCCCAAAAAGCAGAAAGTGTCAAAATAAAGTAGGCCATTACCACTTTAAGAATAATAATTAAGAATAATGCATTTTTCAGGCCTTGCCAATGCATTGATATTCAAATTATTATTACATTGTAAAATATGTGAGAATAATATGGACATTATCCGACTAAATAGATTGGATGCATGCCGATTGTTCTGTATCCTAGGTGGCCGACGCAGACACACATAATAAAGCCGTGAATAGTGGTATCATTAATCTCACCATTTGAATCTCACCAACGCTGTTTTTATAATGAGAAAGTGACCATAAATCAGGTTCCTTTTTTAATGGAAGGATTTGGAAAGCCAAGATGAAGATCAGTTGCTGTCATCCTCATAATCGCATCCTCATAAATCGCATCCTCATAAAAACATGGCAGATTATTATCAATGATTTACCAACAGCTGTAACAAGTCGTCCAGTGTAGGAAATCCTCACTGGTACCCTAGTTTATAGAAAGACCCTTATACATTGGTTGAAATGATCAAATCGTCACACTATTTGTGAAGCAAGTTCGAGATAATCTGGACATCACATACTGTAGGATATCAAAGATTTTGTGTCGGGGTCTCTCTCTCTCCCTCTCTCTCTCTCACTCTCTCTCTCTCTCTCTCTCTCTCTCTCTCTCTCTCTCTCTCTCTCTCTCTTCTCTCTCTCTGTGTGTGTACATCGCCAATATCAGAGAACATGGTTCTTTGTGTCTTTGAGATGTGAAGCAAGGAGGAGTGAGGCAGCTCCAGATTGGCCCAGTGAAGCACAGAGGCGTTTCTTTGAGCCGTACAGTAATTGAACATGGCAGACAGTGGTGTTTCACACTTCAAAAGCTCTGTGTGGAGATTGGCTGTCATACGGTCGGGTGGCCAGCAGCTTCCAGATGAACAGCGTTGGGACTCATACATGACAGACTATAGGATTACTCCCTAGGCTGCGCCCCAAATGGCACCCTATTCCCTATTTACTGCACTACATTTGACCAGGGCCCTGGTCAAAAGTAGTTCACTACATAGGGAATAGGGTGCCATTTGAAACACATCCTGAGGAACAGATTCTACAGCTCAGACAGGATTTCACACAAATTATCCAAAACAAGCAGCAGAGTCAAAGCAGAGCACTATGTTATTCGCTTACACACAATTTATTCTACAGAATGCCTTTGCTATCAAAAAAAAGCAGTTAAGTTCTGTTGTTGGAAGAGGTATACATGGACGTGGAAGTTAGTTGACTACAGTGCTGGTTTGAAAGTATTCCATACGAGAGCGTCACTTCTGTTCCAATCTGTTGCAGATGCTGAAGTATTCTGAAAATGGTGTTGTGTGTAATTGTTAGGCTACAGTGATATAAAAACAATATCTGGCTTGTATTGTGTTATGTGCTCAAAAATCATAAGAGCAGGGTCATTGTTCACCAGATAATCAAACTGATCTGTAATTATGACAGGATTCTATGTAATTTAGTTAATTATTTGGGGAGTCTCCTCTGTTCACCAGCTTCCCACACACATGTAGAGTGTCAGGAGTCACACCCACTCACAGTGGCAGCAGCACACAGGCTCATATAGAGCCCTGTGACTAAACATTCATTGATGGTCCTGAACACTCACTGGTGGTCTTCTTTAAGGACAAAATATATATTTAAAAGAATTAAGAATAAAATTGAACACTAATGTATTTCCTGTATTATTTACTCTTATCATTCAGCACATGACCAAATGTATGTGGACACCTGCTCGTCCAACATCTCATTCCAAAATTCATAGGCATTAATATGGAGTTGGTCACCCCTTTGCTGCTATAACAGCCTCCACTCTCCTGGGAAGGCTTTCCACTAGTTGTTGGGACATTGCTGCGGGGACTTGCTTCCATTTAGCCACAAGAGCATTAGTGAGGTCGGGTACTAATGTTGGCGTTCTAATTCATCCCAAAGGTGTTCGATGGGGTTGAGGTCAGGGCTCTGTGCAGGCCAGTCAAGTTATTACACATAGATCTCGACAAACCATTTCTGTATTGACCTCACTTTGTGCACTGGGGCATTGTCATGCTGAAACAGGAGAGGGCCTTCCCCAAACTGTAGCCATAAAGTTGGAAGCACAGAATAGTCTAGAATGTCATTGTATGCTGTAGCGTTAAGATTTCCCTTCACTGGAACTAAGGGGCCTAGCCCGAACCCTGAAAAACAGCCCCAGACCATTATTCCTCCTCCACCAAACTTTACAGTTGGCACTATGCACAGCGTTCTCCTAGCATCCGCAAAACCCAGATTCGTCCATCGGACTGCCAGATGATGAATCGTGATTAATCACTCCAGAGAACGTGTTTCCACTGCTCCAGAGTCCAATGGCAGCGAGCTTCACACCACTCCAGCCGACGCTTGGCATTGCGTATGGTGACCTTAGGCTTGTGTGCGGCTGCTCGGCCATGGAAACCCATTTCACGAAGCTCCCGACGAACAGTTCTTGTGCTGACGTTGCTCCCAGAGGCAGTTTGGAACTCAGTAGTGAGTGTTGCAACCGAGGACAGATAAGTTTTACGCGCTACGCGTTTCAGCACTCGGCTGTCCCGTATTGTGAGCTTGTGTGTCCTACCACTTCGCAGCTAAGCCGTTGTTGTTCCTAGATGTTTCCGCTTCACAATAACAGCACTTACAGTTGATTGGGGCAGCTCTAGCAGGACCGATATGTGAGGAACTGACTTGTTGGAAAGGTGTCATCCTATGACGGTGCCACGTTGAAAGTCACTGAGCTCTTCAGTATGGCCATTCTACTGCCAATGTTTGTCTATGAAGATTGCATGGCTGTGTGCTGGATTTTATACACCTGTCAGCAACGGGTGTGTCTGAAATAGCGGAATCCACTTATTTGAAGGGCTGTCCACATACTTTTGTATTTATAGTGTATTTATTGTCATATGTATTATATCTACTGCATTCTAATAAACATGATCATATTTATTATACTGTATGTACATATTTATTATTTATATATTATTATAATACTGTGTATGCTTCCCCCTTTACTCACAGATGGAGGGGGATACTGTGGTGCATTACGGTTCACTAAGCACAAAAACTATTGGAATGTTTGAGGCTTTCAAATTCCCAGGATGTTGCTTGCCTCATACTCCATAGATTATGGAGACATACAGGCTACACTGTAAAAAAGTGTTGAATCTACTTTAAATGTTTTACAAATTTTATTATTAGTAGTAGTAGATTAACTCCCAATGTTTTAGAGTAAAAAAAGTTGAATAAATAGTTTCGATTTACACAAATAAAGTATGTCCAGGGAATAAATAATAGCCATAAAAAAAATGGGATTTACTGATAATATGATGAAATATGTGTTGATGTTACACAAATATGTTACAATCCCCCCTCCCCCTTCTCTATCTCTCTCTTCTTTCTTTCTCTCTCTCTCTGTCTCTCACTAGGTTTCTGAATTGGATTATAATTTACAGCTGGACTGGGAGACTGTAGAGGCTGCATGCTGCATGCTGCAGACTCCATCAGATAGGGAGATAATGGTCCTTTATGATGGCTCCTGAGATAATGAAATGTCAGTGTCTGTAATAAGATCAGTGGAACGTGAGCTTTTGACCCTCAGAAAGGCTGGCTTCATGTGGATAATTTCTAGTGAGGGTAGTAGTTCTTAAACCAAGTGCAGAGTGTGGCTTCTCACTGTTCTGTTCTGAATTATTGCTGATTATTCCGTTGTTTTTGGGTCAGTGAATAGAAACAAAATGCCACACAATCACTGCAACATTAATGCACATGATGCAACAGTACGCGCACATCATGATGCACACGGGGACACACAAAGGCACAAACAGTGGAAATGCCAAAATGCTAATGGCAACATTTACCAGTGGCTGGGAGGCAGGGCTGATCAAACAAGAAGAGATGTTGTAAGGTCGAGGAGGGGATTACACATTCACACAGCAGCAGTGCCTGCCTGCCTTCCAGGCAGCTCTGCCCAGATCCCAAACACAGAACCACTGTAGGTCCATTGTGGAATAACCCATCCACTGGTCCCATCCTTTTATAACCACATACATGTTTGTGTGGAATCTTCACATACTGGCTTTTTGGAAGTCCTGAAAAACAGTCATATATGTACAGTACCAGTCAAAAGTTTGGACACACCTACTCATTCAAGGGTTTTTCTTTATTTTTTGAAACTATTTTCTACATTGTATAATAATAGTGAAGATGTCAAAACTATGAAATAACACATATGGAATCATGTAGTAACCAAAAAAGTGTTAAACAAATCAAAATATATTTTATATTTGAGAGTATTCAAATTAGCCACTGTCACGGATTCAGCCGAGGCGGCTCCTCCTCCCTGCTCGGGCAGGCTTCGGCGTTCGTCGTCCCCGGAGTACTAGCTGCCACCGATCTATGTTTCGGTGTTTGACTTGTTGTGTCTGATTGTGTACACCTGTTCCCCATTACGTTGTATTGTATTCCCTATTTAACCCTCTGTCGTGCATTGTGTGTTGTGTGTTATTGTTTGTGTCATCGGCAGTGTGCGGGTTGTTAGTTTTCTCCGTTGTTTGGAGACTGTTTATTTCACTGGCGACTTTTATTAAAGTACGGTTTCCAGTAGCTCTGTGTCCTGCGTGTGACTTCGCCTACCGCATTTCACTGTCGCCGTTCTGACAGCCACCTTTTGCCTTGATGACAGCTTTGGACACTCTTGGCATTCGCTCAACCAGCTTCATTTGCTATACATTTGAGCTAATTTTAAAGGGTAAACTATAACTACATCACCAAAACACAACTGAGTTATCCACCTGACTAATCATCAAGCTAATTTGTTAGTCATTACATTGTTGCTGGTAATTGCTGTGTATGTATTATTCAGATAAACCTCTAATGTGGATGATCAAAGAGATGAATTCTGCAGTTCCCTCCACACAGCAAATTGTTTTCTCTAAGATGTATAGTAGCTCCAGTACAATACAAGATGGTGGCAAAATTGTTCAAGGTTTATATCTTACGCAAATGTAGTTGTATGCAAAAATATATCAAATCAAATCCCAACAATGCAGAGAGAAAAATAGAAGAAAAATAGACAAAATATATAATAACATGAGGAATAAATATACAAAAGTAACTATAACTTGGCTATATACACGTTTTACCAGTACTGAGTCGATGTGCAGGGGTGCGAGGTAATTGAGGTATATATATGTACAGTACATATAGGTAGGGGTAAAGGGACTAGGCTACAGAATAGATAATAAACAGTAGCAGCAGCGTATGTGATGAGTTTGAGCAAAAACGGTCAATGGAGATAGTCCTGATAGCTATTTGTTTGAATATTTAGACTGTGTCATGGATTCTGTAGTGGGGGAATCCATTCTGGACAGTGACAGTGGCCTGAACCACAGCCTGGTCCTCCTGTTCCTCCACATAGTCAACCTCCATGGGCTCCTCCTCATCTAGAGGTGGACCTAGAACTACAGATTGAGGGATGTTAAAGGGACACTCTTTCATTTGTTTAGATGGAGCTATGGATGCAAGGACTGACAGGTTAGGCGTACAGATGTAATATCTTAATTTGATCACCCTGTTGCAGAATAACTTTCCTGCAATGCAGGAAATATAAAACTTCTAGTGTATTTGAGGTTTAAAAAGGCTTCTAAATTATTTCCCTGCTGTAGCAAACAAGCTCACATTAAGATCCTACATCTGTAGCCTATATTCTTCAAAAATCAATGGGCATTGAACAGCTGTATACAGTGGGGAGAACAAGTATTTGATACACTGCCGATTTTGCAGGTTTTCCTACTTACAAAGCATGCAGAGGTCTGTAATTTTTATCATATTGTATGATTTTTAAGTAATTCATTTGCATTTTATTGCATGACATAAGTATTTGATACATCAGAAAAGCAGAACTTAATATTTGGTACAGAAACCTTTGTTTGCAATTACAGAGATCATACGTTTCCTGTAGGTCTTGACCAGGTTTGCACACACTGCAGCAGGGATTTTGGCTCACTCCTCCATACAGACCTTCTCCAGATCCTTCAGGTTTCGGGGCTGTCGCTGGGCAATACAGGCTTTCAGCTCCCTCCAAAGATTTTCTATTGGGTTCAGGTCTGGAGACTGGCTAGGCCACTCCAGGACCTTGAAATGCTTCTTACGGAGCCACTCCTTAGTTGCCCTGGCTGTGTATTTCGGGTCGTTGTCATGCTGGAAGACCCAGCCACGACCCATCTTCAATGCTCTTACTGAGGGAAGGAGGTTGTTGGCCTTGATCTCGTAATACATGGCCCCATCCATCCTTCCCTCAATACGGTGCAGTCGTCCTGTCCCCTTTGCAGAAAAGCATCCCCAAAGAATGATGTTTCCACCTCCATGCTTCACGGTTGGGATGGTGTTCTTGGGGTTGTACTCATCCTTCTTCTTCCTCCAAACACGGCGAGTGGAGTTTAGACCGAAAAGCTCTATTTTTGTCTCATCAGACCACATGACCTTCTCCCATTCCTCCTCTGAATCATCCAGATGGTCATTGGCAAACTTCAGATGGGCCTGGGCATGCGCTGGCTTGAGCAGGGGAACCTTGCGTGCGCTGCAAGATTTTAATCCATGACGGCGTAGTGTGTTACTAATGGTTTTCTTTGAGACTGTGGTCCCAGCTCTCTTCAGGTCATTGACCAGGTCCTGCCGTGTAGTTCTGGGCTGATCCCTCACCTTCCTCATGATCATTGATGCCCCACGAAGTGAGATCTTGCATGGAGCCCCAGACCGAGGGTGATTGACCGTCATCTTGAACTTCTTCCATTTTCTAATAATTGCGCCAACAGTTGTTGCCTTCTCACCAAGCTGCTTGCCTATTGTCCTGTAGCCCATCCCAGCCTTGTGCAGGTCTACAATTTTATCCCTGATGTCCTTACACAGCTCTCTGGTCTTGGCCATTGTGGAGAGGTTGGAGTCTGTTTGATTGATTGTGTGGACAGGTGTCTTTTATACAGGTAACGAGTTCAAACAGGTGCAGTTAATACAGGTAATGAGTGGAGAACAGGAGGGCTTCTTAAAGAAAACTAACAGGTCTGTGAGAGCCGGAATTCTTACTGGTTGGTAGGTGATCAAATACTTATGTCATGCAATAAAATGCAAATAAAAAATCACACAATGTGATTTTCTGGATTTTTGTTTTATATTCCGTCTCTCACAGTTGAAATGTATCTATGATAAAAATGTCAGACCTCTACATGCTTTGTAAGTAGGAAAACCTGCAAAATCGGCAGTGTATCAAATACTTGTTCTCCCCACTGAATATAGCAGATTGTACCTTGCAGGATCTTGGGCCCTTCAGTCTACTCCATAAAATCGTCTTCATCGTGACAGTCTGGGCTGGTATTTACAACCTTGAACTGCTGTGGTCCTCTGTAGCTCAGCTGGTAGAGCACGGCGCTTGTAACGCCAAGGTAGTGGGTTCGATTCCCGGGACCAGCAATACACACAAAAAAAAAATGTATGCACACATGACTGTAAGTCGCTTTGGATAAAAGCGTCTGCTAAATGGCATATTAAATTAAATTAAAAACTGCACAGTGCCACTTGCAGAGTGTAACAATGGTCCTGGTTGACTTTGTCCCTGCAGTTCAAGTCCTCCACAAAGGTTCACACGCTGTGGGGTGTTCGGTGGAAGTAGCAGTCTGAATGGGTTATAACCATGACTAATGGTGGCCTGAATTTGTCCCCGGAAGGGGTTGTCCAAGGCTAAGAATGGTGGTCGGAGGCCATTCTGGATCATATGCTGGATGAAACTGTTGTCAGTTTTGGGAATTTTTTCAACATATTTGTACAGCAGAGTAATGATATCTCACTATCAAGCTTTTCAATGTAGAAACGATAGAAAATTCTACAAATCACTAACATTCTATTGAAATTAGCGGCACCCCGCCCTACAGGCGGTAAATCATTAGATCTGATTAATGCAATTAATTGCAATTTCATTTTTGATGACTGTAACCATAGAAAAAAAATATATATATACAGTGCCTTTGGAAAGTATTCAGACCCCTTTACTTTTTCCACATTTTGTTACGTTACAGCCTTACTCTAAAATTGATTTTTTTTAAATGTCCCTCATCAATCTACACACAATACCCCATAATGACAAAAAATTGAAATATAACATTTACAAAAGTATTGAGATCCTTTACTCAGTACTTTATTGATGCATATTTGGCAGTGATTACAGCCTTGAGTCTTCTTTTGTATGATGCTACAAGCTTGGCACACCTGTATTTGGGGAGTTTCTCCCATTCTTCTCTGCAGATCCTCTCAAGCTCTATCAGGTTCGATGGGGAGCGTTGATGCACAACTATTTTCAGGTCTCTCCAGAGATGTTCGATCGGGTTCAAGTCCGGGCTCTGGCTGGGTCACTCAAGGACAATCAGACTTGTCCCAAAGCCACTCCTGAGTTGTCTTGGCTGTGTGCTGTTGGTCGTTGTCCTGTTGGAAGGTGAACCTTCGCCCCAGTCTGAGGTCCTGAGCGGTCTGGAGCAGGTTTTCATCTAGGATCTCTCTGTACTTTGCTCTGTTCATCTTTGCCTAGATCCTGACTAGTCTCCCAGTCCCTGCCACTGAAAAACATCCCCACAGCATGATGCTGCCACCACCATGCTTCAACATAGGGATGGTGCCAGCTTTCCTCCAGATGTGAAGCTTGGCATTCAGGCCAAAGAGTTGTTCAATCTTGGTTTCATCAGACCAGAGAATCTTGTTTCTCATGGTCTGAGAGTCTTTAGTTGCCTTTTGGCAAACTCCAAGCGGGCTGTCATGTGCCTTTTACTGAGGAGTGGCTTCTGTCTGGCCACCATAAAGGCCTAATTGGTGGAGTGCTGCAGAGATGGTTGTCCTTCTGGAAGGTTCTCCCATCTCCACAGAGGAACACTAGAGCTCTGTCAGAGTGACCATTGGGTTCTTGGTCACCTCCCTACGGACAATTCCTTCGACCTCATGGCTTGGTTTTTTGCTCTGACATGCGCTGTCATCTGTGGGACCTTATATAGACAGGTGTGTGCCTTTCCAGATCATGTCCAATCAATTGAATTGATCAAAGGTGGACTCCAAATAAGTTGTAGAAAGATCTCAATGATGATCGATGGAAACAGGATGCACCTGAGCCCAATTTCGAGTCTCATAGCAAAGGGGATGAACACTTATGTAAATAAGTTGTTTCTGTTTTTTATTTTTAATACATTTGCTAAAATTTCAAAAAAACTGTTTTTGCTTTGTCACTATGGGGTATTGTGTGTAGATTGCTGAGGAAAATATTTCATTTAATCAATTTTAGAATAAGGCTGCAACGTAACAAAATCAATGGGTCTGAATACTTTCCGAAGGCACTGTATATTACTGAAATTACAACAATCTTTAACTCAACTCTACTAATTACATTTTAGTCATTTAGCAGACGCGCTTATCCCGAGCGACTTACAGTTAGTGAGTGCATACATTTTTCATACTGGCCCCCTGTGGGAATCGAACCCACAACCCTGGCGTTGCAAGCGCCATGCTCTACCAACTGAGCTACAGGTGGGGCCTAATAAGATAACTAATAACTAATAAGATATTGCCAACTTCCTGTCTATTTGAAATGTAGACCTAATTATTATTTTGTTCACTGATCACTGTCAATTGCTCGCTGTCACCCTATGTGTTGAACTATTGAACTATAGAAAACATTTTTTTTGCAAATGCAAATGGCCATATAAAGTTATTTGGCTATTAGTTATTGCGCTGAGTTGCGGTATAAGGCACATGCTGGGATAATAACGACATAAGAAACGTCTCTAGAAACAGGCTACTATAGCAGTCTCTCTCCCCCGTCAAACTTTCCTTGTCAATTCATTTCAGATGCTACATTATCTTAGCATTATACTATAGGCCTAATACAGTGGTGGTCAGTGCCTTTTAAGATGAGGATGGCCTTATTTGTATTACAGCATATTGGATGACTGTCATTCATATTCCATTCACCCAGCTCAATGTAACATCAATAGGTTTAGGCTACTACATGATACTCAAATTTTCCCTATACCCATCATGAGGTTGCTACAACCTAGCCTATAAATGAAAATGTACAACGTAGGGGCACAGGTCGAGAGAAATTTGAGTAGTCAAGGTGACAGACATCTAGCTGATCTAAGGTGTAATCATTAGTCCAACAGTTGCAAATGAGAGCTTTTGTTAAACAAATTCAGGCATGTTTACCTCTGTTTCTTTTCATTTAACTTTTTTTTTCAACAGAATCGGCGGAATGAAAACACCCCTGATGCAAACACAGTTCACTTTCATGGCAGCCACATACAAACAGTATGATCCCTTTGATCGTTGTATAATTCCTTCTCGCATCTACGCGCTCTCCTCCTCTCACTTTTTCCCCTCACTTGTGGACTTCAATGCACAACACATCAGCTGTCTGTGACTAGGTGAAATAACCTTTCCAAGCCAAACCTTCATATCATAACCGCTAACCGCTACACACAGCTTACATAGTTGTCACCATATTAGCTAATGTCATAGCCAACATAGCTACTAACGTTAGAACTAACACTTTAGTAAACCTGCTACAATCATGCAGTACAGTGTACAGTCAGCAAGCAGTTTAGCAGTTACACCAGCGGGCCCCGGTGGCAATAAATTAATAAAACCAAAAGCTTACCTTGACTTGGAAGAGTTCCAGTGTTGGTTAGCCATAGCCAGCTAGCTAACATAGCATCCTTCTCTGTTCGAGCCGGGTGTTTGAGTAGGTTCAACTAGATAGCTGCATTTGCTAGCTAAGTAAGTAAAAGCGAATGTGAAAAAAAATACTACAAATTAAATATAGCTCTCTCTCTCTCTCTCTCTCTCTCTCTCTCTCTCTCTCGCTTTTCCTTCATTCCTGAAGAAATGAATATGTTCAAAACTGTTAAACTATTGTCTTTCTCTCTCTTTGAGTCAACTACTCACCACAGTTTATGCACTGCAGTGCTAGCTAGCTGTAGCTTATGCTTTCAGTTCTAGATTCATTCTCTGATCCTTTGATTGGGTGGACAACATTTCAGTTCATGCTGCAAGAGCTGTGATAGGTTGGAGGATGTCCTCCAACCTATCAGAGCTGTCATAATGACTGTGTAAGTCTATGGAAGGGGGTGAGAACAACGAGCCTCCTAGGTTTTGTATTGAAGTCAATGTACCCAGAGGAGGACGGAAAATAGCTGTCCTCTGGCTACACCATGGTGCTGTTGAGGCTACTGTAGACCTCTATTGCAAAACTGTGTGTTTTAATCAATAATTTGGTGGCATGTGAATATATTTAGTATAGTTTTATCTAAAAAGGATAACTTTTTTAATGTTTCACTATTATTATTTTTATGAAATTCACTGTGGAGGATGGACCTCCTCTTCCTCCTCTGAGGAGCCCCCACTGGCCTAATATAAAGCTTCCTAAAGTAGCCTGTCTGGAATCGAATCTCTTAAAAAGAGATGAAGGACAAATAATATAACTGAAATGAGCATAACATATTTTGTACAAATGTAAGCAAGTCATGATGATTAGCATATGTGCAAGGAATGAAGACATGTGCCAGTTTTGCGTTTCTTTCCTCATTAACGGAATGCAACTGAAGCAAACGTAGTTCAATTGAATCTTGTAGGCTAATATTTTCCATATCATTATTTCTCTCTCTCATTACGTCACGCTCTCTAGCCACTTTGAACAACATGATCTTGCACTGACACTGCCTTCTCACAAGGAAATGACCGCAGCAGGCCGTAATGTTATTGTTTGCTGCTATTCTTAAAATTATAATTCTATATTGCGCCAAATTTGCGCCCACCCCATGTTCCATATCATTGTCATAGAAAATATGAATGTTGTTTCCAACTACCAATCTTCATGTGCGCCGTAAATCTGGCTTCACATTGAAAGTTGAGATTGCCGAAAGGCCAGTCTTTGGCAAATGACAGGAGTGGCAAGGAGTGGAATGTTAGCTAAAAAGACTGGTACCCAGACTAGTGTAGCATTGGTCGGTCAGTAAACTATGGTCATATTGCCTGAAACCTGAACACCTGAATCACTAGAAAAATATTACAATGTTGGTAATAAAACTAAAATATAAGTATTTACAAGTAAAACCAGCCCAGATTATCTTTTGTACAACATAAGCAACTTTCCACATGGAATTATATGAAATCAAACCCTCACCTGAACCAGTGAAGAAGAGCAGCTATTTAGTCAGAGGCTACTTTCACGGATGCACAATACAAAAGAGAACTATCTACAGAAATAAGTGGATATTCACTGTGCTTGATAGGTTCGTATTTTGTGAGGTTTGCTACTTCAGACCCCTCACACACCACCTTCATGCTCGGAAGGTGCTCGGTCGAACAGAAAAACAGTTGAAGTCGGAAGTTTTATCGTATCTGAAGATTATGCCTTTGTTAAATGTTTTTCATGAAGAAATGGAATGTTGTTTGTGTTAGTATCAAGAGGGAATGTTTTGGGTGTGACGTCACATACAACAGACCGGAAGTGTCTTGTAGACAGGGGAGACTGGGGATTGGCCAGAAGAGGGAGCTTCATTGTTTATAAATAGGGGGGTTAAACAAAGAAGAAGTCAGAGCGAGCAGCCATTCGGAGGCGTCGCTCTCCGGGTGTCATGTCACCTGTCATTTATGCTGTAACCTCGTGATTTTAATAAAAGCCTCTAACACGATGCAGCATAGACGGACTCTTTGTTGACAGCAATAATGGCCACCATTCACCCGATACGACATAATGGCGCCCAACGTGGGGCTGGGTTTGCGTCTCTTCCTTGTTTCAGTCAACCGCCAGGCTAACTCGCTTTGAAGCATGGCCAAAAAGGGTGAGTGTTTCTTACCGCTTCGGAGTTTGTTAGATTGGATACGACTTGTGTACACTGGAGAGATGTACCATACGACCTTGCCTCGGGTGGTGTTGTTGCTGTTGACTGGAGTCTGCTAAAATGTTATTCCATTGGTAACGGTTGGCAATGGGGAAATTTAGAGCATTAAGATAGATTCCATTGGTAACGGTTGACAATGGGGAAATTTAGAGCATTAAGATAGATTCCATTGGTAACGGTTGACAATGGGGAAATTTAGAGCATTAAGATAGATTCCATTGGTAACGGTTGACAATGGGGAAATTTGGAGCATTAAAATAGATTCCATTGGTAACGGTTGGCAATGGGAAATTTGGAGCATTAAACGGTAGGATTTAAGTATTGAAGTGTACGATTAAGGCAGATATGCGCATTCTTTAGGGCACTGTACCGCTTTAAGACCTCCAGGGGGGGCCATTTTAGATGTTGGGCCGGCAAATCCGTTTACACGATAGAATGGGTGGACGGTGGGTTTTTTTTTTGTTAAAGAGAGCTCGGAGTAATGAGGTTTATCTGATTGTGATTATGATTTGACTTTCGTCCGACGGGATGTCTGATTGGGTCTAATTTCTCGGTGTAATGGTCATTAGTCCCGGTAGCAAAAACGGTAGGATAAATATGTTTAAAATTGATAGGGCAGTGCAGGTTACTTAGGGCTGGGTAGGCCGCAGTTAGCTAGAGGCTAAAGCTAATGTTAATGCTAAATGGGAGTGTGTTTCATGCTACATGGTACATCGTGGCTAAGGCTAATGCTAAATGCTAATTGTGTTGTGTGCTACATGTTAATGTATCCTTAGAGACTCCATTGCGATGGATTAAAGTCTCTTAAATTTGTCTCTGTGTGTAAGTCAGGTTATATGTTTTGTGAGCGCTGTTAAATGTTGTTTGACTATAAGGGGGAAACGGGAGTTACAGCTGGACTGTTATTCTGTCTGTTTGGGGAGAGAGTCCACGGTGAAAAAGCATGGGGTTAAATGGATGTGCGCATGCGCTTGATTTTACGGGGCTAAAACTACAACATGCGGTTGTGCTAAGCCTACAAAACAAAATGGTGGGTACAGGTCATAGGTCCCATTTGGCGTTACCCTGCAAGGGAAAATAGACAGACAGAGGAGAAATTTTAACACGAATATTCTAGTTGTTACATCGGCGATGGTTAAAGATGAAACTTGTTTTGTGATCTATTGAATTTATACATTAAATATATGTTGGCGAAGTATAATGAATTGAATTAAATGACGGATTAAAATAAAATAAAAATGTTTTTGAGCGATCTATTTAGTTCTGAGGTTAGTCTTAGAGTGAATAATGTAGAACGAACGAATATTGAATGGTTGGAAATACTCAGTGATTGCATTAACTACTAAAAGCTGTTTCTGTGTCTTTGTTCCATTGTCATGAGAGACAGGAGAGAGGAGGGGCTAACGTGTGACTGACGTGCGTCACGTGACAAGGTGTGACGAGGCAGACGAGAGGATCAGATATCAGGCTAGTTCACAAAAATCATCCCTTACAAAATATTTGATGACAATTTCACATAGGCTTGGCAAATGATTCATTAAAAAATTGCATTTTGGATGCTCTGTGTATCACTGGGGTTTGATGGGAGTTGTGTTGGGAATCAAGGACTGACATTATTCTGTAAATTTAAGATAATTAGGTGCTTATAGAGCAAGGGTTTATGGTAATTATAAAGCAAGGGGTTAGAGGCTTTGTTTTTGGGGGATTGCTTTGAAGTTGACTAACTTCATTTACTTGCATTTGATGGGTTGTGGTAATATAGCCACCACTAATGGATAAATTGGTGACATAGGATATAGGATTTTTTTTTTTTGGAGTTGTTACTTTTATATTAATAATTACAGGGGGGAGGCCTTAGGCTATACAGTCTAAAATAAGCTAATTCATAATAAAGGAATATAAAAGGGTTGTTACAATGGGGAGAAAGGACAGCAAGGCTAGATGAAGGTGATTACACCGATTGATATAGGGAAAAAATAGTAATCCTTTAACTAAAGGAGTGTTAGAAAGTAGTGTTAGAAAAACTAATGGCAGAAGTTAGTACACCTTTCTCACATACGGATTCAGCAAAAAGACACCCACCTTATGAGAAGGAAGCTTCCAGTGATCATCCAGCAGGGTGATTGGTACATCAGAGATGAAGACGAATAATAGATAGAGGACAAGCAGAAACGACGATAAAGATGAATCCAGAACTCCAGAAGGAAGGAAATGAGATGTCTGGAAGAGAAGAGTGAGTTTAAAGAAGACGAGGATGATGAAGATGAGTGATGATGAAGAGGTCATGCATGGGTGGATATGACTCTGTGATCAGAAGGAAGTTGGCAAGAGGAAAGAAGAAGGATACACGAGATTTGATCTCTGATGGAAGTTGAAGATGAAGAAAGCGATGAAGATTTGGAGATTAAAGGTGCTTTATGTTCAAGAGGATTTTATCCTACAATGACTAGCAAAGAAGAAATGGAGATATAGACCGATGTTTATCATGCCTGGATAAAGCAAATAGTTTAGAAGTAACACAGCTGAAGATACAGAAGAGGAGAAACTGCTGAGAAAAGGATCCCAAGAATTGGAGAAGAAGAAAGAACAGGACGAAGAAGCTCTGAGAAATGAAGAATCAGAGTGAACCAAATCAACAATCACTGTTACAACTTCAACTGAACAATATCAAATGCAATTGTAGCCAAGGGGGGTACCAAATGTTCCATATCCAAAGGCAGTTTCTGGACAGACACAGAATTGAAGAGGATGAGAAGAAATAGGAGGAGGAAGATTTCAGCTACACTTCCAGCAACTTTCAGAAGACTGTTATAATTGTGGACAGATTGGGTACTTTACCTGTTAATGCAACAAGTCAGGAGGAAACAACAGAGGAAGATATAGGAGCAAGTGAAGATCACCTGTTAGTGCTTAGAAGATCCGGAAGGAGGGGGGTGTTAGCTGAGAGCATCGATTAGAGAAGAAGAGAAAATAGCTAACAATTGAAGTAAAAACAACCGACCATTAGAAGTGATGGTGAATAGTGGAAAAACTTATCTGGGTTCAGCCTAAAGAGGTTAAACATCTCACTAATTGATAACTAATTAGGATAGGGATTTGCGGTAGTAAAACAGTTAATTACTCTTAAGGTACTAATATTAGAAGATACGGTTATTGCAGTGTTGGGAAGAGATGCATTGTTTGAATTGAATTGTACAATAAGATGTACACTAGACGACTGTCTATTAGACAATCTGTCTGAAAAGTTAAAAGGGGTGACTGTTTATTCTGGATTACATTCTTACACTAAGAGGTTTCAGGCTAGGCTAAAAGGTGTTTAGTCGTTTTGCCAAGTCTGTGTGTAATGAGTCAGAAGCAGGTGGGGAACTTTCCCAATCACATATTCTAAAAATTTGGTGGAAAGGGATTTTGTGAATAAATCAGGGGAAAAAGTTGTAAATGTTATGAGAGAAAAGATTAGATTAAAATAAGTTAGGAGAACTAGGTTGAAGGAACTCTGAGACAGTAAGCTAAGTTTCAAAGTTAGTAGTAAGAGAGAGAACAATGGTGAATGACACTTTAGAGTAGGGAGATCCAGGTAATTATAGGGGTATTTTGTGTAATCAAAAGTTTGAAAGTCGGGGATTAGAGAAAAGACTGAGATTTGGGGAAAAAGTGACACTAGTAGTGATAGATGGAAGTACAAGCAAAGACAACTTTTTTCTTTGGGGAAAAACTAGGAGTAACTAAGGACATTAACACTTCAGTCTATTATAACAACAGTGAGAAGCAAGTTAACTCTTTCAACATTGATAGTTATTAAAGCCATAAATATATCGCATTTGATTATAAGGGAACCAATAGCTCCAGTGCCAATTTTAGGGGTAGGATGGGGACGTTCTTCCCATATGGAGAGATAATTATGGAGAATAAGTATTGTTATCAGGACCAGATGTAGAAGCGGTGTCCCCTAGTCAAAGGAGGGATAGTTTGTACAACGATATGAAGTGGAAGAGGTTAGGAGTGACTGTTCACTTATGTTGCGTAATGTTACAGAGAAAGGTCAGGGAGAATATATGTGTACTTATCTAGGGCAAGCATTAGAAGTTGTTCCGGTTAAGAATTATTGGTTAAAAGGCTATGTAATACGTAAAGTGACGCTTATGATGGATGATTGGAAATCTGTTGAAGTTCCACGGTCATCAAGGGAGTTCAGGAAGAGTAGATTACAGTAGTCACTCCAACAGTGAATAATACACATAGGATATCGGTAGCTTTGCTACTAGAAAGAATTAAGGTTAATACATCAACTACTTTAATGGTAACTTTGGAAGGGATTAATGATACGATGGCAATAGCAAATGTAGGGAGTATGACATCGACAACAACTTTTCTGAAATTAAGGGGTTATGTTACGGATGGAGAGTGCTGTCAAGGATAGTACGAATAGGGTTAAAATAGGAGAGCAGGTAGTAGTAGAGAGAATATAGATTCATCATGGAGGACAGGATGAGGTCTTTGATTTTAATGACAGACAAGGAGAGGTATCTGATCAGTACCGCTCGTTCTTCTGTTGTGGAAATTAGAGATAGATTAACTCATTCTGTAAGATCAGTGAGGAATCTTGAGGGTCCATGTCTGTTGAGAATTCCAGCACCAAACATGTTAGACGGTCGCGCGGCCTCTATCAGGTATGGGTCAGTCTTATGCTTTGTCATGACTGTGGTATCAGCAACAGTCATTGACAGATAAAATAATGTCGTTGTCAGAACAGTGGTTTAAGCCTAGGTTTAAGTGTTCTTGGTTAAATGAATTACCCTATGGGAATTGTTAAATGGGAAAGGAAAATCAGGTAACAACGGAACCCTGAAGTATTCAGGTGAAACATTGAGGGCTAAAAGTTGTTTTTGTTCTAATAAAACATATGAGGTAAAGGGTATGTTTATGGGAATATCAGATTGTGATGATTATATGATGACTTTGGATAAGCATGACATTAAGGGTAGTAATGAGAAATATAAGGTTACTTTTTAATATACCAGGTAGTAAGAAGAGCAGGACTTTGATGGTTAAAGGATTAGCTTTTGACTGACAATGTGACTATTGGGAATTTTAGAGATATTTGGTGGGTTTGTGATGATAAAACGTATATATTCTTACCCTATGGATGGATAGGATGTTGTTAATGTCAACGTTGAAGCTTCCATATGAGGCTTTTACTATTAAAAGAGGAGTAGCACCGAACACAGATCAATCTGAAACTAGAGTTCAAAATAGGATGAAAAGGGACATGTCATAGGCTTCAAGCCTATCATTGAAGGATAAGTCTAAGGGAGAAGGGGGGACTTTATTCATGGTATGATGTAACATTTGGGAAGATCATATTGATAAATATTAGTTATACTTTGAGTCCAGATAGTTCAGATAATATCACTGGGGTTATAGATGCATTGAAGGAAATAAGGGATGCATTAGTAAGACTTGGTTGCAAGATCAGTTAGGCCCAGTAGGGGCAGTGATGGGTCAGATTTTAGTTTCAGCTTTGATAACACTGTGATGTTTGTAATTTGTTACTGATCTTTGAGAAAGATATGATATTGAGATAGGTTGGAGAGTGATTCCTGGAGACAACACTCAGATGCCGGTGTTGACTGTTCCTGATCTGGATAAAGATGGACAAGTGGAACTGATGGATAAATATCATTTTGATTATTTGATGATTTTTCAACAAAAAAAAATTCAATATTGGGGTGATGTTGGTATGATTTATGAATCAAAGGGGGGAATAGGTTTATGTGATTCATGCATCATTTATATATCATTGTTATATTCTTAGTTGATATTGATGTTTAAGTTGAAAGTGTTTGTTTTGCAAAAGATACTGTTTGTTCGTTTCTTTTTCTTCCAGAAGCATTTGGGGGAACATGTGGAGATTGAAATACTCAAACAAAGACAATATGAAGGGACAATATGACTGGAGGAGATGAAACAAGGAGGGTGTGGCCGATTCCATCATCAACAATCCATTGGAAGAGGAGACTACAGGGAGATGAAGTGTAGTGGACTACATTCCAGTGTTTGCAATGAAATATAGACATGTGTAATACATAATTGTGTAATAGCCTCAGGGATTAATTTTGTAGAATGATGTTTGATGTTATTGAATACATGTGAGGATCTTAGATGTTTTTGTTTATTTCGTGAATGCTTAGGGACAGAGGAAATTTAGGTAGGGAGAGTTCCACTTTTGGGTCCAATGGGTTGACCAGCCTTTAGAGTGGATGTTTTTGGATAGGATTTTGTTTGCAGGGGCTTACATGTGTATTTAATTGCATCATAGTTTAAATGCATTTACATGGTTTATGAGGTTATCTGGAGTACCGAAGGTGGTTGCCTGGGGCAGAGGGACCGTGAGAGAATTTTACTGTCTTGATTGATGGATGGATATCTGAAAAGATGGCTGCCGGACAGTTTTTCGCTCTTACACTCCATAGAGATTTGTTCATATGTCATAGTAATGTATTCACACTTCATATGTCATAGTAATGTATTCACACTTCATAAACAGTTATTGCATAGAAAGGTATTTACACTCTAGAGAAGAATGTTTTTGGTTTAATGTTAAAGATACTCAATAAGATAAATTGTTACTAGTCATAATCCTATTCTGTTTGTTTTCGAGACGTTTAGTTCGTCTCGAAGGGGGGAATATCGTATCTGAAGATTATGCCTTTGTTAAATGTTTTTCATGAAGAAATGGAATGTTGTTTGTGTTAGTATCAAGAGGGAATGTTTTGGGTGTGACGTCACATACAACAGACCGGAAGTGTCTTGTAGACAGGGGAGACTGGGGATTGGCCAGAAGAGGGAGCTTCATTGTTTATAAATAGGGGGGTTAAACAAAGAAGAAGTCAGAGCGAGCAGCCATTCGGAGGCGTCGCTCTCCGGGTGTCATGTCACCTGTCATTTATGCTGTAACCTCGTGATTTTAATAAAAGCCTCTAACACGATGCAGCATAGACGGACTCTTTGTTGACAGCAATAATGGCCACCATTCACCCGATACGACAGTTCACATACACCTTAGCCAAATACATTTAAACTCAGTTTTTCCTGACATTTAATCCTAGTAAAAATTCCCTGTCTTACGTCAGTTAGGATCACCGCTTTATTTTAAGAATGTGAAATGTCAGAATAATAGGAGAGAGAATTATTTATTTCAGCTTTTATTTCTTTAATCACATTCCCAGTGGGTCAGAAGTTTACATACACTCAATTAGTATTTGGTAGCATTGTCTTTAAATTGTTTAACTTGGGTCAAACGTTTCAGGTAGCCTTCCACAAGCTTCCCACAATAAGTTGGGTGAATTTTGGCCCATTCCTCCTGACAGAGCTGGTGTAACTGAGTCAGGTTTGTAGGCCTCCTTGCTCGCACACGCTTTTTCAGTTCTGCCCACACATTTTCTATAGGATTGAGGTCAGGGCTTTGTGATGGCCACTCCAATACCTTGACTTTGTTGTCCTTAAGCCATTTTGCCACAACTTTGGAAGTATGCTTGGGGTCATTGTCCATTTGGAAGACCCATTTGCGACCAAGCTTTAACTTCCTGACTGATGTCTTGAGATGTTGCATCAATATATCCACATTATTTTCCTTCCTCATGATGCCATCTATTTTGTGAAGTGCACCAGACCCTCCTGCAGCAAAGCACCCCCACAGCATGATGCTGCCACCCCTGTGCTTCATGGTTGGGATGGTGTTCTTCGGCTTGCAAGCAACCCCCTTTTTCCTCCAAACATAACGATGGTCATTATGGCCAAACAGTTCTATTTTGTTTCATCAGATCAGAGGACATTTCGCCAAAAAGCACGATCTTTGTCCCCATGTGCAGTTGCAAACAGTAGTCTGGCTTTTTTATGGCGGTTTTGGAGCAGTGGCTTCTTCCTTGCTGAGTGGCCTTTCAGGTAATGTTGATATATGACTTGTTTTACTGTGGATATAGATACTTTTGTAGCTGTTTCCTCCAGCATCTTCACAAGGTCCTTTGCTGTTGTTCTGGGATTGATTTGCACTTTTCGCACCAAAGTATGTTCATCTCTAGGAGACAGAACGCGTCTCCTTCCTGAGCGGTATGACGGCTGCGTGGTCTCATGGTGTTTATACTTGCATACTATTGTTTGTACAGATGAACGTGGTACCTTCAGGCATTTGGAAATTGCTCCCAAGGATGAACCAGACCTGTGGAGGTCTACAATTTCTTTTCTGAGGTCTTGGCTGATTTCTTTTGATTTTCCCATGATGTCAAGCAAAGAGGCACTGAGTTTGAAGGTAGGCCTTGAAATACATCCACAGGTACACCTCCAATTGACTAAAATTATGTCAATTAGCCTATCAGAAGCTTCTAATGCCATGACATAATTTTCTGGAATTTTCCAAGCTGTTTAAAGGCACAGTCAACTTAGTGACCCACTGGAATTGTGATACGTTGAATTATAAGTGAAATAATCTGTTTGTAAACAACTGTTGTAAAAATTACTTGTGTCATGCACAAATTAGATGTCCTAACCGACTTGCCAAAACTATAGTTTGTTAACAATACATTTGTGGAGTGGTTGAAAAACGAGTTTTAATGACTCCAACCACGAGTTTTAATGACTCCAACCTAAGTGTATGTAAACTCCCGACTTCAACTGTAGGCCTACTGTGGAGAAACACAGTCAGAAAACAGATTACATGTTTAATGAAGTAGCAACTCCTTTCATCTGTTCTACATTCATAACAATGTAAAATAGATGGAGAAGAATTCTAAGGAAAGGTAACTTTTTAATTATAATTTTCACAAGCAGTTTTATTAAAATATATGTTCACATGAAACACAGGGAGCTCCAAAAGTATTGGGACAGTGACATATTTTGGTTCTGTACTCCAGCACTTTGGATTTTAAATGATAAAGTGGAGACTGTCAGCTTTAATTTTAGGGTATTTTCATCCATATTGGGTGAACCGTTTAGAAATTACAGCACTTTTTGTACATAGTCCCCCCGAATTTAGGGGACCAAAAAGATTGGGGCAAATTCACTTATAATTTTGTGCCCAATATAAATTAATGGTAAATTGTCACGGTTCAGACAGACGACCAGAGGACCACAATTGCGTCACACCAGAAAGTTTATTAAAACTTAAGGGAAAAGGGAAGTAGGGGGTGAATGAAGGCTCCAGGGGTAACAGGGATCCCGTCCAATGTGCTGGGTCTGTGCCCCCCCCAGTGGCAGCGATGCGTCCTATGAAGCCGGTGGTGGGTGGTCCAGAAGTCCTGGGGGGGGGAGACACAGACACAACAGGGCGGAATGAAACAAGGCAGCAGTACAGTTCAAGGGAAATCCAAAATACGTAGTAGCAAGGCAGAAGGCTGGTCAGAGTTACCGGGATTGAAGAGTAGTCAGGAGTCGTTATGGCAGAAGCAGGTCTGGATCTCCTGGGGCAGAAGAGTATCCAAAAATCAGGCAGGTCCGGGGTCACAAAACCAGGGTGAGCCAGAAGCGCGAGCAAACAGGTTCCGGGTGAGAGCTTTGCAGACGATCTGACACCGGAGAGCTGAAAGACAGGGCCTTAAATACTGGGAGAGGTAGTGGGTAATGCAGCGCAGCTGGCAGAGTAATTAGAGCAGAGCAGAGCAGGGACAGGTGGAGCTAGTAGGCTGAGTAGAGAGAGTGGTGAGCAGAGTGGAAGAAAATTAAGGTGGTAACCCGGTGGAGTGAGAGGCTCATGACAGAACCCCCCCCCCAAGGGACGGCCCCAGAAGTCCCAAGAGCAACACCACGCCGGGCGGGAGGAGGGGAGCCGGAGGAGGGCTAGAACTCCTCCGAACGGTCCGAGTGAACGTCCTCATCCTCGGAGGAAGCCGGAGGGCCGTGGTCGGGAGATGGGACAGGTCCCGAGACAGGATCAGGCACAGGACAGGAAGCCGAGCGGGCAGGACGGTTAGGGACCCCTCTGGGGCGGCCCCTACGGATTGCAGGTTGATCAGGATGCCGTTGGTGGAAAGCGGTGATGAGAGTCCTATCCACAATCCGACTAGCTGGCACCCAGGTCCTTTCCTCAGGTCCATAGCCCTCCCAGTCAATGAGGTACTGGAGACCCCTACCCCTCCGTCTGGACCGAAGCAGGCGGCGGACGGTGTAAACCAGACCACCATCGACGAGCCGTGGAGGAGGAGGACAAGGCGCAGCAGGGACCAGCGGACTCTCATGGATGGGCTTAATCTTAGACACATGGAAAGTGGGGTGCACCCTCAGGGAATTAGGCAGTTGGAGCCGGACAGCAGTTGGGCTAATCACTCTTATGATAGGGAATGGGCCAATGAACCGAGGTGCCAGCTTCTGCGACTCCACCCTGAGTGGCAGGTTCTTCGATGACAACCACACCCTTTGACCAACATGGTAGGTGGGAGCAGGAATTCTCCGACGGTTGGCCCCGGTAGTGTAGCTGGCAACGGATCTGAGGAGTGTGGCTCGGGCTTGTGACCAGGTGCGGCGACATCGACGGGCAAAAGCAAGTGCAGATGGGCAAGTAACCTCCTCTTCCTGGCTGGCAAATAGAGGAGGCTGGTATCCATAAACACATTGGAAAGGGGACATACCGATGGCAGAGCAGGTCAGAGAATTGTGTGCGTACTCCACCCATGTCAATTGCTGCGACCAGGAGTGGGGGTTGCGTGAAGTCATGCATCGCAGTGCCTTCTCGAGCTCCTGATTAGCCCGCTCTGACTGCCCATTGGATTGGGGATGGAATCCGGAAGTCAGACTGACTGTGGCTCCCAGCAGGTGACAGAACTCCTTCCAAAAAGCGGAGGAGAATTGTGGACCACGGTCAGAAACAACATCCTTTGGCAGTCCGTGGATCCGGAAGACGTGTTCCAGGACCACCTGGGCGGTCTCCTTGGCGGTTGGGAGCTTGGGGAGGGGAATGAAGTGTGCCATCTTGCTGAAACGGTCAACTATGGTGAGAATGACGGTCATGCCACTTGAAGGGGGCAGCCCCGTGACAAAGTCAAGGGCGATGTGAGACCAGGGACGTCTGGGCACAGGCAGGGGCTGCAGCAATCCGGCTGGGGGCTGGCAGGACGACTTGTGTTGGTTGCAGATGGGGCAGGCTTGGACGAATTCCCGTACATCCTTTCTCAGAGAGGGCCACCAGAACCTCTGGGCGAGCAGGTTGTAAGTGCGGGTGGAGCCAGGGTGACAAGCTAGGCGGGAGTCATGTCCCCACTGAACGACCTGGGACCTCAGGTCTTCGGGGACAAAAAGGCGGTCAGCTGGGCAAGTGCTGGGACCTGGCTGGTTACGGAGAGCCTCCAGCACCTGTTCCTCAACAGCCCAGGTCAGAGCTGCAACGATGCAGGGACTAGGCAGAATCGACACAGGGTTCTTGGAGGGGGTGTCATCCTTCTGGAATTGACGGGAGAGGGCGTCTGGCTTGGTGTTGCGTGATCCAGGCCGGTATGACAGAGTGAAATTAAACCTGGTGAAGAACAGGGCCCAGCGGGACTGCCTGGAGTTCAACCGTTTGGCCGTGCGGATGTACTCCAAGTTCTTATGATCGGTCCAAACGAGAAATGGAATGGTGGACCCCTCCAGCCAGTGACGCCACTCCTCCAAGGCAAGCTTCACAGCCAGCAGCTCACGGTTCCCTATGTCGTAATTGCACTCAGAGGGGGACAACCGACGTGAGAAAAAGGCACAGGGATGGAGCTTCCTATCCTCCGCAGCCCACTGAGAAATCACAGCACCAACTCCCACATCCGAGGCGTCCACCTCCACAATGAATTGCCGGTCCACATCAGGCATCTGGAGGATGGGAGCGGAGGTGAACCTCACCTTGAGGGTACTGAAGGCTTTGTCGGCTGCTGGGGTCCAGGTGAAGGGTTGCTTGGTGCTGGTTAGAGCAGTGAGAGGGGCAGCAACGGTACTGTAGTTCCGGATAAACTTTCTATAGAAGTTAGCAAACCCCAGAAACTGTTGCAGCTTCTTTCTGTTCTCCGGAACTGGCCATGAAGTGACTGCTGATACTTTGGCAGGATCCATTTGGATACTTCCCTCTGCCACTATGTACCCCAGGAAGGCCACTGTCTTGACGTGAAACTCACATTTCTCTGCCTTGGCGTAGAGGGAATTCTCCAGAAGACGATGAAGGACTTGCTGGACATGGCGGGTGTGTTCAGACAGGTTTCTGGAGTAGATTAAGATGTCATCCAGGTAAACGAAGACAAACTTGTTTAACATGTCCCGCAGTACATCATTCACTAGAGCCTGGAACACAGCAGGAGCATTGGTGAGGCCAAAAGGCATAACCAGATACTCGTAGTGGCCTGTTGGTGTATTGAATGCGGTTTTCCATTCATCTCCCTCCCGGATCCGCACTAGGTGGTAAGCGTTTCTGAGATCCAACTTGGTAAAAACAGTGGCTCCCTGGAGCAACTCAAAAGCAGAGGTGAGCAGAGGCAGAGGGTAACGGTTTTTCACTGTGATGTCGTTGAGTCCCCTGTAGTCGATGCAGGGGCGAAGAGATCCGTCCTTCTTCCCCACAAAGAAGAAGCCAGCACCAGCAGGAGATGAAGATGAACGGATTAATCCTGCGGACAGAGAGCCATTGATGTAGTCCTCCATGGACTTTCTTTCAGGAGCAGACAACGAATAAAGACGACCCTTAGGAGGGGCTGTTCCAGGGAGGAGGTCGATGGCACAGTCGTACGGTCGGTGAGGGGGCAGAGATGTGGCTCTTGCTTTGTTAAACACCTCTCTGAGACCATGGTAGCATTCTGGGACATTGGAGAGGTCAGGAGCGGAGTTAGTAGGTACTGGCCGAGGGGGTAGTGCGGCAGCAAGCAGGCAGGTTCGGTGGCAGTCCTCTCCCCACTCCCTGATCACCCCGGTCACCCAGTCGAGCTGAGGGTTGTGCCGGCGGAGCCATGGGTAACCCAGGATGAGGGGTTGGCCTGGAGAGGGGAGCAGGTGAAACTGGATAGTTTCTTGATGGTTTCCGGACAGACCCATCGAGACCGGGGCCGTGACATGAGTGACCGATCCGAGTAAGTGTCCGTCCAGTGCCCGGGCAGGAATAGGAGGTGTCAAACGGAGGTTCTCCAGTCCCAGTTGGCGTGCCAGCTTGATGTCCATTATGTTGGCTTCGGCGCCAGAATCCACCAGAGCAGCCAGGGTGTGAGTTGAGTCAGAGAGGCGGAGGTGAACTTGCAGCAGGGGTTTGCGGTCGGAGGACTGGATGGTCATTGAACTCAACCGGACTCCCCCTATGCCCGGTGAGCTTCGGCCCTTTAAAGGGCAGGTTACCACACGATGTCCATCACCTCCACAATAGAGGCAGAGGTTTGAGGTGAAGCGGCGCTGGCGCTCTGCAGGAGTGAGAGAGGCTCGCCCAATCTCCATAGGCTCAGACTGATCAAGCTGACCTGGGTGAGTGGCAGTAGATGACAGGAGCCCAGTCGGATCTCTCCGAATGCCGGTAGTAGGTGGACCTTGGCGCCCCCTTTCACGACGACGGGTCTGTATCCTTCTGTCGATCCTGACAGTCAGTGCGATGGCTTCATCAAGAGTGGAAGGCAGTTCATGGGAGACCAACTCGTCCTTGATATAGTCAGCCAAACTATGGAAGAACGCGTCCACCAACGATGGTGTGTTCCAAGAACTTCGTCTAGCCAGGGTTCGGAAGTCGATGGAATGGTCTGCGACTGTACGTCTGCCTTGTCGAATACTGAACAGTTCACGAGACGCCTCTGCGGTTGGTGAATCCAGGTCAAACACCTTCAGCATCTCCTCAGCAAACAGGTCGAAGGTTGCACATGCGGGGGTTTGACGTTCGAACTCTGCTGTTCCCCAGAGTCGAGCTCGGCCCGTCAGGTGAGTGATGGCATACCCAACTTTAGCCCCCTCCGTGGCGAAGGTCCTTGGCTGCAAGGATAACTGAAGTCGGCAGCTAGTCAGGAATGGCCGGACCTGGGTTGAATCGCCGTTGAACCGCTCGGGGTTTCCAATCTTGGGTTCCGGAGCAGCGGCTGCAATGACCGGGGCAGGTAACTCGGGGGCAGGGCTGGTGGGCAGACTGGCTGGGGTAAGGTTGGTGAGGAGTTGAATGATCATGGCGAGTTGTTGTTGCTGCTGCTGGAACTGCTGCTCATGCTCATCGGTTTCCATGTCGGGGAAAGTGTGCGCTGAGTCCATAATGGTCAGATCGTACTGTCACGGTTCAGACAGACGACCAGAGGACCACAATTGCGTCACACCAGAAAGTTTATTAAAACTTAAGGGAAAAGGGAAGTAGGGGGTGAATGAAGGCTCCAGGGGTAACAGGGATCCCGTCCAATGTGCTGGGTCTGTGCCCCCCCCAGTGGCAGCGATGCGTCCTATGAAGCCGGTGGTGGGTGGTCCAGAAGTCCTGGGGGGGGGAGACACAGACACAACAGGGCGGAATGAAACAAGGCAGCAGTACAGTTCAAGGGAAATCCAAAATACGTAGTAGCAAGGCAGAAGGCTGGTCAGAGTTACCGGGATTGAAGAGTAGTCAGGAGTCGTTATGGCAGAAGCAGGTCTGGATCTCCTGGGGCAGAAGAGTATCCAAAAATCAGGCAGGTCCGGGGTCACAAAACCAGGGTGAGCCAGAAGCGCGAGCAAACAGGTTCCGGGTGAGAGCTTTGCAGACGATCTGACACCGGAGAGCTGAAAGACAGGGCCTTAAATACTGGGAGAGGTAGTGGGTAATGCAGCGCAGCTGGCAGAGTAATTAGAGCAGAGCAGAGCAGGGACAGGTGGAGCTAGTAGGCTGAGTAGAGAGAGTGGTGAGCAGAGTGGAAGAAAATTAAGGTGGTAACCCGGTGGAGTGAGAGGCTCATGACAGTAAATAATGTATTGTGTCATTTTGGAATCACTTTTATTGTAAATAGAATAGAATATGTCTCTAAAAACGTTTATACTGATGTAAAGTGTTGGTCCCATGTTTCATGAGCTGAAATGAGCCTGAAACCAGGCGGCAGGTAGCTTAGTGGTTAAGAGCGTTGTGCCAGTAACCAAAAGGTCGCTGGTTCTAATCCCTGAGCCGACTAGGTGAAAAATCTGTCAATGTACCGTTGAGCAATGCACTTAACCCTAATTGCTCCTGTAAATCGCTCTGGATTACAGAATCTGCTAAATGACTTCAATGTAATGTTCCATACGCACAAAAAGCGAATTTCTCTCAACTTTTGTGCAGACATTTGTTTAAATCCCTATTAGTGAGCATTTCTCCTTTGCCAAGATAATCCATCCATCTGACAGGTGTGGCATATCAAGATTCTGATTAAACAACATGATCAATACACAGGTGCACCTTGAGCTGGGGACAATAAAAGGACACTCTAAAATGTGAAGTTTTGTCACACAACACAATGCCACAGATGTCTCAAGTTTTGCGGGAGTGTGCAATTGGCATGCTGACCGCAGGAATGTCCACCAGAGCTCGCTTGTTTGCTAAATGAACAAATTAAATAGGCAGTGGCATGGTGCATATCCATAGCACAGTGACATAATTGTCTCAATGCTTAATAAATCTGTAATAAATCCAATGAATACACCATCACAAAAGAAAATATAATTTCGCTTAGGCAGGTCTTAAGAAACGTTATAGTGCGAATGTTTTATTTATTTGAATTTAACAGAATAGCACATCTGGAGTTTACTGTTCCAAAGACGGCACAGCAATATGGAGGCCAATCAGATTTATTTGCAATAGATTAGGCCTACATGCTCTTACACCAAACAAATGTAATGTACATATTAACGGTAGGCTACAATGTACACTACAGTAAAGCAGTACAATATACAGTTCAGTAAAAGAAAAAGAAAAACAATAACATGGCCTACCATTGTTGTCAGACTCACAGCACAAGACGACTGTCACGGTTTCGGCCGAGGCAGCTCCTCCTCCTTGTTCGGGCAGGTTTCGCCGGTCGTCGTCTCCGGAGTACTAGCTGCCACCGCTCTATGTTTTCTGTTTGACTAGTTTTGTCTGTTAGCCACACCTGTCTTGTGTTATGTCTAATTAAGCACCCTATTTAGTTTCCTTGTTGTTAGTGTAGTGTTGTGTGTAATTGTTTCGTGTTAGGTGTCATTTCGTACCTGTGTTTGGTACGCCTCTACTGTATTGCTTACTTCTCGGTTGAGAAGAGTTTTGCGCGCCTGTTTATGCGCGCTTGTATTTTACGCCTGTGTGCGTTTTGCCTCTGGCTGTTTTTGGATTATTGCCTCGCACTTTCCAGTAAAGATTATTGGACTATCAATCTGCTTCTGCACCTGATTCCACACCACACCATTTCTACACGGCCCTGACAACTACAGGGCTTGGTGTTGAACATTGAAATGATATCATCATAATCCAATGACTCAGTCAGTTCTCTTTCAAAGGAGAGCAGTAAAGAAATTGTTCAGGCGGCCTGTGAGCATGGATGATTGACAGTAGAAAATAGACATTATACAGTGCAGCTGGTGATAGGCAGAGTGATGATGGCTCGAAGAAGCCTGTTCATGTTCTGAAAAATGTATTTGGGACTGGTGTCAAGCACCTCGATGAGTGATGGAAAGGACCGACCCTCTTGTACCTTTCATTTAAACTGCTGTACAAAAACAGATAGTTCTGCGTCCTCCACAGAAATGCCATAATGGGTGCTGGGTGGCTGTACAGCTGTCGTTTGACCAAATGAATCTGATCAGGGCAGGCAGGCAGCTGCGGCCTTCATTATCCCATATGAATCATTCTGAAAACGACTGTTGAGTTCCATAAGTTGTCTGTCCAATATCTTGTTCCATAATGTCTGTAAATCCGAGTTGCTCCTAACGGGGGCTGCTTTTTCCCACTGTAGATGTAACATGCTATTCCCCAAACCTTCCTGGCAGTTTTCTGTCTCGGGAACTGGTAGCTAATATCCCATTTGTGGATTTCATTTTTGACCATCAAATAATCTGTAAGCTTAATGGTTTTATCGAAATCAACTTTAGACTTGTCTCTGAATGTACTGAAACTGTCTTTAAGGCCTTCGATTAGATTTATGCAATATATGAATATTTAGATATCCGAATGGACGTAGTATTCGAACACTTGTGAGAGTATAGTCTTTTTTTAGGCCACTTTTAACAATGAAAAATCTTAGTCTAAATTAAATTGTCCATGTTACATTGTTCCACACAAGGATACACATGACATTTGAAATGCTTAATTTATTAAAACAACAAACTTTAGAATGTAGTGTTTATGTAGCCTATGGCGCAATGCGCTACTGCTGCTAAAGACATCGCGTGGCTTTGACATTGTTTATAGTTGCACACTGTAAATGTAGCCTACAGTTCTGAGGGCGCACAAAGTGATTGTTTAATTTTCAAGCTCATTTTCTCTCTCATGGGTTGCGGGTTGCGTTTTACAGTAAAAGGCATTTTACTATCACAGCGCATTTAGCCCTCAGGTCAGCCCTGACAAAGGTATGCTATTTTACCACATTAAATAGTGATTAGCCTACAGGAGCACACCAACGGAGGGTCCACAAGACCTGACACAGATCAATGCAAAACACTCACCAGAAACCTTTTTTTGAAATAGAATCAGTTATCTTTCACTGTTGCTGTTAGCCTAGGCTACTGTTAGCCAAAAGCTACCGGAATAGCACCTTAAAAACAACTGCACACTGTCTGCTGTTGTGGTATTTTGCATCATTCTGATTGGTCAAGAGAGTAGAGCAAATGTTTTTTAAATATACCTCTTTCATTTTGTTTTGACTATCCGGATATCTGAAAAGAATTCAGGATATTATTCCAATAGTGAAATAATTTCAAATGTCCATCCCTTACAGTAATCAGCACAGATTTTCAAAAATATCCCTCCTTTCTCTCCCTCTACCCGTTCCCACCTGCCACTATCTCATCTCCCCTCTTTCCTCCTCTCCTCTTTACATCCCCCTCCCTTTTCACTCCCCTCTCCTTCATTTCAACCTTATTTTCCTCCTCTCCTTCTGCCAGTAAGTTGTGTGACAGTGTAATAGATCAGAGCCTAATGTCTGTACTCTCTTATTACCTCTCACTGGGCCTTCTCTCACTGGTTCTCTGGGGAGGGGTCAGGGGTCACAGAGTAGTCTGGGGCATGCTGAGGAGATGGAGGAATCACAGGCCACTGACAGTCTTTCATTTGAACTTTTCTCTCACTGCTCGGCTTTTCTATATTACTACTGTCTTCCCCAGAGGAAACTAGTCAGATTCTTCTACTCTCTGTCTTCTAAAATGTATATATTTTTGTTAAATACTTTGTCCCATGTTACATCTACATATATTATAACAATTTAATAATAACAGTAAGTAACAGTAAGTTTGGAGCACCACCTTGGCATGGAGTATTGTGGTTAATTCATTGCACAGGATGGTGGATCACAGCGGCAACTACATCCATTTTACCTATCTGTCAAGAGCAGGCAGCTACCCTATTGAGAGCAGGGAAAAAGGGAAATGGTCAGCCTCCTATTCTGCGATTTTTAATACATTTCTATTATTGCTGAGAGAAAAGTCATTTCCGTGGCTAATCTCTTTTTGAAATGGATGGAGAAAATTCACAGAGCAATATACTTTGTGAGTCTTTTTTTAATTGAGGGGTCATGACTGGCTGAATTGAATTTATTTGGGTTTGGGAGAGTCGGCACTAGGTAGTCCCAGTCAGGCAGTGGAGGAAATTGATTTTGCGGCCCTGATCCCCTCCTGCTTAGACTGTGACACGGTGCCCAGGGATGCTAGGCTAGCCAGGCCAGGTCATGGTAGTCTCCATGGCTTCACTTCTGATGTCTCCCTGAGAGTCAGAGATAGCTAGTTCTGAAGGGAGACAGAGAGAGGGGAGAGAGGGGAAGGAAGAGAGGGGGCAGATTGAGAGAAAGAAAGAGAAAGGGAACAAAGAGAGGGGAGAGAAGAGAAAGGGGAAGGAAGAGAGGGGGACAGAGAGAGAAAGAAGGTGGAGGGTGGAAATGGATGTCACATTTTAATGGGTTTATTTAGTGTGGTGTTGTAGACTAATCCAGTGTGGCTGCCAGAGGTTGATCCCCTCTAACTACATTCACTTTCAGAAAGAAAGGTTTAGATTTGTTCTTAAAGGGGTACAAACGCTTGTCACAGTAGTGGTACCCTGTAAGCTACGTCCTTCGTACCTTTAGTTATGGGCACATAATTGTAGCCTTGCAGTTCGTACCTTAAAAGAGCCAACAGTGTACCTTAGGGGACAAGATAGTACATGTACAAAAGCGTACCTTTGAAAAAGCTACAGATTTGCCTTTTTAGGGTGCCACCACAGTGACAAAGCCGGTTGTTCCTTTTAAGTGTCAAAAATGTACCGCTAAAAATATTTTTGAGTGTTGTTTTAACACTGTAGGGTGTAAAGCCTTATTTGCATATTTCCCAGGGTGCCTTTCAAGTGAATTTTAGCGTTACCAGTACCACCCATGACTGTGTTTGATAGTGACAGAGACATGGTTGTTGCATTCAGTGGCTTTCAGTCCTGTAGCCTTCACCAAGTGAGTGCCTAATTTAATATTTTATCATTGAAATTAAACTCTTAATGACAATACATTACATATATCATAAGGCCATACTTTGACAGTGTAGTTTTGCCCCCACACAGTGGTCTGAACAATGATGTGTATAAATCCTGGATGACTGACAGGAGGTGCTGTTTTGATGCCACCACGCAGCCATTTTGGTCATAAATAAATTTATTAAAGGGATACTTGGGGATTTAGGGAATTAAGCCTTTTGTACTACATACCCAGACTCAGACGAACTCATGGATACCATTTTTATGTCTCTGCTTGCAGTTTAAAGGAAGTTGAAGGTAGCAAACACATCGTTAACTTAGTGCAAATGCTGGAAGTCTCCAGGAACGACTAGCCAGCTCCTTTCAAAAGCAGGGAAATAGACCTAACTACTCCAAAGCTATGTGGTTGGTCATTTATAGTCTTACAAAGATATACATAGTAATCAATATTTTAGAAATTATTAATTGAAACAAGATTCTATCCACTCTTTCCTGTTATTGCATAGAGATGTATAGAGATCTCTATGCGACAACGTCCCCCACTTTGCGACCAAAATATTTTAGCGTCCCCCCACTTTTACAGTTAATTTCCCTCTATTCTACACATTTTTCCATAGGGCGTATAGAAAATGTTGCAGTTTAGAAAATGTTGCAGTTTAAAGCAAGTTTGCTGCAATTCTACACATTTTGCCATGGGGCGGAGAGAAGACGTTCCAATTTTATAACACATTTCATGCAATTCTACACATTTTGCCATGGGGCGGAGATAATCATTACTACAACTTTAGATAGCTGGCCGCAAGACTAACTTACCAATCAAAACTATTTTAGCTAGCATGGGCTAATTGAGTGACTATCAGTAACTGACATATCAAGAGAAAAACTGCGGATGCACAACCAAATTTCGAAATTGCACTTGGTGTATTCTACTATTCTAACTCGTAACAGTAAGCCCAGACTCGGTTCCAAAATTATGATTAGGTGGGACTTGCGAAGTAAAAGTCCCGACTTTAAAACGATACTCCTCTTACATCGTTTAAGCTAGAAACGCCATTCAAACTTTAAAATGTGCAGACTGGTCTGGAAAAGTGTGGTTGCATACACCTTTTTCATATTATTGATACTATTATCCTTCTAAAGCTCCTCATTGTGTCATCATCACTTCCAACTTCCATTCACAGTAAATGCAACAATGCAACTTTTGACACAAATCAGCTACTTTGTGTAATGAATACTCAGGGAGAAAAAGGAGTAGATTCACGCACAGAGCACGGCAGGTGTTTATTTCGACCTTAGCAGAAGGCAGGAATCGTGGTCATAGGCGGACAATGGTCATACACAGGTAGGCAAACAGGCAGGTGAATCGAAACTAGGACTGAAGGCTATAACTGGTTCTCATAAACGAGCTAGGAAAGGCTTAGTAGAGTCAAAACGAACAATACCTCACAAGGCACAAACAGAATGAACTGAACTAAATAAGGAGCTGATGAGACCAGGTGAGTAACTAACATAGGTGAAATCAATGAACAAAAATGAAAGACAGGGCTACATTCAAGAACACAAAGATACAGGACTACTTTCAAGAACACAAGGTGAACTAAGAAAATAAATACAGAACCTTACACTTTGACCACTTTTCCAAACACTTAGACAAAAAGTTAGAGGATATGACATCTTGGTCTACTTCCCTGCTTTTGAAATCTGTACGCGTAACAAAAATGTCTTATTCCAATAAAAACGTACCACTGTTTTAGTAGCCGCATCAAAAACATTTTCTGTAACTCTTTATACACAACTGAAATTGTGACCACTTTCCGAACAAGTTGACAAAAAGTTAGAAAGTATGACATCTTCGTCTACTTCTCTGTGTCATGATTCAACTGGATTTGAACCCAAATGCAGACAACTACACTGAGCCAGAGAAGGTTTAACAGGTTTATTTACAGAGTTCAATTTGTCCAGGTTTCCAATAATAGGGGAAGAGCAAGTCCAGGTTTACAGGGAGGGTAACAGATCCAGGTTCCGAGCAGGAGTGGTACCGTAACGTCCTAGTGTCCGTGGAGAGTCCAAAAGGAAGGTCCGGTAGCGGTAAGCAGGATGGTGGTGGCAGGAGTGAAGCGGAGGCAGGAGTCAGGTTCCAATAATTCTACCACTCTAAATTCCAAGCATCTGCCTCTAACCCTAGGAAGCTCTTTGCCACATTTTCCTCCCTCCTGAATCCCCCCCCCCCCCCCCCCCCCCCCCCTCCTCTGTCTCTGTGGATGACTTCGTCAGCCACTTTGAAAAGAAGGTTGACGACATCCGATCCTCGTTTGTTAAGTCTAATGACACTGCTGGTCCTGCTCACACTGCCCTACCCTATGCTTTGACTTCTTTCTCCCCTCTCTCTCCAGATAAAATCCTGCGACTTGTGACTGCAGGCCGCCCAACAACCTGCCCGCTTGACCCCATCCCCTCCTCCCTTCTCCAGACCATCTCCGGTGACCTTCTCCCCTACCTCACCTCGCTGATCAACTCATCCTTGACCGCTGGCCATGTCCCTTCCGTCTTCAAGAGAGCGAGAGTTGCTCCCCTTCTCAAAAAACCAACACTCGACCCCACTGATGTCAACAACTACAGACCAGTATCCCTTCTTTCTTTTCTTTCCAAAACTATTGAGCGTGCCGTCTTTAGCCAACTCTCTTGCTATCTCTCTCAGAATGACCTTCTTGATCCAAACCAATCAGGTTTCAGGACTGGTCATTCAACTGAGACTGCTCTTCTCTGTGTCACGGAGACTCTCCGCACTGCTAAAGCTAACTCTCTCTCCTCTGCTCTTGTCCTTCTAGACCTGTCTGCTGCCTTTGATACTGTGAATCATCAGATCCTCCTCTCCACCCTCTCCGAGCTGGGCATCTCCGGCGCGGCTCACTCCTGGATTGCGTCCTACCTGACCGGTCGCTCCTACCAAGTGGCGTGGCGAGAAGCTGTCTCCGCACCACGTGCTCTCACCACTGGTGTCCCCCAGGGCTCAGTTCTAGGCCCTCTCCTTTTCTCCCTATACACCAAGTCACTTGGCTCTGTCATATCCTCACATGGCCTTTCCTATCATTGCTACGCTGACGATACACAACTAATCTTCTCCTTTCCCCCTTCTGATAACCAGGTGGCGAATTGCATCTCTGCATGTCTGGCAGACATATCAGTATGGATGACGGATCACCACCTCAAGCTGAACCCTGGCAAGACGGAGCTGCTCTTCCTCCCGGGGAAGGACTGCCTGTTCCATGATCTCGCCATCACGGTTGACAACTCCGTTGTGTCCTCCTCCCAGAGTGCGAAGAGCCTAGGCGTGACCCTGGACAACACCCTGTCGTTCTCCGCCAACATCAAGGCGGTGACCCGCTCCTGCAGGTTCATGCTCTACAACATTCGGAGAGTACGACCCTGCCTTACACAGGAAGCGGCACAGGTCCTAATCCAGGCACTTGTCATCTCCCGGCTGGACTACTGCAACTCGCTGTTGGCTGGCCTCCCTGCCTGTGCCATTAAACCCCTACAACTCATCCAGAATGCCGCAGCCCGTCTGGTGTTCAACCTTCCCAAGTTCTCTCACGTCACCCCCCTCCTCCGCACACTCCACTGGCTTCCAGTTGAAGCTCGCATCCGCTACAAGACCATGGTGCTTGCCTATGGAGCAGTGAGGGGAACGGCACCTCTGTACCTTCAGGCTCTGATCAGTCCCTACACCCAAACGAGGGCATTGCGTTCATCCACCTCTGGCCTGCTGGCTCCCCTTCCTCTGCGGAAGCATAGTTCCCGCTCAGCCCAGTCAAAACTGTTCGCTGCTCTGGCACCCCAATGGTGGAACAAGCTCCCTCACGACGCCAGGACAGCGGAGTCACTCACCACCTTCCGGAGACATTTGAAACCCCACCTCTTTAAGGAATACCTGGGATAGGATAAAGTAATCCTTCTACCCCCCCCCCCCCCCCCCAAATTGTAAAGTGGTTATCCCACTGGCTATAGGGTGAACGCACCAATTTGTGAGTCGCTCTGGCTAAGAGCGTCTGCTAAATGACGTTAATGTGCCCTTGAGCAAGGCACTTAACCCTAATTGCTCCTGTAAGTCGCTCTGGATAAGAGCGTCTGCTAAATGACTAAAATGTAAATGTAATAATATGGTAGTCTTGACTATGATCTGACGATGAGTGGCAAGTTTGACCGGGTTTTAAAGGCTGAGGTGATTATGGTGAATGAGCCGCAGCTGGAACAGATGGCTAACCGACACAGGCTTAATCTGGGAAACATGAAAGGTGGAATGAACCCGTAGGGAGGCAGGAAGCTGTAGCTTAACCGCGCAGGGGTTAACAATAGACAGTATCTTGAACGGTCCTATAAAACGCGGCGCCATCTTCTTAGACTCCACTTTCAATGGAAGATCACGTGACTTAAGCCATACCTCTTGACCAGGAGAGTAACTGGGAGCCTGTGTCCGGTGACAATATCAGAGGGTAGACCATGAGAGCGGAACACATGTTCAACCAAAATATCAGCCGTCTCTCTGGCCGTGGGCAGTTTAGGTAGGGCCAAAAAATGAGCGAACTTAGAAAAATGATCAATCACAGTAAGAATGACAGTCTTTCCAGACGAGGGGGGAAGTCCAGTGACAAAATCCATAGCAATGTGCGACCAGGGCCGGCTGTAGATGAGGTCGTAGATGACCAGCGCTGGCCTGGGTGGAGTTTTTACTTCGTGCACATACCGTACAAGCAGCAATGAAGGCTCGAGTGTCCGCCTCCATCCTGGGCCACCAGAACTTCCGTCGCACAAAGTCAAGGGTCCGCGTAACTCCAGGGTGACAGGTAAGGGGAGACGAGTGAGCCCACTGAAGTACCTGGGAGCGAACAGCCTCAGGGACAAACAACCGGTTAGGAGGACCCCTCCCAGGGTCAGCTTGATGATGTTGAGCCTGTCTAACAATCCCCTCGATGTCACATGTGATGGCCGCAATACTGCAGGTAGGAGGCAAGATGGGTTCAGGGTTACTACCAGTATCAACAGCCGAATGAACACGAGACAGGGCGTCAGGTTTGACGTTGCGTGACCCAGGACGGTAAGACAGAGAAAAATTGAATCTCCCAAAAAATAGTGCCCACCTGGCTTGACGGGGGTTGAGCTGCTTCGCTGACTGGATGTTTGCCAGATTTTTATGATCCGTCCAAACGATGAAGGGTTGTTTCGCCCCCTCCAACCAATGCCGCCACTCCTCGAGAGCCAGCTTAACGGCGAGCAGTTCACGATTGCCAACATCATAATTCCTCTCTGCCTGAGAAAGTTTCCTTGAAAGAAAAGCACAGGGATGCAGTTTGTTATCTTCAGGAGAACGTTGTGACAACACCGCACCTACCCCAGTGTCGGATGCATCCACCTCTACGACAAACTGGCAGTCGGGGTCTGGCTGCATCAGAATGGGAGCCGAGGCGAAGCGATGTTTCAGTTCTTCGAACGCTGATTCGGCCCCTTCATTCCAAGCGAACGGTCGTGAGATGGAGGTGAGAGCGGTGAGTGGCGCCGCAATGCGGCTGTAGTCCTTGATGAACCTCCTGTAGAAATTCGCAAACCCCAGGAATCGTTGAAGTTGTTTGCGGGTGGAGGGGGCTGGCCAGTCCGTGACAGCAGAGATCTTAGCTGGGTCCATCCGCAACTCCCCCTGAGCTATAATGTAACCCAAAAAAGAGGTCTCAGACACATGAAATTCACATTTCTCCATCTTCACAAACAGTTTGTTCTCCAACAACCTTTGCAACACCTGGCGCACATGCAGTTCATGTTCCTGGGAAGACTCTGAAAAAATCAGGATATCATCCAGATAGACAAAAACAAACCGATTCAACATGTCCCGAAGGACATCATTGACTAGTGCCTGAAAAACAGCAGGGGCATTGGACAACCCAAAAGGCATAACCAGGTACTCAAAATGTCCCAAGGGTGTGTTGAAGGCAGTCTTCCATTCATCACCTTTACGAATGCGCACCAGGTGATACGCATTTCGTAGATCCAGTTTGGTGAAGATAGTTGCACCATGAAGGAGGGGAAAAGCAGAATTAATTAAAGGCAGAGAATATTTGTTCTTAATGGTGATGTTGTTAAGTCCACGGAAATCAATACAGGGTCTGAGGGTCTTATCCTTCTTTCCAACAAAAAAAAATCCCGCTCCAACAGGTGATGAGGAAGGACGAATAATACCTGCCGCCAAGGAGTCCCGAATGTAGTTCTCCATAGCCTCCGTCTCCGGGCGGGAGAGATTGTACAGGCGACTGCTGGGGAGAGGGGCTCCTGGCTGGAGGTCAATGGCGCAGTCGTAAGGCCGGTGAGGAGGAAGAGAAGTAGCTCTGTGTTTGCAGAAAACGGATGCCAGGTCATGATACATGTCAGGGACAGCAGAGAGATCCATGGACTCCAGTGGAGGTTGAGGCACAGTGCTGGCCGGGGTCTGAGCAGAACACAAACAATTCACATGACAAAATGTGCTCCATGAAACAATTCTACCTGTCACCCAATCAATGTGTGGATTGTGTCTTATGAGCCAGGGGATACCAAGGACCAGGGGAGTCTGAGGGCAGTCAATGATGTGAAACTGAATGTTCTCCTGATGATTACCCGACACTCTGAGACAAACAGGCACAGTCTGATGAGTAATACGGGTCAACAATTGTCCATTTAGACCCTTAGCCTGCAGCGGACGGTCCATAGGTACAGACTCTAACTCCATTTGTTGAGCCAACTCTCGATCCAAAAAGCTTTCATCGGCACCAGAGTCAACCAGCGCACTAACAGGGAAATCCTGGGACTGCCACTGGAGGGATGCCTGGAGCAGAATGTGGGGAGAAGAGGAAGAATCCGCTGCTCGGCTCACCAAAACTTCTCCCATTAATGATGAGCCGGCCCTTTTCCCGGACGAACTGGGCAGGAAGGAACGAAATGACCAGCTTCTCCACAATACAGGCAGACCCGAGCCTGAATACGATGTGCACGCTCCTCTGAGGACAACCGTGCACGACCCACCTCCATGGCTTCGGGTTCAGTGCTCCGAGTATTGACTCGGGAAGACTCGGCCTTCTCCGTAGGGAAGAGGCGGGGAGGAGTTGGTTGACGACAGACAGGTTGCTTGGAACTAACACTCCTCTCACGGCGGCGCTCCTCAATCCGATTATCCAACCTGATGGTGAGTGAAATAAGATTATCCAGCGTAGGCGATTCATCATATGACACCAATTCATCTTTCAAAGTCTCAGCCAAAGCATTAATGAACACTCCTTGTAATGCCTCGTCATTCCAACCACTCACTGCCGCTAAAGTTCGAAACTCCACTGCCATCTCCGCCACACTGCGAGACCCCTGCCGAAGAGACAACAAACGTTTAGCAGCCTCCTTGCCCCGTACGGGGTGGTCGAAAACCTTCCTCATCTCAGTGGTGAAGGCAGCGTAAGCATTGCAAATGTCCGACTGGCTCTCCCAGACCGCGGATCCCCAGGAACGAGCGGAACCGCTAGTAGAGTTGATAAGGTAGGCAATACGGGCTCTTTCGGAGGCGTAGGTGAGGGGCTGTTGTTCAAACACCAACGAGCATTGAGTCAAAAAATCACCACAGGTTCCCATGTTCCCGTCATAGCGCTCTGGAGCAGGAACAAAAGGCTCTCTGATCTGGGCTGGAGGGGCAGGAAAAACAGGCGGAGCAGGAGAAGGAGCAGTTGGTATGCCATGCACGAGGGGTGCATTATTAACTTGAGTAGTAAGGGCAGACACTTGATTGGTGAGTAATTGAACCTGATTAAGCAGCACCTGACTGTTCTCAGAAATAGTCTTAAACAAAGTACCATGTTGGCCAAGTAAAATGCCCTGATTGGCTATGGCAGTCCGAATCTGAGTGCACTCTGGGGTGGTATCCGAGCTACTGTCTGCTGGGTTCATGTTGGTCAGATCATACTGTCATGATTCAACTGGATTTGAACCCAAATGCAGACAACTACACCGAGCCAGAGAAGGTTTAACAGGTTTATTTACAGAGTTCAATTTGTCCAGGTTTCCAATAATAGGGGAAGAGCAAGTCTAGGTTTACAGGGAGGGTAACAGATCCAGGTTCCGAGCAGGAGTGGTACTGTAACGTCCTAGTGTCCGTGGAGAGTCCAAAAGGAAGGTCCGGTAGCGGTAAGCAGGATGGTGGTGGCAGGAGTGAAGCGGAGGCAGGATTCAGGTTCCAATAATATGGTAGTCTTGACTATGATCTGACGATGAGTGGCAAGTTTGACCGGGTCTTAAAGGCTGAGGTGATTATGGTGAATGAGCTGCAGCTGGAAGCCTGACTTCCGCACACCAGACTTCACTCCTGCAATCAAGGACAGACAGAGGGGAGGAGGAGAGCAGAGAGAGCTACCTAGCAGCAGTAGGCCTAACACTCTGCTATTCAAATCATCAAATATCCGCAACAGATCTAATGATACATTTGTTCCAACTTTTTCAGAACAACTGCCGTTTTGACCACTCCCACAACAAGTCAGACCAAAACTTAGAGTGTATGAAATATTCCTCTACTCCATGCTTTTCAAATCTGAAAACAGATTAGGAATATCTTCTACCAATCAATAGATAGAGCTGTTTTAGTAACCCATCAACTGTGCTTTCATTATAGATGCAGTAAGTTATGTCAGAAGCTAGTAGATTCATTACTTACAGCTGCAAATCTGGCTAAAAACACTATCATATATCTAGCAAATAAGTTTTGTGGGTCAGAGTTCAGTATTTATTTAGTTTCATAGCAAAAACTTTTGTTAGCATATTTCTTACACTGGCTTTAGCCATGGAGGGAGCAGGCTTGCCAAGGAAACTGTTGCCTAGCAACACCTGCCTTGGAGGGAGACACACATCTTCATAGCGTGACAAATTCCCATGATTTGTGAATCTGTTTCAGACTGAACAGCTAGCGCTAAGATTTCTAATGCTTCCCCGGTTTGGACGACCTGGAATGATACAAAGAAGATATCTAATGCTCACTAGCTTCATCATCCTTCTCAGGACCGTGCTCGAAATAACTCAACTGGCTAGTTTGCCTGTCTCTAAACAGAAGGGCGGGCTGTACGTTGTGATCCTGCTGCTCTAATTAAATAGAGCGAAGCTGTCTCCGTTCACTCGCTTCATATTTCACCCAATCACTTCTCATTGCACTTCTTTCAGTTTTCACACGCAACAATTGTAGTTTAGACACTGACCACAACCACACAACTACTGACCACAACCACACAATTATTGAGCACAACCAGGCTAACCTAACTTCAAATTCTTAACCATTTTTATTGACTATAACTATATGCATTTGCATGAATTAGCATAATATAACTCACCAACAGTAACTCATGAACCGTTCAAGCTAGATACACCAAACCAACTTTCACATGTCAGCCCGCCCAGTATCTCTATTTGCACATCATCTCTTGCACATCTATCATTCCAGTGTTAATACTAATTGTAATTATTTTGCACTATAGCCTATTTATTGCCTTACCTCCATAACTTGCTACATTTGCACACACTGTATATATATTTTCTGTTGTATTTTTGACTTTATGTTTTGTTTTACCCCATATGTAACTCTGTGTTGTTGTTTTTATCGCACTGCTTTGCTTTATCTTGGCCAGGTCGCAGTTGTAAATGAGAACTTGTTCTCAACTGGCTTACCTGGTTAAATAAAGGTGAAATAAAAAAATTACAAAAATGTTCAGGCTATCCTAACTTCAAATTCTTTAAAACTTTTATAAACTATAATTATATACAGTATATTCGGAAAGTATTCAGACCCCTTGACTTTTCCCACATTCTGTTACGTTACAGCCTTATTCTAAAATGGATGAAATAGTTGTTTTCCCTCATCAATCTACACACAATACCCCATAATGACAGGGCAAAAACTGTTTTTTAGAATTTCTACAAATGTATAAAACATGAAAAACAGAAATATCATATTTACATAAGTATTCAGACCCTTTACTCAGTACTTTGTTGTTCAGAATATTGGGTACAAAAATGTGCTATTATACTAGATTATCCGCACATGTACCCTAAAAGTGAGATTATACACTGAGTGTACAAAACATTAGGTACACCTGCTTTTTCCATGATATAGATTTGCCAGGTGAATCCAGGTGAAAGCTATGATCCCTTATTGATGTCACTATTTAAAGTCAACTTCAATCAGTGTAGTTGAAGGGGAGGAGACAGGTGAAAGAAGGATTTTTAAGCCTTGAGACAATTGAGACATGGATTGTGTATGTGTGCCATTCAGAGGGTGAATGGGCAAGACAAAATATTTAAGTGCCTTTGAACAGGGTATGGCAGTAGGTGTCAGGCGCTCCGGTTTGAGTGTGTCAAGAACTGCAACACTACTGGGTTTTTCACGCACAGCAGTTTCCCGTGTCTATAAAGAATGGTCCACCACCAGAATGGTCCACCATCCAGCCAATTTGACACAACTGTGGAAAACTTTGAAGTCCTCTGTAGCTCAGCTGGTAGAGCACGGCGCTTGTAACGCCAAGGTAGTGGGTTCGATCCCCGGGACCACCCATACACAAAAATGTATGCACGCATGACTGTAAGTCGCTTTGGATAAAAGCGTCTGCTAAATGGCATATTATTATTTATTATTATAAGTCAACATGGGCCAGCATCCCTATGGAATGCTTTCGACACCTTGTAGAGTCCATGCTCCGATGAATTGAGGCTGTTCTGAGGACAAAAGGGGGTGCAACTCAAAATTAGGAAGGTGTTCCTAATGTTTTGTACACTCAGTGAATGCACACCTCTGAAGGTACATTATGTGTATTTGATATTTTTGTACCCCTGGGAACAATACTGTACCGTAACCGTACCCTTTTTCTGAGAGTGTACATACACTGCCCTGAAATAGGAATGCAGTAGGAAGAAGAAAACATGGTCACACTTTGCATTACACTCTTTGCATTAACTCTTCCCCCATAACCCCTTGGAGACGTGGAGTTTTCCACTGGTCAGATGGGTTGAATATTGCCATGCATGGCTTTGAATATTAACTGTTATTGTTCTGATGAGCAGCTCCTTAGTGTTCCCAAGCCAACAGTCACCCGGGCAACTTGGCACTGTCTTAATATCATGGTCCATGGTCTCTCAGGGTGAACCGCAGCTTGCCTGACTGAAATGTGCTAAAGTGACCTTCAACTGCTAATTAAGGGCAGACTCTGTAGCCAGCTGCAGCCAGACCATCCTAGACCAGCCCAGCCCAAGTAGCCTAGGCCATCCCAGCCTTGCCCAGCCCAATCCAGCCCAATCAAGCCCAGGCCAGTCTAGCTCAATCCAGCCCAGCTCAGTCCAATCCAGTCCAACCCAATCCACCCCAGCCCAGGCCAGCCTAGCCCAATACAGCCCAGTCCAGCCCAGTCCAGCCCAATCCAGCCCAGCCCTGACCAGCCCAATCCAGCCCAATCCAGCCCAGGCCAGTCCAGACCAGCCCAATCTAGCCCAACCTCTCCTGCCACCCAAACCCAGCCCTGACCAACCCAGCACAGCCTGTGGACTGAAAGCCTAAAGCTGTGGCACCTCTGTAGCTAGGCACAATGACAGTGTCAGTTCCTCCGGCTCAGTGTCACCTCTTTCAGAACAGTGTCACCTCCTTCACAGATGAGTGAAGCCCCTGAGGATCCAGGGTTTGCTGGACATGTTAGTGTTGCATTGGCGTGGATGAACACCTCGTGCTCTTCATCCTCCCAATGATGGCACCATGGACACACGCACACAGGCACAGATGCACGCACGGATGCACCTACACACCACACACCTGGGGTTGTCTTATGGAGGTCTGCTAGCTTGTATTTCCATTAACTTTCTGTCTCACCAGTCTGAAGTGTGAATTGGAAAGCTAAAAGCCCCAACCTTAGCTCCTGGAATAGTTATCTGTGGGTAGGATGGTCAGCTCAAAAGTACATTACCTTTCTAATTATTTATTTGCAATTGAACAATTTGTACAAGGTAATATACAGGCGTGGAGATTTAGAAGTCAATAGACAACCTTCAGTTTAATATGCTCATTTTTTTAAGACAAATGTCCAAAACACTCATCAATATGAGACATAAAAAAACCATGGATTATACAAAGTAATTTATGCTGTGTTACAAATTACCACACTTAGTCCTTAGAACATTATGGAACTTTTCCTGTCGTAAAAATGCAATTTTCTGACATGGAAAGTATTTTTCTATGATTTTTCAGAGCTCACAGATACCATGTCACATTTCCTGTGGTTCTTTTTTTTGCTTTGAGATGTGTTGGCTGCCATGTTGTGTGTGTCTAGAGGACATTTTAAAAGCCTGTTATATTAAATGAAGTCCCCTTTAATCTAGACCACATGGAAAATTCAATAAATCTAATTTTCTATTTAATTAGACTTGCTAAGGTCCCTCGTCATGTTTTTCTGACTTCTAGGAAGATTTTAACCCACTTAACCCCAACATTTCTCCAAGTTTTCACCATCATTGTAAAGCCCTAGTTATGTTCTTGCTTTGACAAAGTCATTTCTGAAGATTATTATTTATTCCATGTGATTAGTGATTAATTTACATCTGTCCATCATCAAATCAAATCAAATCAAATCAAATTGTATTGGTCACATGCGCCGAATACAACAGGTGCAGACATCACAGTGAAATGCTTACTTACAGACCTTAACCAAAAGTGTATTTATTTTTAACAAAAAAAGTAAAAATAAAACAACAACAAAAAAAGTGTTGAGAAAAAAAAAGAGCAGAAGTAAAATAAAATAACAGTAGGGAGGCTATATATACAGGGGGGTACCGTTGCAGAGTCAATGTGCGGGGGCACCGGCTAGTTGAGGTAGTTGAGGTAATATGCACATGTGGGTAGAGTTAAAGTGACTATGCATAAATAATTAACAAAGTAGCAGCAGCGTAAAAAGGATGGGGTGGGGGGCAGTGCAAATAGTCCGGGTAGCCATGATTAGCTGTTCAGGAGTCTTATGGCTTAGGGGTAGAAGCTGTTGAGAAGTCTTTTGGACCTAGACTTGGCACTCCGGTACCGCTTGCCGTGCGGTAGCAGAGAGAACAGTCTATGACTAGGGTGGCTGGAGTCTTTGACAATTTTGAGGGCCTTCCTCTGACACCGCCTGGTATAGAGGTCCTGGACGGCAGGAAGCTTGGCCCCAGTGATGTACTAGGCCGTACGCACTACCCTCTGTAGTGCCTTGCGGTCGGAGGCCAAGCAGTTGCCATACCAGGCAATGATGCAACCAATCAGGATGCTCTCGATGGTGCAGCTGTAGAATTTTTTGAGGATCTGAGGACCCATGCCAAATCTTTTCAGTCTCCTGAGGGGGAATAGGCTTTGTCGTGCCCTCTTCACGACTGTCTTGGTGTGTTTGGACCATGATAGTTCATTGGTGATGTGGACACCACTCTCAACCTGTTCCACTACAGCCCCGTCGATGAGAATGGGGGCGTGCTCAGTCCTCTTTTTTTTCCTGTAGTCCACAATCATCTCCTTTGTCTTGGTCACGTTGAGGGAGAGGTTGTTGTCCTGGCACCACACGGCCAGGTCTCTGACCTCCTCCCTATAGGCTGTCTCATCGTTATCGGTGATCAGGCATACCACTGTTGTGTCGTCGGCAAACTTAATGATGGTGTTGGAGTCGTGCCAGGCCATGCAGTCATGGGTGAACAGAGAGTACAGGAGGGGACTGAGCACGCACCCCTGAGGGGCCCCCGTGTTGAGGATCAGTGTGGCAGATGTGTTGTTACCTACCCTTACCACCTGGGGGCGGCCTGTCAGGAAGTCTGTGGTGTTATTTTATGTATCATGAAGGTAAGTGTAGGGAAAGGTCAAAGGCCAAATAATAATATTAGTAATAAGCATGGATATGTTGTAAAATTGAAAATCTATATGCCTTGGAGTGTTTATGGATTGAGAGCCAGTTGAATTCAGAGCAGAGATAATTATGTGTTTTTCATGAAAACTTCTGCAGCTGGTTTAGGAATATGAATGACGTGATGGCTGTGGAGATAGAAGTAACAATGGAGCTAGTGTTTGCGTTTCTTTATGTTTATGACCTTATGACCTGACACATGGCCACATGCACATCATCTCAGGGGCTGAGAGGATGATGAATGATAAATGTTTTATAATGTATTATGAAATGATAATGGTGAAACAGAATGAACATGTTTGATATTTTATAATCCAGATATATGTTTAAATAATGAATATAGACATTAAGGATATGATGTGTTATTTTACAGGGGTTTTTAAACTGAGGCCATGGGGTTGTTCTAGACATCTGGTTTGCATTTACATTAGTTTTTTAAGAAGGGGCTTTTGAGAAGGGGCCTAGGCACGCAGCCAATAGAATGATCGAATGAGAGGGTGGTACGAACTAAAAAAAAGTTAGGAATGTTTGTACATGTGGCTATAAAATTGAGCTCTTGGCGAAAAAGGGACAGTCTTTGTCTCTTTGGAAAAAGGCTCGGCTTTGTTTTTTAAATAAAGTCTAAATTCTTAAATTCACAGGCTCTGATGTCTTGAGAGATATTTTTGAGTTAATTATCTAGTCAAATGTTTCTACAACATAATTGGCGACCACGAAGGGACTTGATAGGGATCAGTGACGGTATGTATTTGCAGTTGTGAAACGGCTTGGACGGACCATACAAACAAAAGCGGCCGCTTTTAAAAAGGTAAGAAGTTCTTACTAAAATAGTATAAAGTTTGTGTGGTCCGATCCGGGACTCGGCAACATCTAAAGAAATACCAAGTAGGTCTCTCCAAATTTAAGAACCAGAAAGTTAGACACTAGGAGCTTTTGAATTTAAGAATACATGTTGCTGTTGTTTGTCTGAACCGTCTGTTCAATTGATTTGATTCATTTGATTCAGTTGATTCATCTTGCTGATTGCTCTGTCTGGGTCATTTCGACATGGGTGGTTGTACGGCTGGTTGAGCGATCAGACAATAACATGTTAAGTCCTACAGATACCGCTTTAGACGTGTTGGGGAAGTGAATCGTCTTGAGGACTGCATAGGTAGGCAGAAATCCTGGGGTAATACCGCTTCTTTTTCTGTGTTGAGGAAGTGTAACAGAAAAATTAGGGCAGAATTGACAGGTCACTTAGGAAAGTGTAGTATAAATAGAAATCTTGTGGATACCGCTTTGGGGCTATAATTAGCATTCCATTGGCCTGAACAGACAAGATTACTTACGGATACCGCTCTGATGATAAATTCTTTGTTAGAGGTCTGTACGGGTAAGTAGTGAATCATCCTGTGTTGTGATGATGTCAATATTATGTAGGGTCTATCAGGAAAAAAAGTTAGGTCATCCTGAGTAGGTGAACGGGTTAAATAGCTACAAGGGCTTCCAAATTTTGATAAAGTGTTATATATAGAGTAGGTCTGCTCATCTGTGTGAGTGAGAATATAATATTAAATCCTGTAAGTAGATAGTCTTTCTGTAAGGAAGGGAAATCTATTTGAGGTTGGTTGAAGCTTCTGTCTGATGGAGAAAGGTTTGCCCAATCTCTCTTAGGAAAGAGAAGAATAAATGGTGCGTGGGTATTCATTGACCAACTGAGTGTAGAAAATTCACGTTACCAGGAGGGGTAGAATAAATCCTGTTGGAGGAACAGGTCACGTTTATTGGTGTGGTCATATGACGTCTATGCATTGTATTTTGATACATCTGTTAGAGTATGTTTCGGACGATATATTTAGAAACGTTAGAGGTAATGCAGTATTATGATAAATTGACTACGTAAAATAATAAAATTATAGGTGTTGACTTGTTCAAAAACGTAGGTGGATGTGGAAATGGGAGAGAGTACATAGGACATGTGGTAGAATTAAGCATAATAATAAACGATATATTATTTCAGAAGCAGATATATAATTCATTTGGTTAGGTTGTTAGATCTGTTTCCAAATCAATGAATGTGGGGTTTGACTTGTTGACTGCTAAGTTGATTACGTTGAGCGTGTGAGAACTGTGTCCTTCAGAACTATTTTCTGATAAAGTGTGGTATGTTCCAGATACTAATACTACTGACTATTATCATTGGAATAAAAGAGGATTAACTTGTCATTTCGATAAAGCATGGATTCTGCATCGCTGAACAGAGTCTAGGTTTTCTAAGTATAGTTTAGCTATTGTTGGGATGTGAATAGATTTTACTAAAAGCATGAATTAGTTTCCGGTAAAAAGAGAGTCATACTTGTTTGACTGTATCGAGCTGAAATAGTTATTTAAAGAAATTTTGAATAGTTGGATGGAAAACATCTATTTGACAAAATTCTAATTGTTATTATTTTATTCTATGGTTTGCGTCACCAGTGGTGTATGCGAATATTTGGTGAATTGTAGAATCATAATGTATTTTCATTACGTGAACTAGGGGATGCAAGGAGCTTTGGTTATTATGCTGAGTGAATAAGCACCCATTTATAGTGGGTTCTAGATTTGTTGACTAAACAAACGTATATTTTAAACAAAAGTAATGCAATAGGCTACAATTATAACATTATCAGAAAAGGGCGCTATACGCTTATCTGTGGCTCGTGTAGCTCAGTTGGTAGAGCACGGTGCTGACAAAGCCAGGGTTGGGTGTTCGATTCCCAAGGGGGGCTAGTATAAGTAAAGGAATGTATGAGCTCACGAAGTGAGTGTTGTTTGGAAAAAGAGCATCTGCTAAAATGTTAACGGGTATGGAGAGGAGACTACGTGGTAGTAATTTTTAGTCATTGAATGAGGTTTTGCTAGATTAAACAAATGGCAATAGTGGGATATGTCTATAGATACATTGGATTGGGATAAATTGATTATTTAAATATATGATGGTAAACTATAGCAAGTGTTTGGTGTTACTTGTAGCTTACATAGCAAGGATAGTTAATTCATTCTGTAATGGCGGAGTGATGGTTTAATTGTGTGGCTATGATTTTAGTTGATTACAGGAGAAATAGGATATAGGTTACTATGGCAATTTAGGATGGTTAATGTTGTTAAGTGGGGTTTTTAAACCCTATGATAGAGGTAAATGCAGAATGCTGTTTGAAAGTGGTTTTATTTCGTCTGCTAGGAAAAATTGAAGAATTTCCATTTTTTCTCTGTGGATGTTAAACTTGCTGAAATGTGAGAGCGCTATAATGGACATTATGGGGTACGTTAGGTGTACGGGGATCGCGTGGTGTGGGAGGTCGTGGAATGTTATTGGCAGGAGATTGCTAGCTAGTTAGCGGTGAAAGCTAGTGTGGGTTTTCGTTGGGTGATGTCATTTGCTCTATGAACTGGAAGTAGATGCTTTGTGTGGCACTGGTGGAGCGCCGGGTAATGGTACTTTTATGGTGAAAGTTGTCAATGTGTGCAGAGGGTCCCTGGTTCGAATCCAGTAGGGGACAGAAAGCAAATCTTTTACATTGATGTTATTGATGTGAATTACTGGTTTCATTGATAACATTATAGGGAAGATGTCCTACCAATCTATGTCGAATAGGATAACATAGTAATTGAAATAGCATATTGGTGAATTTGATGTTTTATTGATTTATATTTAGGAGAATGAGAATATGTTATTAGGTAGTATTGCTGTGTGGAGACGATTAACTAATGAAGAACATGTCTCGATAGTTGAATAAGGAACGATATTTGATAATTGATCATTTTATTATGACATTATATAGTTTGTTTAAACAGCAGTGAGTTATGATGATGTTTTATTACTTCAGATAACGATGAATTGTTTATAGTACGTTGAACCTTGGGAGGTAGTTGTTGCTGTTGACTTGATGGATTAAGTAGACATCTTTTTATGGGTTTTGGATTATGAAACAATAAGTTTATATTTGGGAAAAAAAAAAAAGAAAACATCGATGCAACAGTTTGCGACGTTTAAATTACTAAAAAGGGGTTATAGGTTTATGATGTTTTGTGTGTAATTACTATCTTTGGATTGATGATTATATGTTAACGACATGTATACTTTCTCTTCCAGGAACATGGGGATTTCTTTATTGGGAGGTTAGAAAAGTCTGTAGGCTAGGGTGGAACTAGTTAGTAAAATTAAGTAGTTTTATTTTTAGGTTGTCATAGGGAGTTACAAAAATAAATAAGGCCTGGCCATTTTTGTTTGGTTATTGTTTTACTATATGGTGTTCAAATAACCACAAACAAACTACTTAGTATGAAATGTTAGTTGTATAGGATTTTTATTTCTATTTGGGGGTTTTTGACAGGATGGAAGTGAAATATCTTAAAGGGGCATACACATGTAATGTGGGTTTTATTTACTGAGGGATAAGTAAATATGTGTGATTTATTTTGAAAAGAGCTGTACTAAGGAATTACAACATTTATGAAAGGTTTTGATGGTTGTTAGAAGTAGTATACTATAGGATGAAACAATTCATTGAATGATTTCAATGACCTCTGAAATCTGTCCTGGCTTTATAGTGTGATCTGATCACCCGCACTATGAATTCTAGAGGCATGCTGAATTAAGGGGTTAGATAAAATAAGGATAATTGTGAAGAAGTTTACAAGTTGGAAAAATCCTATATATAAATTAGTCTAAACAGGATAAGGATGTAGTGAGAGAGTTAGTCCTGAATGAGAAGTATTCATTGAATAGTGTTATGGAATACAGTTAAGTAAAGATATGCTCAAGGGTTGTTATTTTAAAGTTAGTTATTATTTTAGGTTTGATAGGCAATATTGTTTTGTTTTGTTTTTGTACACATAAATCACGATGTGATGTATGTGTCCAAGGGGGGAAGTTGGATTTATTAGAGGTTTTAATGGTTTATTATGGTTTTGTGGGGAAATATGCAAGGTGTATTAAGGATGTGAAAGTAGTAATAATGTGTTATGGGTTAGGTTAAATCATTTTTGTTTTTGTGATAGGAGGCATGGTGTAGAGGTGGTCTGTCTATGAGATACATGGACTACAACAAGCTGGAAGCAGGTGTGCTTCATAATCTCAAGGCTTCTCTTGACGGATGAGAGGACATGAGTAGCATACTGTGTCTCACCTAAACTAACAATGTTCTTAAGATTTTATTTTCATGGGTGAAGATAACTATGTCCAACTGAGTAGGATAATCTGAGTATTTTCTGTGCCCTGGAGACTATGTGATGGCAAAATACTACAGAAGAAAGAGCTGGAAAGGTGTTGTTGGCTACCTTAATGAGGGTAAAACTGGTGGAGACAGATACTAAGATTAATGTTTTCCACTATAGGAGTGTTCCAACTTCAGCCATTGGGTAGTATTGTTGTTTTTTGTGTGTGTCTGTGCTTGTGTTTTTGCAGCAGTAACTCTGAGTTTCCTTATGAGAAGGCTGATAGAAGGACACTTTTCACAGACCGATGTCGATAGATTGAGAGGGACTTTGGCTGATCCGGAGATCCTAGTGATGGGGGAAGGTTAACAACAGAAGTGACCTACATATTGTTGTCCAGGTTATACCAACGATGGTACGGATAGAGGGGAGTATTGGGTATCATCTTAACCATTGTACCAGAGTGAGGGAACTGATGATTGAGAGATTCCAGATCTCCAAGACGCACCAGATATCCTTATCATTGATTTCTATGTACTTGACTAGTTACCTGAGAATAAGGGGAATGGAGTACTGAGAATAATAATAAAGAGCAGAAGAACAAGACATAGAAGGGATATAGAAAGGAGTAGAATGTAGATTCTTGCACAGGCAGGAACCATAACTAAAAATACAGGAAGGGATCACTATTAAAATACTAGGGTTAAATAGTATTGGTGTGTGAGAAACCAGCACAAAGAGTATGGGGAAGTCACATGGGGTAGTGTGACCTTAAGATAATGAAAGAAAGAGACAAGTGAATCATAGACATAAGGAGAACAGTCCAAGACTTAGATAACCAATTTGATGTAGTATTTGGTGTTAGATTTCCAGGGGAAAGTGTTATTAGAAGAGAGAAGTATAAGCAAGTGTTAGAATAGGAACAAGGAAAGGGAAACTTAATGTCAAATAGAGTATGAGAAAAATATAGGAATGTTACAATAAAACAATTGGGTTATATAATTTGGGAAGAATTCAAGGGAGAATGTGAAACATAATGATTTGTCATGTAGATGATGTTACTAGGGATGTTTTGGATTGGAAATTAACTCAACTGAACTGTTATGATCTGTCCTTTCCTGAGGTTACAACGGATGGTGTCGTAATGCATTGCAGAGATCAATTGGCTCAGAACGGTGTAAACCTCAATAAAAACCAAAAATCCTCTACTTGGCTGAAGAGGAAACAACAAAGGCGTTGAAGATGTTCCTGTCCGACCCACTTCTGCATCAAATCAAAGCAATATACTGGGTTGCACATGGACAAAACAGGATGATGGTGGAGGTGTGGTGGTTCAGGTGTGACATTGGAATTGGGACATTGTTATGGGTAATTCAAGATGAACTATGAACAACATAATGAAGAATAATGAAGACGCCAGAAGATTGAGTGCCGGTAGAGGAAGGAGTGTTAGTTGAGGTAGTATGTTGATTAAGGAGGTATTATACACTACTAAATTTATAGTAATTTGGACAATGCATTAGGGTACTGATCTGATGTAATTCTTGTTATGAGGAAGTTAATGCTAGAATTATTATAATATAAATATACATTCAGCCAGTATTGATATGTGCCAAGGTGAGAGTTTTAACTTGAATGATGGAACAAAGGTGACTAATTAAGAATTGTCATTTTAAAGTGTTTGGGTAATTCATTTGATTATGATTATAAATTATAAGTGGACTGACTGATCTGAATAACTTATAATATTAATGCTTAGTGATGTTGACATGGCAATTAATTGATTAAGATATGGATATTGATTATTTTAATTGTTATAATACTTGTGATATGAGTAATTAATTTTTGTATTGATGGGACAATATTATAATGTCCCAAAGGGGGGATATGTGGTGTTATTTTATGTATCATGAAGGTAAGTGTAGGGAAAGGTCAAAGGCCAAATAATAATATTAGTAATAAGCATGGATATGTTGTAAAATTGAAAATCTATATGCCTTGGAGTGTTTATGGATTGAGAGCCAGTTGAATTCAGAGCAGAGATAATTATGTGTTTTTCATGAAAACTTCTGCAGCTGGTTTAGGAATATGAATGACGTGATGGCTGTGGAGATAGAAGTAACAATGGAGCTAGTGTTTGCGTTTCTTTATGTTTATGACCTTATGACCTGACACATGGCCACATGCACATCATCTCAGGGGCTGAGAGGATGATGAATGATAAATGTTTTATAATGTATTATGAAATGATAATGGTGAAACAGAATGAACATGTTTGATATTTTATAATCCAGATATATGTTTAAATAATGAATATAGACATTAAGGATATGATGTGTTATTTTACAGGGGTTTTTAAACTGAGGCCATGGGGTTGTTCTAGACATCTGGTTTGCATTTACATTAGTTTTTTAAGAAGGGGCTTTTGAGAAGGGGCCTAGGCACGCAGCCAATAGAATGATCGAATGAGAGGGTGGTACGAACTAAAAAAAAGTTAGGAATGTTTGTACATGTGGCTATAAAATTGAGCTCTTGGCGAAAAAGGGACAGTCTTTGTCTCTTTGGAAAAAGGCTCGGCTTTGTTTTTTAAATAAAGTCTAAATTCTTAAATTCACAGGCTCTGATGTCTTGAGAGATATTTTTGAGTTAATTATCTAGTCAAATGTTTCTACAACAAGTCCAGGATCCAGTTGCAGAGGGAGGTGTTTAGTCCCAGGATCCTTAGCTTAGTGATGAGCTTAGAGGGCACTATGGTGTTGAATGCTGAGCTGTAGTCAATGAATAGCATTCTCACGCAGGTGTTCCTCTTGTCCAGGTGTGAAAGGGCAGTGTGGAGTGCAATAGAGATTGCATCATCTGTGGATCTGTTGGGGCGGTATGCAAATTGTAGTGGGTCTAAGGTTTCTGGGATAATGCTGTTGATGTGAGCCATGACCAGCCTTTCAAAGCACTTCATGGCTACAGACGTCAGTGCTACGGGTCGGTAGTCATTTAGGCAGGTTATCTTAGAGTCCTTGGGCACGGGGACAATGGTGGTCTGCTTGAAACACGTTGGTATTACAGACTCAGTCAGGGACATGTTGAAAATGTCAGTGAAGACACTTGCCAGTTGGTCAGCACATGCTCGGAGTACACGTCCTGGTAATCCGTCTGGCCCTGCGGCCTTGTGAATGTTGACCTGCTTAAAAGTCTTACTCACATCGGCTACGGAGAGCGTGATCACATAGTCATCCGGAACAGCTGGTGCTCTCATGCATGCTTCAGTGTTGCTTGCCTCGAAGCGAGCATAGAAGTGGTTTAGCTCGTCTGGTAGGCTTGTGTCACTGGGCAGCTCGCGGCTGTGCTTCCCTTTGTAGTCTGTAATAGTTTTCAAGCCCTGCCACATCCGACGAGCGTCAGATCCAGTGTAGTACGATTCAATCTTAGTCCTGTATTGACCCTTTGCCTGTTTGATGGTTCATCGGAGGGCATAGCGGGATTTCTTATAAGCACCCGGGTTAGAGTCCCGTTCCTTGAAAGCGGCAGCTCTACCCTTTAGCTCAGTGTGGATGTTTCCTGTAATCCATGGCTTCTGGTTGGGGTATGTACGTACGGTCACTGTGGGGATGATGTCATCGATGCACATATTGATGAAGCCAGTGACTGATGTGGTGTACTCCTCAATGCTGTCTGAAGAATCCCGGAACATTTTCCAGTCTGTGCTAGCAAAACAGTCCTGTAGCTTAGCATCTGCGTCATCTGACCACTTTTTTATTAACTGAGTCACTGGTGCTTCCTGCTTTAGTTTTTGCTTATAAGCAGGAATCAGGAGTATAGAGTAATGGTCAGATTTGCCAAATGGAGGGCGAGGGAGAGCTTTGTATGCGTCTCTGTGTGTGGAGTAAAGGTGGTCTAGAGTTTTTTTTCCTCTGGTTGCACATTTAACATGCTGGTAGAAATTAGGTAGAACGGATTTAAGTTTCCCTGCATTAAAGTCCCCGGCCACTAGGAGCGCTGCATCTGGATGAGCGTTTTCCTGTTGATTTATGGCCTTGTACAACTCATTCAGTGCAATCTTAATGCCAGCATTGGTTTGTGGTGGTAAATAGACAGCTATGAAAAATATAGATGAAAACTCTCTTGGTAAATAGTGTGGTCTACAGCTTATCATAAGATACTCTACCTCAGGCGAGCAAAACCTCGAGACTTCCTTAGTATTTGATTTTGTGCACCAGCTGTTGTTTACAAATATACACAGACCGCCACCCCTTGTCTTACCGGAGTCAGCCGTTCTATCCTGCCGATGTAGCGTATAGCCCGCTAGCTGTATGTTATCCATGTCGTCGTTCAGCCACGACTCGGTGAAACATAAGATATTACAGTTTTTAATGTCCCGTTGGTAGGATAACCGTAATCTTAAATCATCCAATTTATTTTCAAATGATTGAACGTTGGCTAATAGGATTGATGGAAGAGGCAGTTTACTCGCTCGCCGTCGGATCCTTACAAGGCACCCCGATCTACGTCCACGATATCTCCGTCTCTTCCTCACGCGAATGACGGGGATTTGGGCCTTGTCGGGTGTCTGTATGATATCCTTTGCGGCCGCCTCGTTGAAGAAAAAATCTTCGTCCAATACGAGGTGAGTAATCGCTGTCCTGATATCCAGAAGCTCTTTTTGGTTATAAGAGACGATGGCAGAAACATTATGTACAAAATAAATTACAAATAACGCGGAAAAACACACATAATAGTACAATTGGTTAGAGGGATGTAAAACGGCAGCCATCTTCTCCGGCGCTGTTATTATTACAAGGTCAAGCTGTTATGTGAAATGAACTCTCATTTTAATATGGTCACTCTGGATAACAGCATCTGCTAAATGACTAATGTGTAATATGGTGAAACTATTCAAAAAAATGTTTTTTTTCTAAATCAAGAGAAACATTGAACATATTCCTGCTACCAATCACTTTTCCCTGTTTACATGTATATCCTTCTACCAGTCACTTTTTAAGCACAATTACTTTTTCATCTTAATACACATTAACTCAATCTAACTAATGTTATCCATATTCTTGCCATGTGCTGTTGATCTGGCATTTGTGCTGTTGTTATGTTGGTAAGTCCCACCCTTCTTCCAATTTCAGCGATATGATTCGCTGCCACGAGCTCTCAATAACTTTTCATTGGATCTGTAAACTGTCCATTTGTGTCAGCGAATCAAATGGCTGAAATGTTATGGACAGTTTGGCGATTCATTTAAATATTATTGAGAGCTCTTGTGCCAGCGAATCATATCGCTGAAAACGGAAGAAGGATGGGATTAACATAAATGGAACAAGAGATATCGACGTATGTGGCAAACCTAGCTAGCTAGCTACAGCAAATAACATGGATGAATATAATGTTAGTTAGCTTGAGTTAAATAACGCGCATTAACATTAAACGGTAATTGCATTTAAAGTGTAAGTGAAAGAGGATGTTAATGTGCAATGTGCTACAGAGTACGTTTAATAATTGCACCTGTAGCTAGTGAAGTTAGCTAGCACTAGCAATGGGTCGACGACATGTTGCAATTGCAACATCAACTAGCTACTCAGTTACCTTATTAACTAGCATAAAAAAAAAAAAATATATATATATATATAGCTGTAATTGTTACTGTAGCCTGCACATCTTCCAGTTTTCACAGCGGTCACAAATCCTGTTATACCCCATGCAACGTTGATTTTGTTGTAATTTTGTTTCACATGTTTGTTTGTTTTTGACAAGTTGTTGGTATATTATTGTGTCCTTTTTAAAATAAATCTAATATTGTAACACAGAGGTTTTTAAATGACATAACACCCTGTTATAAAATATTCTATGTTGATTCTTATGTATCATGTAATAACATATTATATAACTTGTCATGCAGACTGTGTAATAGCAGTTGTTATTCACAGTTGACATTAGCGCATATGACAACAGGATGAACAGCCATTATAATGGGTTTTATAACATCTCATGCCGTGACTCATAACAATTTAAAACGACTTATGGCTATTGTTATGTGATATATAGCTGTTATAAAGGCTTTATGAATGCAGGCAGAAGGACACCTACAGTAAAGTGTTACTTTTTTTTTTTAAACCAAGTTACACTACCCAAAATGTACTGTATTCGTGTAACGCCCCATAGCTGATTGATTTGGAATAGCAATCACTCTCACCCTCTTCTGATTTGGAATAGCAATCACTCTCACCCTCTTCTGATAATATACGATTGTCCTTCTTTCACACATTAGCTTTTGGCCCTTGTGAAAAAAACTTATTTTACATATTTTAACACATGGGGAAATAGGTTATCATAAATGCATTTTCTTTAGTTATATAGGTTTTTAGAGTTCCAAGCAACAGAGCTTCTGGAAACGTATTGATATGCTGGTGTAATTATTGTTCTGCTTCAGTATCTTTCACAAACCATGCTAACTTCACTTCCACAGGGAGGGGGAGGGGCATCTCCTAACAAACCCATACAGTTTGGTATGGCTATATACATCACGAAAATGATGCGCACACATCGATGGGGCAGAAGGCTATGTGTTGTTAGGATCCTGAACGGTCAGACGGCTAGCAACAATGACAAAAAGCTGCCATGTGGGAGCTAGGTGGCTTGTTTCAGCTAGTTGTATCTTGTTATTGGTACCATGTCTTGTTTTGAGGTGTTTTGACGTATGTCACGTCTATGCTAATATGGCTAAAATTAGCTAGCTAACCAACAATTGTAACAATGTAGTCGAGAGACAAAATAATGAAAATGTATTTATGTTTTTAATAAACATTTAGAGATTAGATGTTTACTGAACAAAAATATAAACGCAACATGCAACAATTTCAATGATTTTACTGAGTTACAGTTCATATAAGGAAATCTGTCAATTGAAATAAATAAATGAGGCCCTAATCTATGGATTTCACATGACTGGGCAGGGGCGCAGCCATGGGTGGGCCTGGGAGGGCATAGGCCCACCCACTTGTGAGCCAGGCCCAGCCAATCAGAATGAGTTTTTCCCCACAAAAGGGCTTTATTACAGACAGAAATACTCCAGGTGGCTGTTCTCAGACGATCCCGCAGCTGAAAAAGCCGGATGTGGAGGTCCTGAGCTGGCGTGGTTAGACGTGGTCTGCGGTTGTGAGGCCAGTTGGACATACTGACAAATTCTCTAAAACGACATTACATTCTCTGGCAACAGCTCTGGTGGACATTCCTGCAGTCAGCATGCCAATTGCACGCTCCCTCAAAACTTGAGACATCTGTGGCATTGTGTTGTGTGACAAAACTGCAAATGTTTCACCTTTTATTGTCCCCAGCACAAGGTGCACTTGTGTAATGATCATGCTGTTTAATCAGCTTCTTGATATGTCACACCTGTCATGTGGATGGATTATCTTCGCAAAGGAGAAATGCTCACTACATGGATGTAAACACATTTCTGCACAAAATTTGAGAGAAATCAGATTTTTGTGCGTATGGAACATTTCTGGGATCTTTTATTTCAGCTCACGAAACATGGGACCCACACTTTACATGTTGCGTTTATATTTTTGTTCAGTATAGTTCACATGTTGTCAATAATCCTTTGCAGGTGACAGTTGTTTTGCCCCAAAGTTGCACACGCAAAACAACCCACCCGTCTATAGCAAGCAGTTGAAAATGTATCTTGTTTATTTTCCAGTTATACATTTACATTTTAGTCATTTAGCAGACGCTCTTATCCAGAGCGACTTACAGTTAGTGAATACATATATTTTTTTTTATACTGGCCCCCCGTGGGAATCGAACCCACAACCCTGGCATTGCAAACGCCATGCTCTATCAACTGAGCTACATCCCTGCCGGCCATTCCCTCCCCTACCCTGGACGACGCTGGGCCAATTGTGCGCCGCCCATGAGTCTCCTGGTCGCGGCCGGCTGCTTATAAAAGTTACTGCCTGGCTGCAGCTATATTTGTATGATTTGTAAAAATCTGTGGCCTATCGTACTTGTAGGAGAGGAGACAGCTGAGCGAAGGTGCTGGTCACTACCCTGCTGAAAAAAACAGCATAGACCAGCCTAAATTTCAAGCATGGACCAGCATAGACCAGCATGGACCAGCATGGACCAGCTTGAAATTTAGGCTGGTCTATGCTGTTTTTTTCAGCAGGGTACTGACCAGCACCTTCGCTCAGCTCTCTCCTCTCCTGCAAGGTCTAGCTGGTTAGGCTGGCCAACCTGCTAGTCAAGCTGGTGATGCTGGTGACCAGCTCATGCTGGTACGCTGGTGATGCTGGTGATGCTGGTGAGCTGGTATGCTGGTGAGCAGCTTAATTAATTATTATTAGAGTTATTATTCGATTAATTATTTATCCAGGTGCTCCAGTATCAAAAGGTCATTTCAGTCATCTCAACAACAGTTGCACATTTTGATTTGTTGAGTGACTATTGCACATGAAGATAATTAAACAGTCTTTCACTTTAGTTAGATAATCCTCTGCATATCTATAGAGGGTTACTAGAGGGTTAGTGAATGGACTGAACATGCTCATCAGTTGATACATTTTTTAATGTTAAGTAGATAGTCTGTCAACTGTCCACTAAGCTCAACTTGTGTTTCACTTTATTTGGATAGTCCCAAAGCATATCTACAGATAGTTACTAGAATGACAACAAATATGCTGATAAGTTGTTACTGAAATGCAGTTGAGATGCTGCTGATAGTCTCCTGATTGTTTGTTGATCATCTATAGATGGGCTTGTCATTTGTGCAAGTGAGGGGATATGCTGTCGAAATGCTACTGATAGTCTACAAATAGTTTGTTGATCATCTGTAGATGGACTACAGACATGTTCTTGTTAAAAGTCAACAGACATGCAGTTGACATGTTACTGATAATCTGTTGAGCATCTACAAATGGACTATCCAAATAAAGTGTTACCATCTTTTGCTACACAAAGATAAACTCATCCAATCTGTTAGTTGGACTTATTGCACCCTTTACTGAAATGTTTGTTCCAGTTTAGATGGTTTAGATAGTCTCGTTTATTCATCTTTCTTACTCTGGCAGTCATTCTGAATGCAGATTGTGGGTGTATAACATTTCCAATTGTTGGATATCCCCACTCTGGCTGGATTCCAATAGGAATTAAACATAACTTTGCAAGCCAACATAATGTGACTTGCAGGCCTGATGTAGCCACTGTATTATGGAAAAACTACACCCTCAAAGTAAGGCCTCATAACATATGTAATGTACTATATTAAATAATTAAGCACTTTGATGGTGGTCACCAGCCTACCAGCATACCAACAGCTGGTCACCCGTGTCCAAAACACAGCAAAGGCTGGTCACCAGCAAAAACGAAGGCACCAATCTTACGCTAGGGCAGGCCTGCTCGCCATGTGCTCCACTATCTCATTGCTCCTCAAGGAGTGAGAGGAAAGTGATTGCTTTTAAGTGTCCTGGCGTATATCTCCCTGCCGTCACTAGGGGAGTGTTGATGGTTGATCAATCTGTATGAGTGTGTGGTTCAGCCAAGCAGAGGATGGTGTGCTAGCTAGCACTTATCAAGGAGCTGAGTAGGTGGCCTGAAGAACTAACCGCACAATAAACTCACACATGCTGTACATGCACACTCATGTTCACATGTTATCAGACAACCACAGCCCTGCAGATATCTACACACACTCACAGGCACAGAAAGCCATGTGGTCGTGGTGACTGGGGGATCTGGAGTGCCTGGGGCTACAGGCTGTGACTCAGGACACATTCTGCTGCATGTATCTCACTGTCATCACCCGCCCTCCTCTCTCTTTCCCTTATGATATGATCTCTCTAGCCACTGGAAGGGATGTTGGAGAGGACAGAAGTGCCCTGCATGGCTGAGATTAGCACTGGGGTCAGTGTGTGCTCCAGGTCGTGTGTGTGCGTGTGTGTGTGTGCGTGCGTGTGTATGTGCGTGTGTGTGTGTCTGTCTGGTTGATTGGAGGATACGGACAGTAAATAAACGGAGAGGAGAGAGAGAGTTCAGCATCACTGTCTGTCTGGCTCCCTCAGAGGGACATCAGAAGCAGACAGCACCATTAACCAGGTCTATTAGCATCCAGTCACAGACAGGAAATTACTGGTCATGATAGATGAACGACCTGCTTTATTTATATTCACACTCTCATTGTTTAACGTAATGGTTGCCATCAGGGCTGGGTCCAGGCATAAGCGACATAAGAGGTTGCTTTTTTTTGTACTCAGTCGGGGTCTCAACTTATTGTTGAGAGTTAGAACACAAGGTGTTAGTTCGAAATTTGGTTGTGCATCAGTGGTTTTTCTCTTGTTTTGTCAGTCACTGACAGTCACTCAATTAGCCATGCCAGCTAACAATTTTTAGATTGGTAAGTTAGTCTAGCCAGTGCCAAGGGGTCCTGACCTCCAGGGGGCCCCCATTGATTTTGTTAGTCACTTTCACTCTGATATCATTAACATGGCATAAGTCATGGCAAAATGGGTAGAATTGCAGGAAATTAGCTTTAAAACTGCATAAATGTCTTTCTGCCGTATGAAAATATTAGTACAATTGCATGAAATGTGTTAGAAAATTGCTAAATGTTCTCTACGCCCATGGCAAAATGTGTAGAATTGCAGGAAACTAACTTTAAAATGTAAATGTTTCTCTCTGCCATCAAGAGGGGGGTCACTAACAAACTGTGCACCCGTGGTGGGGGGCCCCCCAACCAAATCTCGCTTAGGGCCCACAAAAAGCTATAATAATAAACCATTTAGCAGACGCTTTTATCCAAAGCGACTTACAGTCATGTGTGCATACATTTTTACGTACGGGTGGTACCAGGGATCGAACCCACTACCCTGGCATTACAAGAGCCATGCTCTACCAATTGAGCTACAGAGGTCCACAGCTAGAGCCGGCACTCGTCATTTGAACATGCCGCCCACATTAAGAACAGGCCCGTGGAGTTGTTCTAATTGGCAGGTCCGTGAGACACACACTGCTTGTTATCCGAATCTTCCAGGCTGGTATTGCTCCATGTTGGGGGTTGTTAATGTCACATTACTGGCAAGACATGGAAGGGCATCTGATTTAATCATATAGGGTGAGAGAGAGACATATCAAGCTTGACTTAGCACTGAGGCTGCTGGCCCTTAACCCAAATAAGCCTTATCCCGCTGGCCTGCCACACTGCGGGATGTCCATCTTGTTTAAGGGGGACCTCCATAGCCGCATGTTACCTTGTTTGAGTCAGCCAACACGTGCAATGCTTCACTAATGTATGATACATTGACAATGGGTCAACAGAGGAATGGTGAATACCCTGTTGACCAGTGTCGGTCGGTGTCATTTAAGAAAAGGGAGGACGATAATTTATTTATGAGCATGGCCTTATTTCTATTACAGCATATTAGATGACTGTCATTCATATTCCATTCACCCAGCTCAATGTAACATCGATATGTTTAGGCTACTACATGATACTCATTTTCTCTACACCCATCATGAGGTTGCTACAACCTAGCCTATGAATGAACGTTTACAACGTAGGTGCACACAGGTCGAGAGAAAGATTTGAGGTGACAGTCAGTGACACCATGGACAGACAGAGACACATTCAATACCGCCGTGCACGCTCTTGCCTGCATCTAGCTGATATAGGGTGTAATTATTAGTCCAACAGTTGCAAACAAAAGTTTCTATTGGACAAATTCAGGTATGTTTATCTTCATTTTGATCCGTTTGCTTCCGTTTAAGAAACGTTTTTCAACAGAATTGGCGGAATGAATACACCCCTGGTCACACGCAAACAGTTCACTTTAATAGCCACATACAAACAGCTTGTTGTATTCCTTCTTGCACCTACGCACTCTCCTCCTCTCACCTTTTCCCTTCGCTTGTGGACTTCAATGCACAACACATCAGCTGTGTGTGACCAGGCGAAGAAAACTTTCCAAGTCAAACCTTCATATTGTAACCGCTACATCATTGTCACCATATTAGCTAAAGTAACATCCTAGTCAACATAGCTAACAGACCTAACGTGCTAGGAAACCCGTTACAATCATGTAGTACAGTGTAACGACAGTAAGCAGTTTAGCAGTTACACCGGCAGGCCCCGATGGCAATAAATTAGTGAAACCAAAAGTTTACCTTGACTTCGAAGATTTTCAGTGTTGGATAGTCATATCCAGCTAGCTAACATAACATCCCTCTGTTTGAAACGGGTGTTTGAGTAGGCTAAACTAGCTGCATTTGCTAGCTAAGTAAGTGAAGTGAAAGTGAAAAAAAATGAAAAAATATAGCTCTCTTTCTCTCTCTCGCTCCTTCATTTTTGAGAGAAATTAATTTGTTCAAAACTGTTCAACTATTGTCTTTCTCTCTCTTTGAGTCAACTACTCACCATGTTGCTAGCTACACTACATTACCAAAAGTATGTGGACACCTGCTAGTCGAACATCTCATTCCAAAATCATGGGCATTAATATGGAGTTGGTCCCCCTTTTGCTGCTATAACAGCCTCCACTCTTCTTGGAAGGCTTTCCATTAGATGTTGGAACATTGCTGCGGGAACTTGCTTCCATTCAGCCACAAGAGAGTTAGTGAGGTCGGGCACTGATGTTGGGCGATTATACATGGCTCACAGTCGGTGTTACAATTCATCCCAAAGGTGTTTGATGGGGATGAGGTCAGGGCTCTGTGCAGGCCAGTCAAGTTCTTCCACACCGATCTCGACAAACCATTTCTGTATAGACCTCGCTTTGTGCACAGGAGCATTGTCATGCTGAAACAGGAAAGGGCCTTCCCCAAACTGTTGCCACAAAGTTGGAAGCACAGAATCGTCTAGAATGTCATTGTATGCTGTAGCATTAAGATTTCTCTTCACTGGAACTAAGGGGCCTAGCCCAAACCCTGAAAAACAGCCCCAAACTATTATTCCTCCTCCACCAACCTTTACAGTTGGCACTATGCATTGGGACAGGTAGCGTTCTCCCAGCATCCGCCAAACCCAGATTCGTCCATTGGACTGCCAGATGGTGAAGCGTGATTCATCGCTCCAGAGAACGTGTTTCCACCTCTCCAGAGTCCAATGGCAGCGAGCTTTACACCACTCCAGCCAACGCTTGGCATTGCGCATGGTGATCTTAGGCTTGTGTGCAGCTGCTTGGCCATGGAAACCCATTTCATGACACTCCCGACGAACAGTTTTTGTGCTGACGTTGCTTCCAGAGGCAGATTGGAAATTGGTAGTGAGTGCTGCAACCGAGGACAGTCGATTTTTACGCACTACGCGCTTCAGCACTCAGCGGTCCCATTCTGTGAGCTTGTTTTGCCCACCACTTCACAGCTGAGCCGTTGTTGCTCCTAGACATTTCTACTTCACTTCACAATAACAGCACTTACAGTTGACTGTGGCAGCTCTAGCAGGGCAGACATTTGACGAACTGACTTGTTGGAAAGATGGAATCCTATGACGGTGCCACGTTGAAAGTCACTGAGCTCTTCAGTATGGCCATTCCACTGCCAATGTTTGTCTATGGAGATTGCATGGCGGTGTGCTGGATTTTATACACCTGTCAGAATCAGGTGTGTCTGAAATAGCCGAATCCAATAATTTGAAGGGGTGTACACATACATTGCAAAACAGTGTGTTTTAATCAATTATTTGGTGACGTGAATATATTTTGTATAGTTTCATCTAAAAAGGATAACTTTTTAAATGTTTCACTATAAAAAAAAAAATGAAATTCACTTAGGAGGATGGTCCTCCCCTTCCTCCTCTGAGGAGCCTCAACTGCTGTTGTAAATGTGTGTAAATGTGACTGATTGATTATTTATGACGCAAAATACCATACCTAGGGTTGTTTACTAAAATATGACGATCCATACCGTAATGGTCCAACTCCTGCATAAACTTTTAATAACAAATCATGCTTGGGCCATCTCTAAACCTCAATAAACAGAGAGACTAGTAATCCTTTTGGAACTTCATATACAGTATTTTACCCTTCACTGCACTCACTGCTGCAGTAGCAGCAAATATCCTGATTCCTGTCAGCCCTGATACAATGCTCCCTGGTTGGGAGACAAACTCACAGTAACCAGTGGGTGTATGTGTCTGTAGAGTCACCACAGAGTAGAGTTAGATGTGCTGGGGACCTTTGCTCTGTCTCTGTCTGCACAGACCTGCTGCCACCATTTTCTAAGAGCCTCTCTCTCTCTCGCTCTCTCTCTCTCTCTCTCTCTCGCCTGTGACGAGAGATGCTGTCAGTGATACAGCAGCTGCATTTGACTAATATCCCCAAAAGGAGGGATTTAGAACCGCTAAATTGCATTCCTCTCTAAAAGAGATAAATAAATAAAGTTTGTTTACTATAATCTGTTCCTTGCCAGTGTGGTGAATATTGAGTGTGTTTATGCATAGAGAGTTAGACAGAGCTTGTTATTGGAGTCGGTGTTGCCCTCACCGTGTTAAATGGATCTGACTGAACTTGTCCCTCTCTGCCATGTCCCAGATGGCACCCTATTCCCTATGGGCCCTAGTCAAAATTAATGCACTACATAGGGAATAGGGTGCCATTTGTGCACCATTTAGGCAAATAATGCACCTAAATGAATTCCTGTTTAACTCCCTTTCTGAATATGAATTAGCATCCAACAAATATGAAGCTGAAAGAAAACAACAAATGCTTTATTTGCTAATGCATCTTCAATATCTAGAGCACTTATTTGACGTATAAGTGATAGGTCTTTCACTGTAATAGCAGTTTTTTCTTTGTTCAGCAGGCAGGTATAAAGGAAACAGTCTGTGGTTGAGTCGTGACAACCTGAGCTCTCAGTGTATTAGGACTCTGGTTGTGTCCTAAATGGCACCCGATTCCCTATGGGCCCTGGTCAGAAGTAATGCACCATATAGGGTATCATTTGGGATGCACCTATCCCATCTTCCCGAAAGCCCTATTTCCCCTGAAACCTTTGTACTGTAATATTGAAGGGACAATGAGACCACACTCTTTTTCAAGCCTCTTCAGAAAGGAGAGAATCAAGAAGAAAAAAAGTGTCTTGTCAAGTTCTCTAGTTCCAAAAAAGACACTGTGGTTCTCCCATATTCTGTTACAATACATTTCTCTCTGAAGTGAAAAGTCTTGTTGGTAACCTTTTGTTTCAGATACTTTATTATCCCTCAAGGAGAATTTCAGCTGGCCCATTGCACGCTTGTTTGAAAGTGTGTTTATTGTCAAATCAAAGTCCAATTATATTCTTTAGTGTTGTGCTATATGTAGGTGAAACCTACTTTTTTCCCTTTTGGGATTAGGCAGACAAACACTTTTTGGCATTAGAGAGTGCTACAGTAGATTATACTTCCCTTAGATGGTACAGAGTATGAGAAACTCCAAACCTTTTGAAAATAGTTTTCATTGTGAGGTAGAATAATCCTATTGCAGTATCACTTCCTTTCCGCCCAGAAGGAAACAAGGACGTCACTGGAGTAGGTGGAACAACTTGTACTAAATTCTATATGGCCTAAGAAGTGTCATTTTTTCCTAGCTAAGATAATGGGATTTCTCTAGAGGAAACCTCACAGTGAACAGCTTGAGGGATGTGATGTGCTTTGATAAGGCCATTTGTTTCTCAGTCTGTGGGGTATTATAGACGTGAATGGCAGTGTAAACTGAGTTTATCTCAGTGCATCCTCTCTGGGCTCATTGTAACCCAGGACAGGTGTGTTTCTCTGTCCCCCCACTGGTAAGAGAACGCAGGCTGCCACATCAGACAGAGAGAAATTAATCATCGAGAGACTGTGCCTGTCTGACGTGTGGATGTTGTCTCAGCGTGTTGTACAATATAATTATCGACAAACTGCTGTTCCGATGGGAGGAGGGAGGCCAACCTCTAAACTCGAGAGAAACCTGCTCGGTTGCAGCGAAGAATAGCTTCGTACTGAGAGTAGCTGCCATTTTATGTTAATTGTGAATGAACATGTGCGCTGTTAATAATATATTTTGGGGTTATTTGTATAATGTGTTTAGAATACTTTGTTGACATGGTTGATAAATGTAGTTATGGGTTACTGAGCTAAAGCTACTTTGTGTTTGACAGTTATATTGAAACATTGGTATATGTTTTAGTGAATTACAGTTTATGCTGTTGTGACTTGAATAAGCTTTGTACCCTACAAAACTATCTAGTTCCTGTAGATCTGTTGTTCTGTAAAATGTGATCTTTTTGTAAAAGGATTATACTAAAGTTTTCATTGAGGAAACATAACTGCATCACTCTCGTGATTATTTCTCCCCTTTTTCAGGGGCGTAACACTGGCTGGCTGGTGCTGCCGTCCTAGAGCGGGGCGATGGCCAAGCTGATCCTAATTAGGGGGGATTATGATCTGGCTCCCTCAATAGAAGGATAGAGACAATGGTGGCTGGTAGTTTATGGGGCAGTGGTGAACAGTAGGGCTGGGAATTACCAAGGACCTCACGATACAATATTAACATGATACTTAGGTGCTGATACGATATGTATTGCGATTCTATATGTATTGCAATTTGATACTGTGATTTTATTGCAATTTGATGTTCCAAACATATTGCTCACTATATATCTGCTGCAAAGGGACAAGAGAGAGCCACTAAAAATCTAGTTTTGAAGATAAAAGTGCTCAAAACATGTTGGCACATCATTTAAAACATTGAAAAATAATATGGAGAACAAGTGTCGTGTATTAGGATTATGTCTTTGTTAAATGTTTTTAAGTGGAACTGAAAGAATGTTGATTTTAGTATCAAGAGGGAATGTTTTAGTGTAGCGCCACATACAACAGACAGGAAGTGTGTTGTAGACAGGGGAGACTGGTGATTGGCCAGAAGAGGGAGCCCATCTTTTTGCATTGTTTATAAGTAGGGGTAAACGAAGAAGAGATGCAGAGCGGCCATTCTGAGGTGTCGCTCTCCGGATGTCATGTCATCTGTCACTTATGCTGAAAGCTTGTGATCTGAATAAACCTTATGATCAAAGTTCAGTATGAGCGGACTCCTTTGTTTATCAGCAATAACTGCCACCATTCACCCGATACGACACAAGCTTTAGGATGAGAAATACCAGAGTTTTCAACATAGAGATCCTATTAAATTACATATTAAATTAGAGTATTCAAATTCCTAATTCTATGGTTTTCAACTTGACCATAGATGCAGTAAAGGAGTCAATGGAATGCAGACGTTGCATTGACCACATTCAACAAATCTGATCCAACAAAGTGGATATTCATCAAATCCGTCATGATTTATGAAGTGTAACAGGCCCACAATGTGCTTACTTAAGTCCGATTTGGATAAATGTGTCTGTTATCACTGCATACCATGTAGAAGTTGTCCCTTTTCAGGTTTAGAAGAAGTGACTGCTAAATGCTAACTCCCGTTCGTGTAAGCTTGTTAGCATACCTAGCATACAGAAATCGTTGATGGTAGTCAAAGTCGTTTCTAACTGTAATGCATTTGATTGGTAACGATGACATGAATATGTATTGGGGTTGACATCCATACAAACATTATACTCCAATTTCTACCTCAACATAGTGTGAAATACACATATAAACAATAGGCTAAATTATCCAGAGCGACTTGTAAGCGCATACACTTTTCTTTCTGGTCCCCCATGGGAATCGAATCCACAATCCTGGCGTTGCAAGCGCCACACTCTACCAACGAAGCCACATGGGATCAATGAGGAGGGCAATGAGGAGACTCAGGATCTTCCCCCACAGCCCTTTCCCACACAGCCCTTTCCCTCACAGCCCTTTCCCTCACAGCCATGGCAATTCCTTTGTTTTGGTTGAGTTCGATTAACCTCTTTACTGCATCTATATCGCAATGATGTCATAAAGGAGGGTGGGGTGACATGCTAGTTATCTTCACCTAGGTGACATGTTGGATGCCCTCTATGACATCATAGACCACTGTATGGCACAACAGTCCTATCAAACATTCTTAACACCACAACTCACCTATCTCTGTATAGAGTAGTTGCTTTTTGAATTTTACTGATTGAGAGATGGCTTTGTACTCTTCCAGTATTAAGTTGTTGGTGTATGTAATCTTGGCATTACACCATCTGGACGGCAAGGTTTTTCGGGATAACCTGATGCCCCCCATGGGCATTAGGCAGTGGGCCAGCATGACTCACATTGAACTGAACACCAACACCATCAACTTCTATCAACGACCCTGGACCACACAGAACACCAACGAGACCACTGGACACAGTTTGCACAAGTGCACCGGAGAGGCTTGTGTTATGGTCAGCTTGGAACCCACTGCTACCCGGGTAGCTACAAACAACAGCTGGCACACATTATGGAGATGGATTGGGGGTAAGGCCCTGCGACAGACTTGTGTCCTATCCAGGGGGTGTACATCAAGCTGCCTCATGCTACAAAAACAGGAGATAGGCTCCTGCCCTATGGGCCATTGTGGCTTTGACAAGCCCACCACCACCCAGACCAGAAACAGTATTGACCAGAAATACAGAGATGTTAGTGCTTTGCACCAGACAACCAGTGATTCTACGGCCAGCCGCAGAACGCTTCGCCCCCGAGTAGCTGAGCTCAGGAGTAGGGAGAGAGCGGGAGCAAGTGAGCTTGTGTGGAAGAAGACCAACACCATCAACTTCCATCAACGACCCTGGACCACACAGAACACCAACGAGACCACTGGACACAGTTTGCACAAGTGCACCGGAGAGGCTTGTGTTATGGTCAGCTTGGAACCCACTGCTACCCGGGTAGCTTCAAACAACACTAACCAACTCAGTGGCCTTGTCGTTAGCGTGTCCGCCCTGAGATTGGAAGGTCGGGTGGTTTATCCGTGGTCCAATCATACCAAAGACTCTAAAAACGGGACCTGGTGCCTCTCAGCTTGGGAAACATTATGGAGATGGATTGGGGGTAAGGCCCTGCGACAGACTTGTGTCCTATCCAGGGGGTGTACATCAAGCTGCCTCATGCTACAAAAACAGGATATAGGCTCCTGCCCTATGGGCCATTGTGGCTTCGACAAGCCCACCACCACCCAGACCAGAAACAGTATTGACCAGAAATACAGAGATGTTAGTGCTTTGCACCAGACAACCAGTGATTCTACGGCCAGCCGCAGAACGCTTCGCCCCCGAGTAGCTGAGCTCAGGAGTAGGGAGAGAGCGGGAGCAAGTGAGCTTGTGTGGAAGAAGACCAACACAATCAACTTCCATCAACGACCCTGGACCACACAGAACACCAACGAGACCACTGGACACAGTTTGCACAAGTGCACCGGAGAGGCTTGTGTTATGGTCAGCTTGGAACCCACTGGTACCCGGGTAGCTACAAACAACACTAACCAACTCAGTGGCCTTGTCGTTAGCGTGTCCGCCCTGAGATTGGAAGGTCGGGTGGTTTATCCGCGGTCCAATCATACCAAAGACTCTAAAAACGGGACCCGGTGCCTCTCAGCTTGGCACACATTATGGAGATGGATTGGGGGTAAGGCCCTGCGACAGACTTGTGTCCTATCCAGGGGGTGTACATCAAGCTGCCTCATGCTACAAAAACAGGATATAGGCTCCTGCCCTATGGGCCATTGTGGCTTCGACAAGCCCACCACCACCCAGACCAGAAACAGTATTGACCAGAAATACAGAGATGTTAGTGCTTTGCACCAGACAACCAGTGATTCTACGGCCAACCGCAGAACGCTTCGCCCCCGAGTAGCTGAGCTCAGGAGTAGGGAGAGAGCGGGAGCAAGTGAGCTTGTGTGGAAGAAGACCAACACCATCAACTTCCATCAACGACCCTGGACCACACAGAACACCAACGAGACCACTGGACACAGTTTGCACAAGTGCACCGGAGAGGCTTGTGTTATGGTCAGCTTGGAACCCACTGCTACCCGGGTAGCTACAAACAACACTAACCAACTCAGTGGCCTTGTCGTTAGCGTGTCCGCCCTGAGATTGGAAGGTCGGGTGGTTTATCCGCGGTCCAATCATACCAAAGACTCTAAAAACGGGACCCGGTGCCTCTCAGCTTGGCACACATTAAGGAGATGGATTGGGGGTAAGGCCCTGCGACAGACTTGTGTCCTATCCAGGAGGTGTACATCAAGCTGCCTCATGCTACAAAAACAGGAGATAGGCTCCTGCCCTATGGGCCATTGTGGCTTGGACAAGCCCACCACCACCCAGACCAGAAACAGTATTGACCAGAAATACAGAGATGTTAGTGCTTTGCACCAGACAACCAGTGATTCTACAGCCAGCCTCAGAACGCTTCGCCCCCGAGTAGCTGAGCTCAAGAGTAGGGAGAGAGCGGGAGCATGTGAGCTTGTGTGGAAGAAGATGGTGGAAGTGATTAATGGGGCAGAAGAGAGGAGGATAGAGGCTGCATGCTGCATGTTTCTGGCTCTCTGCTGCTGGTTGTACGGAATGGGCCTGCTGCTCACCATCAGTGTGAGAGGACTACTGCAGGTAATGTGATGTAAAAGAGAGATTAGGGGTATGAGGGGGTCTGAGAAAGGCTTTAAGAACAACAATAGAATAGGTCCAAATAGTGACATTTACCCTTTGTAGTTATATATATTGCCTAAGCTGACATACAGTATTACTTACATGTCACTGTAAAGACTTAAGAAATCACCACATTGTTATCAATTCATTTGACCTTGGAACATGAATTAAAATATGGTTTTGTTTTCCTAATAAGACTAAGTTTATTTCTTTCCATAGATAATGGTCGCATTAGAGCTCCATGGAGATGAGCAAAATGAGAGAGGAGCTGAGAGGGAGACAGACAGCTGTAAAGATGCTCAAACCGCTCCAGTGTTGGTGACCACCCGTGGTTCAACTAAGAAGAGAGCCCGCCGCCTCCGCCGTCAGTCCAACAAGGGGAAACACTGAATAACGTGCCCATACAGGACATTGTTCATTTGCATTCCAAATAATACAATATCATATTTTCTAATAAATGATACTTGTTTTAGCATCATCTGTTTCTCAGTTCTTATTTTGTTATAGGAGTAGTTTGAAGAGGTTTGAAAATAATCACGAAATGACCACAAAATGACCACGAAATGTAAAAAGTATAGTAGCCATTTAGAATATGTAAAACAAAATACCACAGAAAGAAATAACATATTTCAGTTGATTTATAAAACACAACAGGGGCTTATACATGCTTATAACAACTACCAATGCATTATACCTGAATGCTTTAAGTAAAGTTTTACCGTCATATACAGCTGAAGCTGAAATGAAAGCCTTTTTAGATTCACTGTTGTTGCCCATCACCCTGTGCTGGGGTTTTGAGAGAGAGAGAGAGAGAGAGAGAGAGAGAGAGAGAGAGAGAGAGAAACAGTCTGCAGCACCCGGCCTCACCCTACTAGAATCTGAAGTCAAATGTCTTTATGTTTGCTGATATTCTGGTGCTTCTGTCACCAACCAAGGAGGGCCTACAGCAGCACCTAGATCTTCTGCACAGATTCTGTCAGACCTGGGCCCTGACAGTTGCCAGGACCACAAATACAAATTCCATCTAGACACCGTTGCCCTAGAGCACACAAAAAACTATACATACCTTGGCCTAAACATCAGAGCCACAGGTAACTTCCACAAAGCTGTGAACTATCTGAGAGACAAGGCATGAAGGGCCTTCTATGCCATCAAAAGGAACATAACATTTGACATACCAATTAGGATCTGGCTAAAAATACTTGAATCAGTTATAGAACCCATTGCCCTTTATGGTTGTGAGGTCTGGGATCCGCTCACCAACCAAGAATTCACAAAATGGGACAAACACCAAATTGCAGAATTCTGCTAAAATATCTTCTGTGTACAACAAAAAACACAAAATAATGCATGCAGAGCAGAATTAGGCCGATACCCGCTAATTATCAAAATCCAGAAACGAGCCGTTAAATTCTATAACCACTTAAAAGGAAGCGATTCCCAAACCTTCCATAACAAAGCCATCACCTACAGAGAGATTAACTTGGATAAGAGTATATGGATGGTGTTAAAAGATAGATGGGAGGTATTGAATGGAGTTGAAGGATGGGACTAATAACAAATAACAACAAATAATAACAAGATAACTAATAATGTAAGCATACTGTGTCCATAATAAGTATATAGGTTGTATGTTGGGAGCTTTTGGGAAAGAGCACAGTTAGAAAGATATGGCATATAGAAGCAAACCGGATGGACATCATGAAAATGATCGGAGAGGTTGAGAGTAGAAGAAGTTCAGGAGCAAAAAAAAAAAAAAAAACTAATAAAATAGAATTATTGTAAAATTGACTGTGTCCATAAGGTTTAGATAGTAAGTATAGGCTGGAAGTAGAGGCCTGGGCATTGTTGTTCACTAATTTACCCCAAGTAGGGAAAGGATGGCGGGGTTGAAAAGTAATATAGGGGAGTATATATATAAAAAACATGGGGGATTGGAAGTGATGCAGACAATTACATTGATAGAAGTTACAATCTATCTGCAATATTAAGCTGATCTACCCCCTGAAAAAAAAAAAAAAAAACTTGGAGAAGAGTCCCCTAAGTAAGCTGGTCCTGGGGCTCTGTTCACAAACACAAACAGACCCCACAGAGCCCCAGGACAACAACAACAACACAATTAGACCCAACCAATTCATGAGAAAACAAAAAGTGAATTACTTGACACATTGGAAAGAACTAACAAAAAAACAGAGCAAACTAGAATGCTATTTGGCCCTAAACAGAGAGTACACAGTGGCAGAATACCTGACCGCTGTGACTGACCCAAACTTAAGGAAAGTATTGACTATGTACAGACTCAGTGAGCATAGTCTTGCTATTGAGAAAGGCCGTTGTAGGCAGACCTGGCTCTCAAGAGAAGACAGGCTATGTGCACACTGCCCTCAAAATGAGGTGGAAACTGAGCTGCACTTCCTAACCAGCCAAATGTATGACAATATTAGAGACACATATTTCCCTCAGATTACACAGATCCACAAAGAATTTGAAAACAAACCCAATTTTGATAAACTCCCATATCTTTTGGGTAAAATACCACAGTGTGCCATCACAGCAGCATGATTTGTGACCTGTTGCCACAAGAAAAGGGCAACCAGTGAAGAACCAGTGAAGAACAAACTCCATTGTAAATACAAATGCCAAGAGTGTGCAAAGCTGTCATCAAGGCAAAGGGTGGCTATTTGAAGAATCTCAAATATAAAATATATTTTGATTTGTTTAACACTTTTTTGGTTACTACATCATTCCATATGTGTTATTTCATAGTTTTTATGTCTTCACTATTATTCTACAATGTAAACATTTTAAAAAATAAAGAAAAACCCTTGAATGAGTAGGTGTGTCCAAACTTTTGACTGGTAGTATATATATATATCTTTCTCTCTCTCTCTCTCTCTTGCTCTGTCTCACTCACTCTCTCTCTACATGTGTGTTCTGGCTGTAGGGTATCAAAGCCTGATCTACTAGTCTGGCACTACCATCTCAGATCACATAGACCTACATCACACAATGGGTCAGTGCTGTATGTTTCATATCTGTTAGGAGTAAACACAGACCTAGCTGTGGTTTTTGAGCAACAACACTCTCCTGTATGACTCAGCTATTGACCAGAAAGCCAATCAATACTGGTTGTTCAATGGCAAGCCAAGCTCTCCAATTGCTCCCTGCTGAGACACACTACCCAACTAGCACAGAAACCATGTGTTTCTTAGAGCTTGGTGAGGGCGTGGTTGTCCTATGGCTATTTTGCACAAAACCTTCCCCCAACTTTCTGGGAATGGTGCAGGATACCCAGCTAGCACATCCCATTCTGAAAACCATATGTTTCTTAGGTGGGAATTTCAGTACCTCAGCATAGCGTTTCCTACAGGTTTCCTCATGGCTCTATTTAAAGTCATGTTCTCAGACCACTAAGAGAACTTTTCATTAAAAAAAACACAAGAAAATGTTTCTAAGAGTATTATTTAAAAACATATACATTCCGTTCTCAGCATCAACAAAACTCTCTCTATCCTCTATCTTGTTAAGTGTATTCAGGTGAGTTGACCGCGCCCACTAATTGGCCACACCTGATCTTAATGAAATGGGGTCTGTTTGAATAAACTAAAATGAACAGCTTCGTATGAGTTTTAAAAAACATGGCATGCTAGCTCCATCGTGGTGCCGCAGAGGACTAATTCCATGGATATAAAACAGAAGATAATAGGTTCGAATCTCACTGACGCCATGCCACGATAAAACTAAGCATGTGTTTTCATGATTAATGCCTAAGCAAATTAATTTGCATGTGTCCTATCTGTGCTTGGAGTTCAAAACAGTTAACCCAAACTATTGCTAGCAGTGTTAATAAAAGTCTTATTGAAACATGTTCTCAGAACGTTATTTAATTACCTTCAAATAACCTATAATTTCCGTTCTCAGAACATTAATAAAACCACCCAGGAAAACCTTCAGGGCACCATAGTAAAAGTTTTTCAGAACCACCCTGCAACCTAAAAATGTACGTTCCCAGAACAGGCTACATTTTCAGAACTTTTAAAAACATTCTGTTTTACCGGTCAGGAAACATATGGCTTCGCTCCCAGAACCAATGGAAAACCAAAAACGTACGTTCCCACACAACTTCCAAGGAACCACATGTGCTAGCTGGGTAGTATGTTTACCCAGCATCCCCTTTAGCAAACTGAGAAAACTGCTCTGTAAACCGCCAGCTAAAGCACTCCTTTTCACCAAGGCTCCGTCCCAAATGACACCCTTGTCCATTTGTAGTGCCCTACTTTTGACCAGGTTCAAAAGTAGTGCACTATATAGGGAATAGGGTGCCATTTGGAATGCAACAGAGGTGTCTGTGATTTAATCCACTTTTGGTAAATGTCTGAATGGGATGGGGCTGTTTGAAGACGTGAGCTGGCAGCCGGACAGGGCCGGCAGATGTTTAAACAGTTGACCAGAGAGTGAGGCTCTCTCTCCTTTTGTGAGAGGGGCTGGAGTGTTTGGACGTTTTTAAAAACAAAAGCTGCGTTGGAGATTAGGAGCTGTGTGTGTGTGTGTGTGTGTGTGTGTGTGTGTGTGTGTGTGTGTGTTATACACACAGAGAACCGGGCTCTCTGCTCCTCCCTGCATGCCAAGAGGGAGAACGGAAGGAAGGAGGATGGTAACAGTTCTCCCTTAAGTAAAATTAAAGAGATGACAAATGGCTCAAGCAGGGAGGAGATTGAGATGACGGGGGATGTTTGAGGAGGACAGATTTATTGAGCGTTAGGAACAGAGTGGTGGTGAGAGTAAGAAGAATGCGGTCATCAGCACCATGGCTGGCTGGCTGGTGTTTGTTATCCCATCCTCTCATAAAGCCCTGCTAGGCTGATTGATACAGGTTTATCTCTGTGTTACCAGGACGGCTAAACAGAGAGACTGCTGTAGGGCTAACAGACATGATGCTACAGTAACTGGGTGGGGTTGGTGTCAGTGGTGGTCAGTGCCGTTTAAGATGAGGAAGGACGATTTTATTTTTCATGAGCATGGCCTTATTTCTATTACAGCATATTGGATGACTGTCATTCATATTCCATTCACCCAGTTCAATGTAACAGTAAACTTAATTTTTTAACTGGGCAAGTCAGTTAAGAACAATTTCTTATTTACAATGACGGCCTACCCCAGATGACACTGGGCCAATTGTGCGCCGCCCTACTGGACTCCCGATCACGGCCGGATTGTGATACAGCCTGGAAGCGAACCAGGGTCTGTATTGACGCATCTAGCATTGAAATGTAGTGCCTTAGACCGCTGTGCCACTCAGGAGGCTACTACATGATACAAAAATTGTCCCTATACCCATCATGAGGTTGCTACAACCTAGCCTATGAATAAAAGTTTACAACGTAGGTGCACACAGGTCGAGAAACAAACGTGAGGTGACAGACAGTGACACATTCAATACAGCCTTGCACACTCTTGCTTGCATCTAGCTGATATAGGGTGTAATCATTAGTCCAACAGTTGCAAACAAGAGTTTCTATTGGACAAATTCAGGTATGTTTATCTCCGTTTTGTTCCGCTTGCATCCATTTAAGAAATGTTTTTCAACAGAATCGGCAGAATTAATACACCCCTGATCACGCGTAAGCAGAGGTGGGTAGAGTAGCCAAAAATTGTACTCAAGTAAAAGTACTGTTACTTCAGAATAATATGACTCAAGTAAAAGTAAAAAGTAGTCATCCAAATCATTACTTGAGTAAGAGTAAAAAAGTACTTGGTGAAAAAACTACTCAAGTACTGAGTAACTGTTGAGTAACGTCTGATTTATTTTTTAACACAAGACAACAATCAGACAGACAAAAATACAAAATAATCATCTTTAATGAATTACAAAATAGCTTAAATTAAAATAATTCAGGTAAATTCAAGTATTAAAAAATAAAATAATAATAAATAAAAAATAAATAAGCACAAGTAACACAAATTTCCAAACCTTTATACTTTTTTTACCAGGCAGAACTAGAACGAGGCAGCCCATAAACTCTCATAAACTGTGTGTGTCTCCACAGTGACAGAACAACAGAAGGAAACACACAAACATTTCATACCAGGCATGCTGAACAGAAAACTGCACACCAGAAGGAAGCGGTCAACGTAAAATAATCAATAGGTGTTGATTAGGCCTACTCAGTACCTTTGTATTGCATGGCAAGCAACAGCCCTTTTTCTGTGTGCCTAGAAATGAATACTCTGATCTGTGATTAGGCCACACTGCACATCTCACTGAGCAGAGGAAAAGAGCAGCAGTACACATCAACTGAAAAAACACCAGTCCATGATAGATGGCCAAATAAAACAATATTGCAGGCCTAGTATCCCAGAACACAAATTAAGCTGAATGCATGTTCTCTAAAAGGCATTAGAGGAGAGTGATGTAGTTGTAGATCGGGCATTATGTTTACTTCCAGCTCCAATATCTAACAAGAAAAGTCAGCAAAAAAAAGTCACACTAACTATATTGCCACCCTGTGGTTTGTCACTGACACACTATAATCCTAAATGACAGTAACATTATACAGAGTTATATAGGTCAATGTCTACTGGTTCACATTTGAATTGATAAACAAGTATATTTACCAGCATTTAAGATGTTCTCCTCTGTGGTCCAGGATGTTCTGAATCTTGGTAGGAGTATTGCTGCTGCAATCAGCTCAGGCTCTTTCATGACGTCTCCAAAACGTTTCTGGATCCCTTGCTGCAGGGCGTGAACAAGAGGTGTACACATTTTGCAAGTTGACTCCAACTTCTTCAACTTGTCCCGCAACTGGTAAAGTGTTGGCAGCAGGAGGCCCATATGCACAGATGATTCCCCTTGGAGGATATTAAGGGCCATGGCAACAGGCTTCATCACAGCAGCATACTCGACCAAAAACCCATTTTCAGCTGGATTGAACCTATAAAAGATGTAACGATAAAACAATTACTTATAGCTATTTCTGGTACAATGTCTTTATTATGCATTGTACATGTTAAATACAAAATATATATATATATATTTCATTCAAGTCATCCACAATTGTCACACCACCATGCAAAGAAAACTTAGTTACTTGAGACAAGTGGATTCACCCATTAATCAGCAAGGCTTATTTACTTTTATTATTCTTTAAAAACAAAATATACATTTTGTCAACTTACATCTTTATCTTTAATGCTGTGCAGACATTGCGAATTGCTTGTTCTCCTTGCTCTCGGTGAATGTGCACAATCCTTTCTACAGCGAGGAACAGGGAGCTCCAGCGTGTCTGATTGGGTCGGAGAAACTGCAGCGTGCATTCACGTTCCACTGTTTCACGAGCCATGGTTGACCTGCTGGTTTTAGTCCAAAGAGCATGACATTTTGCAAAAGCAGACCGAGACAGCCTCTTGTAGGTTTCGTTTGCAGCTCCTCCTGCAGCAGTGGCATCAACTGTGGATATAAGATTGAGGAGATGGCATGCACACTTTTGGTGCCTTGGAAGTTGGTACTCAAGGCCTGTGTTGTCATCCAGAATTGCACACATCTTGATACTCCACCTCTGACTCACTCTGATCTTCTGTTGCATCATCAAGGGTGGAGTCACTCTCCTCTTGTACATTGATGGCTTCCTCCTCTTTCTCCTCACCATATAATTGAAAGGAAGTTTGAGCCACTGTCTGTTGTCGTCCTGGTCACTTTTTCCCTGATGTGGTACTCAGAATGTATTTCCTCTAATGCAGCAGCAAGGACATCAAACGTGTGCGAGCCTTTGACAGGTCTACAAGCCAATGTGGAGTGCCTCTCCAGTGAGGTGTTGTCTATCCAGTGACAGGTGACACCTAAGTAGCTACGTTAGCAACATAGTTCACAGCACTCAGCTTTTTGATGATTATGCTCTTCTTGTGTTTTGCAGCTTCTTGTATTCTTGTGCATAACGTTTTCCTTGTCATTACTGTATGAGGTTGCAAGGTTTCTATCAAAGTATTGAAGGATGGCGTCTCAACCACAGAAAATGGTTGGTTGGCCTCACATACAAAATTTAGCATCAGCTTGTCAAGCGTTGCTTGTGTTACCCGCCCTGGGGCAGCAAAGGCTGTGATTTTTGCATTTTTCACAAGAGTATGACTGGAAGAGGAGGACTTACGCTTTCTGTGGTTCTCTAGTAAGTCTGTGTACTTTGCCAGTTTGTTGGGGTGAATCCTCTGTGGACAAAAAAAACATCTGTGAGGCTACAGGGAGATCAAGACATTAAAAGAGACGTATTATCACATCAAATGTGGATATATATATATAGAAAATGTTTAAAACATATGTAACCTAAAAGACAAACATTCGCCTATCCACAGCAAAAAAAAACGAATTTAGGAAACTTACCGCTACATGTTTACTCAAGTTAGATGTTGAGTTCTTGAATGCTGAAATGTCCGTTTGTTTTGGTAGACACAGAAGACACCGCATAATGTAGCTGTTCTTTCGCACTTTTACTAAGGTAAACATGCTTTCAATATGAGGCCAGGGGTGCGGGTGTTCCTCCTCGTCTGTGTCTGCATAATAATAATCGGCTAATTCTGACATTTTTGTGTTGCTATGACTGTAAAGCCAACCCGTCCCGCCACTGAGATTGAGTATGGTAAAGTGACGAGACTGCACAACTACGTTTGATTGGTGAAACACAGTCACGTGGTAGAGCCTTAGCGGAAGTCTCTCTCTCTCTGTCAAAATAAAACATTAAAATAAGGCATATGCGGGGGGATAAAGACAATGACGCGTAGAATACCAAAGAGGTCAAAAGAAAAGTAACGACCTCATTGTAGCCTAATGTAGCGGAGTAAGAGTACAGTTTCTTCTTCACAAATCTACTCAAGTAAAAGTAAAAAGTATAGTGATTTAAAACTACTCCTAGAAGTATAATTTTTTCAAAAACTTACTCAAGTAAATGTAACGGAGTAAATATAACTCGTTACTACCCACCTCTGCGCGTAAGCACAGTTCACTTTCATGGCAGCCACGTTGTATTCCTTCTCGCATCTATGTGCTCTCCTCCTCTCACCTTTCACCGTGTGGACTTCAAGGCACAACACATCAGCTGTATGTGACCAGGCGAAAAAACCTTTCCAAGCCAAACCATATCATAACTGCTACACACAACCTACAGTGAGGGAAAAAAGTATTTGATCCCCTGCTGATTTTGTACGTTTGCCCACTGACAAAGACACGATCAGTCTATAATTTTAATGGTAGGTTTATTTGAACAGTGAGAGACAGAATAACAACAAAAAAATCTAGAAAAACACGTCAGAAATGTTATAAATTGATTTGCATTTTAATGAGGGAAATAAGTATTTGACCCCCTCTCAATCAGAAAGATTTCTGGCTCCCAGGTGTCTTTTATACAGGTAACGAGCTGAGATTAGAGCACACTCTTAAAGGGAGTGCTCCTAATCTCACCTTGTTACCTGTATAAAAGACACCTGAGAGCCAGAAGCAATCAATCAATCGAATTCCAAACTCTCCACCATGTCCAAGACCAAAGAGCTCTCCAAGGATGTCAGGGATAAGATTGTAGACCTACACAAGGCTGGAATGGGCTACAAGACCATCACCAAGCAGCTTGGTGAGAAGGTGACAACAGTTGGTGCGATTATTTGCAAATGGAAGAAACACAAAAGAACTGTCAATCTCCCTCAGCCTGGGGCTCCATGCAAGATCTCACCTCGTGGAGTTGCAATGATCATGAGAACGGTGAGGAATCAGCCCAGAACTACACGGGAGGATCTTGTCAATGATCTCAAGGCAGCTGGGACCATAGTCACCAAGAAAACAATTGGTAACACACTACGCCGTGAAGGACTGAAATCCTGTAGCGCCCGAAAGGTCCCCCTGCTCAAGAAAGCACATATACAGGCCGTCTGAAGTTTGCCAATGAACATCTGAATGATTCAGAGGAGAACTGGGTGAAAGTGGCACAGTGACTCCCGATTGGCGCAGTGGTCTAAGGCACTGCATCGCAGTGCTAGCTGTGCCACTAGAGATCCTGGTTTGAGTCCAGGCTCTGTCGCCAGCCGCGACCGGGAGACCCATGGGCGGTGCACAATTGGTCCAGCATCGTTCAAGGTAGGGGAGGGTTTGGCCGGCAGGGATGTGGGTTCGTTTCCCATGGGGGGCCAGTATGAAAAAAAAAAAAAAACATGTATGCATTCACTAACTGTAAGTCGCTCTGGATAAGAGTGTCTGCTAAATGACTAAAATGTAAAGTGTTGTGGTCAGATGAGACCAAAATCGAGCTCTTTGGCATCAACTCAACTCACCGTGTTTGGAGGAGGAGGAATGCTGCCTATGACCCCAAGAACACCATCCCCACCGTCAAACATGGAGGTGGAAACATTATGCTTTGGGGGTGTTTTTCTGCTAAGGGGACAGGACAACTTCACCACATCAAAGGGATGATGGACGGGGCCATGTACCGTCAAATCTTGGGTGAGAACCTCCTTCCCTCAGCCAGGGCATTGAAAATGGGTCGTGGATGGGTATTCCAGCATGACAATGACCAAAAACACACGGCCAAGGCAACAAGGGAGTGGCTCCAGAAGAAGCACATTAACGTCCTGGAGTGGCCTAGCCAGTTTCCAGACCTTAATCCCATATAAAATCTGTGGAGGGAGGTGAAGGTTCGAGTTGCCAAATGTCAGCCTCGAAACCTTAATAACTTGGAGAAGATCTGCAAAGAGGAGTGGGACAAAATCCCTCCTGAGATGTGTGCAAACCACTTGGCCAACTACAAGAAACGTCTGACCTCTGTGATTGCCAACAAGGGTTTTGCCACCAAGTACTAAGTCATGTTTTGCAGAGGGGTCAAATACTTATTTCCCTCATTAAAATGCAAATCAATTTATAACATTTTTGACACGCTTTTTTCTGTATTTTTTTATTGTTATTCTGTCTCTCACTGTTCAAATAAACCTACCATTAAAATTATAGACTGATCATGTCTTTGTCAGTGGGTAAACATACAAAATCAGCAGGGGATCAAATACTTTTTTCCCTCACTGTACATCGTTGTCACCATATTAGTTTAAGTAATGTCATAGTCAACCTAGCTAATACAACTAACGTGTTAGTAAACCCGCTACAATCATGCAGTAACGTTACAGTGTACAGTCAGTAAGCAGTTTAGCACTTACACCAGCAGGCCCAAGTGGAAATACATTTGTAAAACCAAAAGCTTAACTTGACTTGGAAGATGTCCAATGTTGTGTTGGATAGTCATAGCCAGCTAGCTAACATAGCATCCCTCTGTTTGAGCAGGGTGTTTGAGTACGCTAAACTAGCTAGCTGCATTTGCTAGCTAAGTAAGTGAAACTGAACGTGCTTTTTTTTTATTGAAATCTCTCTCTATCTCTCTCTTGCTTCTCCTTCATTTTGGAGAAGAAAATCAATTAGTTCAAAACTGTCTTTCTCTCTCTTTGAGGTAGCTACTCACCACATTGTATGCGCTGCAGTGCTAGCTAGCTGTAGCGTATGCTTTCAGTACTAGATTCATTTTCTGATCCTTTGATTGGGTGGACAACATGTCAGTTCATGTTGCAAGAGCACTGCTAGGTTGGAGGACGTCCTCCGGAAGTTGTCATAATTACTGTGTAAGTCTATGGAAGGGGGTGAGAACCATGAGTCTCCTAGGTTTTGTATTGAAGTCAATGTCCCCGGAGGAGAGGCGAAGGTCAAGTCATGCGTCCTCTGGAACATGACCCGCCAAACCGCACTTCTTATCACCCGCTCGCTTAACCCGGAAGCCAGCCTCACCAATGTGTCGGAGGAAACACCATTCAACTGACGACCGAAGTCAGACTGCAGGCGCCCGGCCCGCCACAAGGAGTCGCTAGAGCGCAATGAGCTAAGTAAAGCCCCCCCAGCCAAACCCTCCCCTAACCCGGACGACACTGGGCACCGCCCTAAGGGATTGAACCCCAGGCTGTAGTGACGCCGCAACACTGCGATGCAGTGCCTTAGTCTGCTGCGCCACTCAGGAGGCCCAAAATAGTGTGTTTAAATCAATTATTTGGTGACGGGATTATATTTAGTATAGTTTGATCTAAAATATATAACTTTTTAAATGTTTAAAAATATATATTTTTATTAAATTCACTGAGGAGGATGGTCCTCCCCTTCCTCCTCTGAGGAGCCTCCACTGGTTATTGTGGATTGGGCTGCATTTTGATGACTCTGCTATCCTACTCTTAGATATTACAAAATGAAGAAGGGAGAGCATGTCTCCTCAATGATGTCCATATCTACTGTATGTGATGTAAAGTTGCATATCCCCTTTATATACAATCTGGTTGGAGCTATAACCACTGTGTCCACACAGTTTTCCCTAGTGACCACTGTGTGGCCTGAGGGTAAGAGGAGTGAAAGACATTGATTGTCAAAAACAATACAATAATACTCTTCCCCTCTGAGTAATATATCCTCATATCCTCTAGGAGAGAATACAATCCTGTTGATTGACCACACGTGAAATGATCTCTCACCACAGCACACAACATCACATTAGCGAGTGGTAGAATCCTACAGTACATACAGTAACTGAGCTGGCATGGCTATTAGTGTGTGACGGGAATGGTGATTAATTCCCATGATGCCCTTCATGCTAAACAGAGGAAGCTGATTGGGCATTTTGATGGACAGAGCAGGGCAGGCAGTGAAGGGGGGAAAGGGAGGTAATTTATGGGTTCCCCTGGAAACCAAATTTAGCTTTTGAAGAGAAAAAGGATGAAAAAAGGTCATTTTGTTCTGTTTGACCTTATGGCACTCTGTAATGAAGGGGGCCCTCCCTCCTTTCCCCTGTCTTTATCTCCTGAACATCCCTCATCCTTTGTTCTCCCTTTGTCTCTCTCTCAATGTACCGCCCTCTTTCTTTCTCTACGTACATGCATCAGCTCTCTCACAGAGTAATAAATACATTTGAGATAAAGCTTCAAAAAGTTTGCTGCTGAAGGCCAGTTGTGATGTGAAAGAGCAACAGTGGTGATCCATACATTCTCACTCTATTAGATGTGTGTGTGTGTGATTGTATTTGTGTGTGTGTGTGTTGTTTGCCTGACGCGTGTGTGTGTTTGGGTGTGTGACAAGTATCATTTCACAGAAGCGGTACTGTCAGATAAACGATGTGGCCCGGGGAGAAATGCGCTTATCAGGCACAATGTAGCACTGGAGCAGGAGGCCATAAAACAAGGGAGGGCTATGAAACAGAAATAAATAAGGAGAAAGGAAGAACGCAGGAGTAAATAGATAAATGGACTGTGGAGAGCAGCCATTACTCATGTTTACAGGTTGGTGACACCAGGGTTTTATTTATCTCTTAACCACAGAGAGAGCTAGGGGAAATGCTCAAAGGTAATGGTGTGTTAGAGAATCAAATTAGACTTGGCTGGCACTGTGAGGCCTTTTAACCCACGCTTACACACAAATACACGTACACATATACAGTGTGCTTGCACACACACCTACACCATCGTACAAATGTAACATTTCAGACACACAAACACACACACACAAAGGCTTTGTATATTCACACATGTATGCACACACACACTCACACTCACACTCACACTCACACTCACACTCACACTCACACTCACACACATACATTCACAGGATTTGGATACTCACACACTTGTGCGCACACACATATACATGCACGCACACATTAATCACACATTAATCAATGTCTCACTCAGTCTAGTGGGGCAGTGTTAAACAAGATCAATGTTAAATTGTGTGTGTTTGCGTGTGCTTCCATGTGTGTATTGACACTGCATGTGTTTGCACGTGCATGTGTTAATTTGTGTAAATAGATGGGGAGTTCTTAACTGCTCTGTTTTTGTTTTCATTGTGTTTAGCCTAATTGTGTTTCATGGCAGGCTTATGGAGCTAGTGCCCGTGGCTTAATTTATTAGCATGGTTTCTCTAAACCTCTGGATATTCAAATTTGACACCCATAAATATAGACCTATAAATACAGATTCCTCCCTCTTAGTGGCTCCAAAGTCCATGACGAGGTCTTTATTAGCCTGCACAGTATGTCTCACAGTGTTGTCTCAACCACAATCCATCTGCAGATTGTTATCATTGGTTGATCAGAAGTGGGCTGTGCTGTCAGACAGTATCTGCTAGTATCTGCTCAATTACTGTAACAGTCTGGCCCTGACTTAACTCAATCTTCTCTCAAAAACAACATGGTTTCTGCGTTATTATATTACCCTTATGGAGATGCTCTCACTCCAATCCTCTACCTTTCTCTACTCTTCCCTAGCTTTACTCCTTTCTCCTGTTCCAGAGACCGAATAGCAAAGCTAACATCAAATCAATGCAGTTGTCTCACTGTGCCTAATTACTGGTGCCTGGATAAGCCCATGTACCTGCAGAGGGTGCTTGGTTGTCTGAAGGTGTTGCACAGCTTATACCCAGGCAAAATCCCAATGGCAGGAAGAGTTAGAGTATTTGGAATGGTATTCCCTTACAAAAAAAACATAGCTGTTTTCACATGTTGAGCTTAAATTTCACGTTAAACCATATTTTCACATGTATTACATTTAGAGTTAACATCTTAACACCACCTTTTCACATGTGAGGAGAATAACATGTTTTCACCTCAAATGTGAATTGCAGTTTCACATGTGAAATTTGTGGTTTCACATGTTAAAAATGTTCACATGTGAGAATCGGATAGAGTTCACATGTTAATCTGCTCTATTCAACGTGATCCGCTTTAGCCGACTTTTTCCACATTGTTATGTTACAGCCTTATTTTAAAATTGATTTTTACAAAAAATCCTCATCAATCTACACACAATACTCCATAATGAAAAAGCGAAAACAGGTTTTTAGAAATTTTTGCAAATGTATTACAAATTAAAAAATGGAAATACCTTATTTACATAAGTATTCAGACCCTTTGCTATGAGACTCGAAATTGAGCTCAGGTGCATCCTGTTTCCATTGATCATCCTTGAGATGTTTCTACAACTTAATTGGAGTCCACCTGTTGTAAATACAATTGATTTGACATTATTTGGAAAGGCACACACCTGTCTATATAAGATCCCTCAGTTAACAGTGCATGTCAGAGCAAAAATCAAGCCAAGAGGTCGAAGGAATTGTCCGTAGAGCTCCGAGACAGGATTGTGTCGAGGCACAGATCTGGGGAAGGGTACCAAAAAATGTCTGCAGCATTGAAGGTCCCCAAGAACAGAGTGGCCTCCATCATTCTTAAATGGAAGAAGTTTGGAACCACCAAGACTCTTCCTAGAGCTGGCCACCCGGCAAAACTGAGCAATCGGGAGAGAAGGGCCTTGGTCAGGAAGGTGACCAAGGTCACTCTGACAGAGCTCCAGAGTTCCTCTGTGGAGATGGGAGAACCTTCCAGTAGGACAACCATCTCTGCAGCACTCCACCAATCAGGCCTTTATGGTAGAGTGGCCAGACAGAAGCCACTCCTCAGTAAAAGGCTCATCACAGCCCGCTTGGAGTTTGCCAAAAGGCACCTAAAGGACTCTCAGACCATGAGAAACAGCATTCTCTGGTCTGATGAAACCAAGATTGATCTCTTTGGCCTGAATGCCAAGTGTCACGTCTGGAGGAAACCTGGCACCATCCCTACGGTAAAGCATGGTGGTGGCAGCATCATGCTGTGTAGATGTTTTTCAGCGGCAGGGACTGGGAGACTAGTCAGGAACGAGGGAAAGATGAACAGAGCAAAGTACAGAGAGATCCTTGAGGAAAAACTGCTCCAGAGCGCTCAGGACCTCAGACTGGGGCGAAAGTTCACCTTCCAACAGGACAACGACCCTAAGCACACAGCCAAGACAACGCAGGAGTGGCTTCGGGACAAGTCTCTGAATGTCCTTGAGTGGCTCAGCCAGAGCCTGGACTTGAACCCGATCTAACATCTCTGGAGAGACCTGAAAATAGCTGTGCAGCGATGCTCCCCATCCAACCTGATAGAGCTTGAGAGGATCTGCAAAGAAGAATGGGAGAAACTCCCCAAATACAGGTGTGCCAAGCTTGTAGCGTAATACCCAAGAAGACTCAAGGCTGTAATCGCTGCCAAAGGTGCTTCAACAAAGTACTGAGTAAAGGGTCTGAATACTTATGGAAATGTGATATTTCTGTTTTTTATTTTTAATACATTTGCAAAAATGTCAAAAAAACTGTTTTTACTTTGTCATTATGGGGTATTGTGATGAGGAAAAAAACGTTTAAATCCATTTTAGAATAAGGCTGTAACGTAACAAAATGTGCAAAATGTCAAGGGGTCTGAATACTTTCCGAATGCACTGTAGCAGTTGTTTTGACAGTTGTTTTGACAAAATGAATTTGCAGTTTCACATGAAAGAAAACTCTACATTTGCTCCAATTTTCATAAGTAAATGTAAACAAACACTGTAATTCCTAAACACATAGTTAAAACTATAATTTTGATATCATGGATGGTCAGTCTTTGCATCCATAGTGTATTCTATGGATTTGAGAGTGGTTGCATTTCTCCAGCCCCTTTCCTCAGCTTTCCACATTTTACATTTACATTTTAGTCATTTAGCAGACGCTCTTATCCAGAGCGACTTACAGTTAGTGAGTGCATACATTTTTCATTTTTCACCAATACTGTGACGGGAGAACTTTGTTAATGTTTGAATTAAGGATTGCCACGTTAAACACCTTTAAAAGAGTAAAAGTGTTATTATATGGCGCAGTCCTCTACTGAGTGAGTTACTTTTGTGCCATTACAGTTTTTTTCGATTTCTAACAAGCATTGTTCAATACTGCAGATACATTTGCAAAACTCTAAATACAGTTATCAAAACAACATGCAATTTGGCAATGCACATCCTACATGTCTCAAAAGCAAATCTTTCTACCAAATGAAAGCTAACAGTCTCTCACGACATGCACACTTTGTCATTCATAGTTTCATTTACATTTTAAGCATTTAGCAGACGCTCTTATCCAGAGTGACTTACAGTTAGTGAGTGCATACATTATTATTATTTAGTTTTTCATACTGGCCCCCCGTGGGAATCGAACCCACAACCCTGGCCTTGCGAACACCATGTTCTACCAACTGAGCTACACAGCTGCCGGTCATTCCCTCCCCTACCCTGGACCAATTGTGCGCCGCCCCATGGGTCTCCCGGTAACGGCCAGCTACGACAGAGCCTGGATTCGAACCAGGATCTCTAGTGGCACAGCTAGCACTGCGATGCAGTGCCTCAGACCACTGCGCCACTCGGGAGGATGACCTACAAAACTCTAAAAACAGCTACCACTTGAAAATGTGTCAATTTGTCTTAGATGAACCAACAGTCATTTTTACAAAAGAAGTGGCAAACCTGTACTGTACAGAATGTCCTGCAAGATATGTAAAGAAATTAAGCAGAAAGGCTGCAATATGCTTCAATACAATTTACTGTATTTTTGCTAATTACTGTATTTTGCTTTTTGCAGAGTAATTCCAAAATACACAAAAATAAATAATTCCAGTACTGTAAAACAAACAAAAAGTGCATACACACTATGAATATGCATAGCATATTGTCCAAATGAAACAGATATATAACAATGCTAGTGTAGTGTCTAAACAGTTTATGACTTTGCTGACGTTTGCAAATGGTGTGTTAGAGGAAGTTGACTCAGCTTGCGGAAGCATCTGGAAAGCATTACTATAGGGGCCCCCTAAAACAGAGAAAGTATGTTATGTGGCGTCCTGGGATTGGTTTATGGGAAAACCACCCATATCATGTTACAGATTATAAATACCATGGTTGGAACAAAGGACGAGGAGGAACAACATTAGAGATTGGGTCAGTTGTTCTCCAGATGTCTGCAGGAGTCTGTAAATTGACGCTGAAATCTTTGGTGTAATAAACTATTATAATCAAGGACAGTGTCAGCGGATTTCTTGTCATCACAGCATAATTAGCATCGTTATTTCGATACCACACTAGTCAACCCTGTCTGCTGCATTGGACCACAAGTTCTCATCCACATCACACCGTATGGCCTCTCGCGCAATACACCTGGGAAAGAATCTCTTTGCATGCCTGATCCATCCCTGGCAATCTTCTGCAGAGATATCCAGGCATCCTGCATTCATTGCATCCAAGAGTGACATTTGATAATGTGGATGGTGGTCATAAACTTTCAGCTCCATGAGGAAAATAATTATTCTATGGGGTTGAGGAAGGGAGAGTAAGGGGGAGGAAAAGTGACTCTCTGACTGCATGGGAGTGGTGAAATGCCACATTGTACAATACAATCACCCAGGTTTCCATATTTCTTCTGACTTGCCCTCTTTCTTCACCTGGCAAAGCCTTCCATAGAGGTCATCCATGAATGAAATAAGGCACTCTGTGTTGTATGGCCCAATTAGTGGTTTATGTAACAGCAATCCTTCAGAGGATATTTCGGTACACATTGTGATGTTGGCACCCCTCTGGCCCGGGACATTCACTGTTGCTCTTTTCCCAATCACATTCCTTCCACGTCGGCGTGTTTTGGCCATGTTAAAACCAGCCTCATCCACAAAGACGAACATGTGGGGTGTTGGCTTCAAGCTCCATGACACTCTAAAATATTGTAAATCCACAGGGCAACATAACAGTTATTCTATAACAGTAGTTTACATTACAGTATACTGTAACTGAAATCACTGCTGAGTGTGCAGTGCTCTGGTGGGTTTTGTTTACAGTAAAAACAGTACTGTATTACAGGATATAGACATCTTACCTGGACATATTGGTACCGGAGTTCCATGACACGATCAGAGTTCCTCTCAAATGGAACAGTGTACACCTGCTTCATGCTGATATGATGCTTTGTCAAGACTTTAGCAATGGTTGTCGTGCTTACTCTTTCAACATTTTGAAATGTATTATTGTCTGCCAACACTCTCTCTTGAATTTCTCTGAGTTTTATGGCATTGTTGCTAATGACCATGTCAACAATTACAGCTTCCTGCTGAGCAGAGAAAATCCTACCTCTAGCCCTCCATTTGGTATCCGTTGGGTCCTAAAACAGAAATACAATTACCCACAAGTGGTTCGGAGAGCTTTTGCTCGATTTAATACTTTACAGTAATATTCAGTACAGTTAGATGCCCATGCAGAATGCATATCTTACCTGTTAGTTTGCTGGAAGGTTCTTATAATAGATTACACAGTTGAGCGTTGCAAATTTGGCTTCACTCTGAGACCAGCATCTCTCATTGATAGACCATGATTGACAACATGATCAATGATTGTAGGCCTAATCTCATCTGACACTACAACTCTGGGTCTTCCCCTCAGTCGTCTTCCACCACGGATACGTAATCCTCTGCCTCTCCCGGCAACTCTTCCACCTCTGTAAGCCACTACACGATCTCTGGCTGGGTCCATGTTTATGTAAAATATATTCCAAAGATGTCCCCTTTTGTAGAGATGGAAATGACATTAAAATGTAAAACACCTGGGTAGGTCTTCAGTTACGTAATGTAGAATGAAAATCAGCTGTGAATAATTAAGAGTTATTGTTATTTTTTTATTTTTTATTTTAGAATTTCTATTTTGCTTTTACTGTAGCAATGTAAAGAATTGCAGTCTAATTCAATTTTCAGTAGCTTTTGAACTTGAGTTTAACAGTTTTGATAAGGGTATTTTAACATTTGTAAAATGGTCTGTAGATACATAGAGTTTTGTTGGTAAATGTGTTTTTGTGAGACAAGTATTTATGTAATTTGAAAGATGTTGTCATTGAATGCATTTTGTGTCAAAGCAATGACAAATTATCCACAGGTTGCCACATAGTGTTGTTGTGATAACTGTATTTAGAGTTTTGCACATGTATCCGCAGTATTGAACAATGCTTGTTAGCAATCGAAAAAACTCTAATAGCAAGCAAAACTTTGGAAGTCGAGAACCAAATTCTTAGTATTGCAAACAAAAAGAATGATATTGAAAGCAAAACATAAACCCAAAAAGATTGATAGCAAAACAAAATATTGCAAGGAAATAATTTTGAAATGTGAGTGCAAATGAATTGTAAATGCCCAAAAAATGTTTTTAGTGAAACATTTGTTATGATATCGCAAAAAAAAAAATCCAGTTGCAAGTTTGGGCACCTTCAATCCAGAAACACAGCACCCTGCATCCCTCTGCTGGTTTGCATCTGAAGCTAAGCAGGGTTGGTCCCTTGATGGAAGACCAGATGTAGCTGAAAGTTGTAAAAAAGTTTCATGTGAATTTTTTTCGTAAGGGTTGGTATTCTGATGACAGTCCAGGTATCTTCCAGTAAGACAGCTGAAGTGTAATACATGTCTCTCTGTGTGCTGTTGGAAATCCTGCTCCTAATACCAGTGTTTGGGATAACAGTACATTTTGTTATCTCGTTCAGTGTGAGCATGTTTGAGTGTAGTCCCCTGTAGCTCAGTTGGTAGAGCATGGCGCTTGCAATGCCAGGGTTGTGGGTTTGTTACTCACGGGGGGCCAGTATGAAAATGTATGCACTTACTAACTGTAAGTAGCTCTGGATAAGAGCGTCTGTCACGATCGTCAGGGAGAGACCAATGCGCAGCGTGATGAACGAACATGTTTACTTTATTAAATTAAAGTGCACACACGAAACAACAAAACAATAAACGACTCGTGAAGTCCACGGTAACAATGACCGACAAGGAACAAGAACCCACAAACACAAAAGGAAAACAGACAGTATAAATATGGCTCCCAATCAGAGACAACCAGCCAACAGCTGACACTCGTTGCCTCTGATTGGGAGTCACTCAGGCAAACATAGAAATACACAACCTAGAACCCCCAACATAGAAATAGAACACATAGAATGAACACACCCTGGCTCAACATATAGAGTCCCAGAGCCAGGGTGTGACAGTACCCCCCCCCTAAAGGCGCGGACTGCGACCGCGCCTCAATAAGAGCAAAACAGGGGAGGGCTGGGTGGGCATACCTCCTCGGCGGCGGTTCTGGCTCCGGCCTTGCCCACCACCCTCCAATAATCCCCCCATAGCGCCCCTGGTCCGGTCTGGCCCCGCTGGCTGGAGCTGACCTGAACGTAGCAGGAACGGCTAGCTTCAGCTCCGTTGTGGAGCAGTTGAGCGGTACCTGATTTGGCACCGATGACCCAGGCACGGGTTGTGCCGGACTGACGACGCGCACCCCTGGCTTGGTGCGTGAGGCAGGAACGGACCGGACCGGGCTGACGATGCGCACCCCTGGCTTGGTGCGTGGAGCAGCAACGGGCCGGACCGGGCTGACGATACGCACCCCTGGCTTGGTGCGAGTAGCAGGAACGGGCTGGACCAGGCTGACGACTCGCACCCCTGGCTTGGTGCGAGTAGCAGGAACGTTCTGGACCAGGCTGACGACTCGCACCCCTGGCTTGGTGCGAGTGGCAGGAACAGGCCGGGCCGGGCTGGCGACTCGCACCCCTGGCTTGGTGCGAGTGGCAGGAACAGGCCGGGCCGGGCTGGCGACGCGCACCGTAGGCTTGGTGCGAGTGGCAGGAACAGGCCGGGCCGGGCTGGCGACGCACACCGTAGGCTTGATGCGAGTGGCAGGAACAGGCCGGGCCGGGCTGGCGACGCGCACCGTAGACTTGGTGCGTGGAGCAGGGACAGGCCGGGCTGGGCTGGCGACGCACCCCGTAGGCTTGGTGCGTGGAGCAGGGACAGGCCGGGCTGGGCTGGCGACGCACACCGTAGGCTTGGTGCGTGGAGCAGGGACAGGCCGAACCGGGCTGTGGAGACGGATAGGAGACCTGGAGTGAAGAGCGGCCACAACCCGTCCTGGCTGAATGCCTACCCTCACACACTCTGTGTGAGGCATCCGCACAGGACGTACAGGGCTGTGTACCCGTACTGGCATAACAGCACGTGACACTGGAGCAGGATATCCGGGACCGCGGAGAGGCATTGGAGACCACGAGCGTTGAGCCGGCACACTCCGTCCTGGCTGCATACCCCCCTTCGCACGACACGTGCGGGGTGCTCGCACAGGACGTACAGGACTATGCCGGACCACTCGTGGCACAGTACGCCGCTCCGCATACCGCGGAACCTGCCCCGTCCCATGCTGCCATGTCTGAGTACGGGAAGTTGGTTCCGCTCTCCATCCAGGCTCCGCCAACCTGCCTTCTGGCCCCCCTAACCCGGTGGCCTCCTCTCCAAATCACCCTGTGGCAGCCTCCTGCTGCCCAGCCGCCCATGCCATGTGCCCCCCCCTAAAAATTTTTTTGGGTTGCCTCTCGTCCGTCCGACGATGGCACTGCTGACGCCGCTGCTCCTCTCTCGCCAGGGCCTTAATCCTAGCCCAAGGTCCCTTGCCCCCGAGCATGTCCTCCCAGGACCACGATTTGCCCACCTGGGCCATCGCCAACCTCTCCATCTCCTTACCCGGCGCTTCCTCCCATGTCCAGTCTGCCTGCTCCTGGACACGCTGCTTGGTCCTTTTATGGTGGGTTCTTCTGTCACGCTCGTCTACGGAGGAGGACCAAGGCGCAGCGTTGAAGGCAAACATCTTCTTTATTTAATAAATGATCACACGATCAAAACAACAAAACGAAACCGTGACGTCCCTGGTTACATACACCAACCAACACGGAACAAGAAACCACCAACACAAAGTGAAAGACAGACAGTTAAATATGGCTCCCAATCAGAGACAACCAGCTGTCACTCGTTGCCTCTGATTGGGAGTCACTCAGGCCAACATAGAAATACAAACATAGAATTACACACCCTGGCTCAACATAACAGTGTGCCCAGAGCCATGGCGTGACAGTACCCCCCCCAAAGGCGCGGACTCCGACCGCGCCAACTAAATACCACAGGGGAGGGACCGGGTGGGCACTCCGCCTAGGCGGCGGATCCGGCTCCGGGCATGATCCCCACTCCTTCTCTAACCCCCCAAAGTACCCCTGGTCCGATCTGGCCCTGCTGACCAGAGCTGAACTGAACACTGGTGGAGCGGATTGCTCTAGCTCCGGCGTGACGCAGCACCTGACCGGTGCCGGACCCGCCACCGGTGGAACAGGCACGGGCCGTGCCGGACTGACGACGCACACCACTGGCTTGGTGTGGGGAGCAGGAGCGGGCCGAGCCGGGCTGACGAAACACACCACTGACTTGGTGCGGGGAGCAGGAGCGGGCCGGACCGGGCTGACGAAGCTCACCACTGACTTGGTGCGGGGAGCAGGAACGGGCCGTGCCGGGCTGACGACGCGCACCACTGACTTGGTGCGGGGAGCAGGAACGGGCCGGACAGGGCTGACGAAACGCACCACAGACTTGGTGCGGGGAGCAGGAATGGGCCGGACTGGACTGGCGACGCGCACCACAGACTTGGTGCGGAGAGCAGGAACGGGCCGGACAGGGCTGGCGACGCGCCCCACAGACTTGGTGCGGAGAGCAGGAACGGGCCGGACAGGGCTGACGAAACGCACCACTGACTTGGTGCGGGGAGCAGGAATGGGCCGGGCCGAGCTGGCGATGCGCACCGTAGACTTGGTGCGAGTGGCAGGAACAGGCCGGACCGTACTGGGAACACACACCACTGGCCCTACGTGGGGATCAGGAACAGGCCGGACCGGACTGGCAACACACGCCAGTACCTCTCGCCGTGCCTCTACATCTTCCACCCCCTCTTCGACCAGTGGCCCCCGTAACCTGGCGGCCTCCTCTGCCAATCCGCTGGGCCGCTCTGCCGCGGTCTCCTGCTGGCCCGTCGTCCACGGCGTTAGCCCCCCCTAAAAATTTTCTGGGCTTCACTCCTACCCATGGCCAAGGTCTCCATGTCCCTCGCCAGCCGTTCGCCCTTCTGCCACAATGTCAAGCCCCTCTCCTCCTCATCCGGCTTGACCCAGTCGAGGAGGCGAAGGAGATCTGTTAGAGATCTCCCTGGCGATGGCTCCCATGTCCAGTCTGCCTGCTCCTGGACACGCTGCTTGGTCCTTTTATGGTGGGTTCTTCTGTCACGCTCGTCTACGGAGGAGGACCAAGGTGCAGCGTTGAAGGCAAACATCTTCTTTATTTAATAAATGATCACACGATCAAAACAACAAAACGAAACCGTGACGTCCCTGGTTACATACACCAACCAACACGGAACAAGAAACCACCAACACAAAGTGAAAGACAGACAGTTAAATATGGCTCCCAATCAGAGACAACCAGCTGACACTCGTTGCCTCTGATTGGGAGTCACTCAGGCCAACATAGAAATACAAACATAGAATTACACACCCTGGCTCAACATAACAGTGTCCCCAGAGCCAGGGCGTGACAGCGTCTGCTAAATGACTAAAATGTAATGTGTTTGTGAGGCAGGAGAGATTCTCTCTCCGTGTTTTTGGTTTCACTATACTTGTGGGGACCTGAAGTCCTCACAAGGAGAGTAAAACAAGGAACATTTCACCGGTCCTCACAAGGAAATTTAGGGCAGTGGAGGCTCCTCAGAGGAGGAAGGGGAGGACCATCCTCCTCAGTGAATTTCAGAAAAAGAAAACTAGTGAAACATTAAAAAGCTAGCTTCTGTCCTCCTCTGGGTACATTGACTTCAATACCAAACCTAGGAGGCTCGTGGTTCTCATCCGCTTCCATAGACTTACACAGGAATTATGACAACTTGAATGGGAATTGTTTGGTCCCCGCAAGGATAGTAAAACAAAGTGTGTGTGTGTTAGGATTTACTATTCTTGTGGGGACCAGAAGTCCTCACAAAGATAGTAAAACAAGGAAAATGTCGCTGTTCCCCTCAATGAAATCGCAATTTTAGGCATAGGGGTTAGGTTTAGGGTTAGGGTGACAATTAGGGTTAGGGCTAGAATTAGGGTTAAAGTTAGGGGTTAGGGTTAGGAGGTAAGGTTTAGGTTTAGGTTTGGGGTTAGGGTTAGGTTAAGGGTTAGGGTTAGGGGTTAGGGAAAATTGGATTTTGAATGGCAATCAATTGTCTGGTCCTCATAAGGATAGTAAAACAAACGTGTGTGTGTGAGGCAGGAAGGATTGTGTGCGTCAGTGTGTGTCAAGTGATTTCTGTTCTATCCCTGGCGTTGTTTTCCTTTTCCTTAACACATCCCCAGTCACCCAGGTGTCCAGGTATACCCTGGCATTTAGCCTGTTATGGAAATGTGGAGTGGTACTTCCTGCAGGCTAGTTGAATTTCCAGTAATTTCACTGGCCGCAGAGTCCGTCCACTCCATTGGTCGAGGATGCTCTGCAGGATGTTATGTAACGCAGAGAATGTACAATATGTCCAGAGATCTCTCCAATAGATAACAGGTATAAAGCTGCTGTGTTTTGAGACAGTAGTTTTATTGGGCTGTATGATTTTGAGATTGATTTGTGGCATATTGGGACTAGAGGTCATTTTGATTTAAAAAGTATTTTGAAGCTGCCATATCTTTTTATGTCGACTGTTTGTCTCAAGTACCTTGAGGGCATTATTCAAATGTAACATTTATCTTGCTGGGAGTGTGTTGTGATGTGTTTATATGTTGTGTTTATCTGTGCATTTGTGTATGTGTGTGTGTGTGTGTGTGTGTGTGTGTGTGTGTGTGTGTGTGTGTGTGTGTGTGTGTGTGTGTGTGTGTGTGTAATAAACAAAGACAGTGTGCCCTGCAATCGATGTGAGGTGATCTGAGGCCATGGTCAACTTTACCTCACTCACATAAAGATTCTGCCAGAATCACATGCACCCCTCCTCCTACACACATATTGCATCCCAAATGGCACCCTATTCCCTATATAGTGCACTACTTTTGACCAGGTATATCAGCCTGGACTCAGGAGTAAAAATCCAGGACACCCAAATTAGTGTGGTATGTCATGTTTGGTATGGTATGTATTCATTTGTGGATGTCCATCATCCATTTCGTATGATATGTTACGAATTACAATTCATATGATATGTTACGAATTATAATTCGTACAATTTTGTCACGATTTTGCAGTACGAATGATATGTTACGAATTACGATCTGTTGTGGCTAACATTGGCTAGGTGGCTAACACTAACGTTAGCTAAGTGGCTAACATTAGCTAGGCTAGGGGTTAAGGTTAGGGTTAAGGTTAGGGTTAGGAGTTAGGTTAAATGGTTAAGGTTAGGGTTAGGGGAAGGGTTAGCTAACATGCTAAGTAGGTGCAAAGTAGCTAAAAAGTAGTAAGTATAGTAGTTGCAAAGTTGCTAATTAGCTAAAATGCTAAAGTTGTCCGTAGTAAGACACAAACACGCAACCTTTGGGTTTCTAGATGTTAGCGTTATACAACTACCCATCCAACTCGATCAACCACCCTCCTTTTGTTTTTGCCGTAAGTAACCTTCTGTCTTATGTAACCATACCAAACGTAACATATCATACTAATTAGAGTCTCACAGATTTTCATTTACTATGTTACGTCTAGTCAATGAGACCAGTAATGCACTACTACTTTCTCTGTAAGAGTAGATTTGCATTGATCTGGTTTATATGGGGGTTTTCTAGTAATTTCTTGGCTGTTTCCATTTGGTATGGCTTAGCATTCGGTTCTTCATCTAGCCTTAATCAGAGCTGAAGTATGGGAGGTTCAGCCAAGTTCAAGCTCCAATTTAGAGGAGCAATGGAAAGAAAGTGTATTTTCACAACCATTGAATCATATGTTTTGACCATGACAGTTTACAATCTAAGGTAATACCAAGTAATTTTGTCACCTCAACTTGCTCAACAGCCACACCATTCATTACCAGATTCAGCTGAGGTCTAGAACTTTGGGAATGATTTGTACCAAATACAATGCTCTTAGTTTTAGAGATATTCAGGACCAGTTTATTACTGGCCATCCATTCTAAAACTGACTGCACCATTAGGGATAAGCCTCCATCACTGCAGGGCAGACAGGCTCCCAGATTGCAATGGTGACTGTCGTGTTGTTGGAGGGTGCGTGTGTGTGTGCGTACATGCGTGCGTGAGAGAGAGAGAGTGAGAGAGAGAGAGAGAGAGAGCTCTTTTCCTTCCTCCCCCCATATGGTGTGTGTGTGAAGCAGTGGCGGTCGGTGCTATTTAAGATGAGGGAGGATGATACATCTTATTTCTATTACAGCATATTGGATGACTGCCATTCATATTCCACTGACCCAGCTCAATGTAACATTGATAGGTTTAGGCTACTACATGATACTAGCCTATGAGTGAAAATGTACAACGTATGTGAACAGGTCGAGAGAATTTTGAGTAATCAAGGTGACAGACTGTGACACATTCAATACCGCCTTGCACAGTCTTGCTTGCTTCTAACTGATCTAGGGTGTAATCATTAGTCCAACAGTTGCAAATGTGAGTTTCTATTGGACAAATTCAGGTATGTTTATCCCTGTTTATTTCCGTTTGCTTCCGTTTAAGAAATGTTTCTCAACAGAATCGGCGGAATGAATACACCCCTGATCACACGCAAACACAGTTCACTTTCATAGCAGCCACATAGAAACAGCAGGATCACTTTGCTAATTGTATATATAATTCCTTCTCGCAACTATCTACATGCTCTCCTCCTCTCACCTTTTCCCTTCACTTGTGGACTTCAGTGCACAACACATCAGCTGTCTGTGACCAGGCGAAAAAACCTTTCCAAGCCAAACCTTCATATCATGACCGCTAACCGCTACACACAGCCTACATTGTTGTCATGTCATGTCAACATAGCTACTAGACCTAACGCGTTAGCAAACCCACTACAATCATGCAGTACATTGTACAGTCAGCAAGCCATTTAGCAGTTACACCGGCGGGCACAGGTGGCAATAAATTAATACAACCAAAAGCTTACCTTGACTTGGAAGAGTTCCAGTGTTGGATAGCCATAGCCAGCTAGCTAACATTGCATCCTTCTCTGTTTGAGCTGGGTGTTTGAGTAGGCTAAACTAGCAAGCTGCATTCGCTAGCTAAGTGAAAATGAAAGTTAAAAAAAATATGTATCTCTCTCTCTCTCTCTCTCTCTCTCTTCTCCTTAATTTTGGAAGACATTTTTAAACTATTGTCTTTCTCTCTCTTTGAGTCAACTACTCACCACATTTTATGCACTGCAGTGCTAGCTAGCTGTAGCTTATACTTTCAGTTCTAGATTAATTCTCTGATCTTTTGATTGGGTGGACACCATGTCAGTTCATGCTGCAAGAACTCTGATAGGATGGAATACATCCTCCGGAAGTTGTCATAATTACTGTGTAAGTCTATGGAAGGGGGAGAACCATGAGCCTCCTAGGTTTTGTATTGAAGTCAATGTACCCAGAGGACAGAAGCTAGCTGTCCTCCGGCTACACCATGGTGCTACCATACAGAGTGCTGCTGAGGCTACTGTAGACCTTCATTGCAAATCAGTGTGTGTTAATCAATTATTTGGTGACATGAATATATTTAGTATAGTTTTATCTTAAACAATTGTTTTTAGAAAAACCTTTTTTTTCACTGAGGAGGATGGTGTTCCCCTTCCTCCTCTGAGGAGCCTCCACTAGTGTGAAGTGCATGTTTATATGTGACATCTCTCCCTTCCTCCTACTTCTTCACTCTCATGATTCATTCAGACTCACACTGACAGGTTGTACACTTCAGCAAGCAATTGTTTAAAAAGGAACTAAACCGGAAAACCAAAACCTGGTTGAAAACGGCCTATGGTAGTAGTCATATCTATTCTAGTCCCAAAATTGACAGAAAAGTGTAAATAGGATAACTTTGGTCATAAAATCAATATTTTAAAATACGAGTATGTCTGAGATTTTGGGGATCGATGATGTCTCTGCTTTCCTTGGCATATTTGAGGGTTGTGTTTGATTGCAAGTAATTCCCACTAACACGTGGGTGTTAGTTCATATATTCTCTCTCGGAACGCACACTGACCATGGTAAAGGTAGTTCAATGTTGAATATCTCTATGTGGCTAGTTAGTGACCATCAATAAATTACACAATGTACATACATGGGACAATATTTTAAAATGTTCAATAGCTCAAAATTTCAATGGCTTAAAAACCCCTAACCAATTGTAAAAATGTATATACACTACCGGTCAAAAGTTTTAGAACACCTCCATTTTTCCAGTTTTTATTGAAATTCACACAGCTTAATGTCTTAATGTACTCTGAAATTAAAGCATAGAACAAATAAACAATTGGAGACAAAAAATAAATAATGGAATCATTTTGTTTAACAAAATGTAATCTATATTTTTGGCTCATCAAAGTAGCCACCTTTTGCAGACATAACAGCCGAACACACTCGTGGCATTCTTTCTACAATGGAATTCAAATATTGTTCGGAAAGTTCTTCTGAACACTGTTGCAGAAGTTCCCACAAATGTGTTGTACTTGTAGGTTGCTTTGCTTTCACCCTTCTGCCCGGTTCATCCCAAACCAGCTGAATGGGGTTAAAGTCTGGAGACTGTGCTGGCCATTCCATGATTTGAAGCCTACCGTCTTGTTATTTTCTTCTAAGGTAGTTCTGACATAGCCTGGAGGTATGTTCTGGGTCATTATCATGCTGTAGGATGAACCCCTGACCCAACTAGGTGTACACCAGAGGTTATTGCATGGTGCTGCAAAATGCTGTGGTAGCTGTCCACGACTCTGGATCCAGCAAAAGAGCCCCAGACCATCACACTTCCTCCTACATGTTTGACAGTTGGTGTCACACACTGAAGAACCATCCTTTCGCCTACTCGACGGCGTACAAAAACCCTGCGTGATGAACCAAAGATATCACATTTTGATTAATCAGTCCATAAGATCTTCTTCCAGTCTTCAGTAGTACACTGGAGGTGTTTCATGGCCCAGGCAAGGCTCTTTTTCTTATTTTGCCATCTTAGCAATGGCTTTCTTACTGCCACATGACCTGTCAAACCTGCAGCTCGAAGTCTTCTCTTCACAGTTGAAACTGAGACTTGTTTACTTCGACCAGTGTTAAGCTGTGCTTGATCTATCACGCAAGCTGTTGACTCTCAGACTCTTCTGATTCTGTTGTGGCTTTGGGTCTGCCAGACCTCTTCCTGTCAGAGTTTCCTCCAGTTTCCAAGTACCTTTTGATGGTGTAGGAAACTGTACTCACTGACACCTTGGCTTTCTTTGCAATTTCTCTAAAGGAAAGACCTACACTTTTAAGGTTTATAGTGGTCTGTCTGTCTTCCTTTGTTAATTGCCTTTTCCTCGCCATTATGATAGCAATATACTACTTCCTGCAGTACAATACTGTCCAAATAATGCTTAAAAGGGTGTAGTAACACAGTCTGTTCCAACACTGCTTTTATACAGACAGAGGGTTTGTAAGTAATCAACAAAAGTTGGAACACCTGTAGGAATTGTTAGCATCAACTTTCAAGGCTTAATTTACTTCCATTGCTGCAGAACAGCTGTAAGTTGTTAACCCATTACTTGTTCGCTGAAAAATGCCTTTTTTTATAATTCTGAAATGTACAAATGAACTGCTTGAATTTCAATAAAAACGTTTGACCAGTAGTGTATATAAAATAATGAAAGCATTTAATAAGAAAACTAAACGGTGTGCAACATGAAAATATTGTCCTGTGTACATTGTATAATTTATTAACGGTCCCTAAATCCCCATAGAGATATCCAACATCGAACTAACTTTACCATGGTCGCACACTGGCTGAAGCTAATTCGCTAAAGTTTGCTAGCTTGCTAGTTACTTCCAACCACAAATGAGAGAACGCCTCACTCTGACCATTTTGCTTTCCCTAGCAGAGCTGGTTAGACCGTTTACAAGTTATTTCAACCTGGTCTCAGAGCATTTAGAATGATTCTGTACGTAAATCCGGGACACTCCATTTAGTAATATATGTTACGTTTCGTATGGTATGTATTAATTTTGGATGTCCATCACCCATTTTGTATTATTATGTTACAAATTTGCAAAACGTAGAGGTCTTGTGGATGTGGTTGCTCAGCCAGGCACACATCCCTTTGTAAACACACTGATGTGATGGCCGTTCAATCTTCCTCTCTGTGTGACAGCAACACATCAATCTACAGGAGAAATTGAATAACTCGACTCCCTCCCACCTCCACCAAAATTGGTGACATTACAGCAAAATATGTAAGTGTGTGTGTGTGTGTTTCTGTGTCTGTGTCTGTGTGTAGTGTATGGATGTGTTGAGAAGTTGCTTAATTAACTATAATTCCAATGCAGCTACGTTTAAAAAAAAAAAATCATTATTGTGATTAAAGTACATACCGTGCCTAGTGAAAGTCTACACATCCCTTCGACAGTCTTCACATTTTGCTGCCTTAAAATGTTGTGCAAGGTTGGTAGAATCTTATTCAAAATTATTCACAGCTGTAATGGCTGCCAAAGGTGCTTCCAACAAGTATTAACTCTGGGGTGTGAAGATATATGCAATCATTACATCCTAATTGTCACGGATCCCCCCGGTGCTGCTGCTCATTCCGTTCACCAGTTCCGGAGGTCTACGTCACCGGCCTTCTAGGCGTCACTGACATGGATCATTACCACCAACCCCGGACAGCCTTGTCTCATTACGCACACCTGGTTCCCATTCCCCCTGATTAGTATGTGTATATATGTGCCCTCTGTTCCCCATTGTCCTTGTCAATTATTGTCCCATGTCCGTTGGTCTCGTGAGTACCGTGTATTGTGCTCTGGTTGTACGGGTCTCGTGTCAAGGTTACACCTCGCTCTTTGTTTGGGTAACATCCCTTTTGTGTGTATATATATACGTGTTTGTGTTGGGTGGAGTAATACAACCCCTAATACGTATTCTTGCGCCTGTCTTCAAATCATTATACCATTTTATATTTCTTAGTAATTTGGAGAATTTTCTATAATTTTTATTCCACTGAAAATGTGGTGTAGGTTGTGTAGATCGGAAGAAAATAAAAAAAATGTAATCTCTTTTTCGATTGAATTTTAAGGCAGCAAAATGTGAAGACTGTGCAAGGTGTGTGTAGACTTTCACTAGCAACTGTATTCTCTCCATTATCAAAGCCAAGGACTGAAGCTGTGGGAGGAAGGCAGTGGTATTGACAGTGAGTCAGACTGTTCTTTTTTCTCACTGTGCTGTACTTCACCATGCTAAAGATGCATCCCAAATTCCCTATGGGCCCTGGTCAAAAGTAGTGTACTAAATAGGGAATAGGGTGCCATTTGGGATGCATGCCAAGTATTCATGCTCCTGGTATTTTTACACAGTGGAGGTGTTATCTCTGAGACAGATCTTTACCTAAATCATCTCTGACACTCCTGAATAAGATATCAAAATAAGGAGCAGGAAATGATGGAGCACAGGACAGGTCTTCAATCTCCTTATTTTTAGCACGTAGCGAGTTTCGACAGACCTTTGTATCAGTCTTTTGAGGACTGATAAGAATGTGTAATGTCCATAGGTCCAGAGTATCTTCTAGCTTGATTTCCAGTCTGCTCGCGCTATCGCTGCCAACTCCATGTCACTCATTGTCATGCCAACCATGTATCTTCAGTCAGAGCGTTTACATCAGTCTCTAATAATGATATTGACTAAGTGATGTACAGATGAAGGATCTTAATTTGAGCCAGTTTGCTACAGCAGGATAATAATCCTGCATCAACAGGAAATGTGAATCACAATATTATGTGGATTATAATTAATGGACATTTTTGTAGGGGTTGATACATTTTTCATAAGGGAAAATTAAGTCAGAAATTTTCAAAGTGAGAATTATTTCAGAAGCCTTTTTAATCTCAAATGCACTATAAATTAAACATTTTCTTTACTGCAGGAAAGTTCTCCTGCAACAGGGTGATCAAATGAGGAGCCTACATCTGTATATGAGAGTAATGCGCTCTTGTGTGGTGCATCGATTCGTTCACACAGTATGTCATCTTTGTTAAGTGCATATGGTCTGTGACCATAATATTAGAGTGTATTGTAATCATCTTCTGAAGAGGTGTAGATTGAGCTCAGTCCCGTTCACTTGGCCCCTTCCTCTTACGGTAATGAGGCTATTTCTATTCATTGTTGTAGTGTGATTGGGTGACTTTTCCTTTGCTGAGCCAGTGGAAGGAGTGTAGTGTTTAAGTGTGTAAGCGATGAGATACACACACACTTACAGACTCTTTATGCTGCTAAATGAAAAGGTTGGATCGTGTGGATCAGGTTAGGCTCTAGCCTAAACTCTGAGTGGGCGAACGCAGTGAGGAATTCATTACCAGAGGCTAGAGATCGCTCAACGCAGGTCCCTTCAGGCGTGCCACACAAGCAGGGAAAATCGAATTCCCCTGATCGATTCTCCTCCCTTTGTGGCGTTGGTGGAGAAATTAGGGCTTGGTGGGTGGGTGGGTGTAACTATCATACATCCATTGGTCTGACCCCTCTACTCATAGGAGTGCTAAATCCCACTGAGGCCTGTATTGGTTGCGTGCCAAATAGCACCCCATTCCCCTTTATAGTGCAAATCTTTAAACAGAGCCCTATGGGCCATTTGGGATGCAGACATGGACTAATCCTCCCAAAGCCTACGCTGCTCTCTGTCCCTGAGCTCAGGTGACCAGCTCCACTCTTTATTTTCTCTCTGTCCTCCTCCCTTGCTCTCTCCCTTTCCACTTTTTCCTCTCCATTTGTTCGGAGGAGTAAAAGGTTGTGTCCATTTCAAAGCTTCTGTCCTTTAAGTCTGCCGTTGGACTTTATCATGGAGACTTCATTGTGAGAGAAGTCTTGTGGCTAATGTATATCCTATTCTGTATAATAATCATTATTCTCTTCAGCTACCATGGGCATCAAGACAATTGAAAGAGTGTGTCTGTTTGTGTTTGTTTAGCCATGCTGCCTGTCTCTGCCCGTCTGAAGGGGATGGACACTTCCTCCACTGTATCACTCCCCATCCTCCACTCCCAAACACCAGTCAATCACCACCAAGAATAAGCCTCTGTCTGCATCTCAAATGGAACCCTATTCCCTATTGGCCCTGGTCAAAAGTAGTGCACTCCACTATATAGGGAATAGGGTGCCATTTGGGATGAAGACTCTGTGTTTCTCTCTGGTATCAGCAAAGCTCATTATCCACTGTGTCTGACTCACTCTGTTCAAAGGAGTTATGGAAAGTGTTTCACTCCAGCAGCTAAGATTAGGCCATCAACTACCTATTGAATGTAAAAACAAAGGTATTATATAAACTAACGAGTAACAGATTACTATAACATACTGCCCCAATTATGAATAATAACAAAATAGTTAGATTGCATTTTGACTGTATTTCTTAGCTAAGTAGATGTTCCCGTTGATGGAAACTAGAATATAGACAAAGGAGTTGCAGGTACACCACGTATTATCATCTTAAATATATTTTATATGTTTAAAACTAAGAGAGGGGGTATGTAGTGCATTCAGATGGATTGATTGTATACATGCACAATTGTGTAGAGTGTGTGGGTGATGATGGAAAGATGAGCGTGTGAGCGTGTGTGTGTGTGTTTGTGTGTGTGACCAGTATGAACACTGTTGCTATAAAACACCCAAATATCACAGTAATTCCAGTAAAGGTTGTGTTTGAAAAACCAGAAAACAGTGACACAACGCCCATCATAGTTTTTTTCCCTTCCATATCATTGTCTTTCAGTATATTCAGTCACATTCCATTTTCTGTCTCTCCATAGTTTGATGTGTTGTCAAAGAGAAGTTAGACTCTGGGGATGCGTCCCAAATGACACCCTATTCCCTGGTCAAAAGTAGTGCACTATATAGGGAATAGGGTTCCATTTGGGATGCATGCAAAGTCTGGTCATGATGACCTCAGCGGTCAGCATTCATCCTGCGTAATTTGGCCGGCAGGTTGTCCTCTGGTCGGCCCCCTCTTGAGGGCAGAGGGGTGTGGATGCGAGTGGGGACAGGGGCTGGTGTGGGAGGCAGCTGCAGGTCTCCAGTGGACTGGGTCATGGGTTCAAAGCCCACCTTCAAGGCCTTGAGCTGCAGCCGAGCTGCAGCCTCTGGGCCAGGGGAGGAGCTGAGACGCTGCAGCTTGAGAGGCAGGTCTCCAGTACTACAGGCCTTCTCAGAGTGCTGGGAGCTCAGCATCAGAACCTTCCTCTGTAGGTCCTCCTTCCCAGATGAGCTCATCCTCTGAAGCTTACTGGGCAACCTGGACTGCCCCGCCCGCTCCTCCCGGTCCGTAGTGTTGATGCAGTCCACAGAGAAGACACGGGCACGTCGGGCGGCACCGTGGCTCTCGCCCAGCGTGGGGGTGGAGAGGGGCGAAGGCAGGGAGGACTTCTCATCGTGCTCCTTGACGCTGTAGGGTGGGGTGTTGACCTCGAAAGTGCTGTGGAACTGGGAGTAGTCCACTCTGAAGAATCCCTCCTCCAGAGACATGACGGGCAGGAAGCGGTGGCCCCACAACACCTCATCCTCAGTGTAGGACGTCCGCGCCTGACACGTCATACCTGAGAGACAGGGAGAAAGAGTGAAACTCAGCCTCTAGCGTTGACTAGGCAGCACAAACACAGGTGTTAAATAGCCCTGTAATAACGGTCATTTTTAATAAATATGATGAAAATACTGTGGAGTTCAGTTACCATCAAACAATAAGGTGCGAGAGAAAGGAGAAAATGAAGTAGCAAACCAACCTCCTCCCGCTTATCTCATCCTCTCCCTCCATCCCCCTTCTCTTTCCCTCTCTTCCACTCTCAGCATGTGTGGAAACAATTCAGTCTTTGAATTGCTGTCTGACAGCATGAGAAAAAAGCAATTTCCCCAACACAGACCTGCTTTGGCACAGACCTCCCTCACTCTAGCCATACAGGGGAGATTTAAATACTGCTGCGCCCGTAAATCTATGTTCCTCTGACGGATCGTAAAAATGGCCACAGCACTGTTACTCATCGATCCGTTTCCACTTATAGGTTTGGCTGAGGCTGTCCATGAGACAAACAGACAGAGATATTGCACTCACTGTTTACGTCCCTCTGCCTCTGCAGAGTGTGGGGCCATTGGCTCAAATGAGCTTGATGGAAACAGCAGACTAAAGGATATATTGGCTGCAAGTCATAGCTAGATAAAAAAAATATATATATTTCTATATCTAGCTCTGTCTCAAATAAACCTCATCCTACCTGATTCTACAGCTGTTCTTTTGTATCCATGGCAATCACTAGAGGGCAAAGGTTACTCATCCCTTTGATCAGTGTTGAAATGTATTTAGTGATAATTACCTGTTGTTTATTTCTGCTCAGGCTAATAAGGAATCTCCTAACACCACCTTTACCAGATCCATACCTTGATGCTGCAGGAGCCTTGGGCGCTCTCATCACATCACTCCTATCAATGGCACTAATAGCCATATTCATAGAAATTAGTTGAATATAGTCTACCATAAACAAAATATGATAATCCTAAGTAAAGAGCAGTAACATTGTAGCAGGAATTGCAGCATCCATGCAGCAATAAAAGGAAAACATGTAGAACCTGTAGCCGAGGAAAGGGTAGTCTGGTATTGCTGTTTGCATGATGTCCTATAGTCCTATATGAAAAGGTCCCTATACCAGTGGTTGGTTACATTACATCCTGGTCCTATTTGAAAAGGTCTCTAGGAGTCAGTCAGATAATGACCGGAGCATCATCCTAAGCACAGCCTTCTCTGCGTGCTTCATTAATAAATGCATTGGCGACATCGTCCCAACAGTGACCGTACGTACATATCCCAACCAGAAGCCATGGATTACAGGCAACATCCGCACTGAGCTAAAGGCTAGAGCTGCCGCTTTCAAGTGGACGCTTATAAGAAATCCCATTACGCCCTCCGATGAACCATCAGACAGGCAAATCGATGTGGTAGGGCTTGCAAACTATCAAAGATTACAATGGGAAACTCAGCCACGAGCTGCCCAGTGACATGACCAGACGAGTTAAATGCCTTCTATGCTCGCTTCGAGGCAAGCAAAACTGAACCATGCGTGAGAGAACCAGCTCTTCCGGACAACTGTGTGATCACACTCTCCGTGGTCGATGTGAGTAGGACCTTTAAAGAGGTTAACATTCACAAGCCTGCAGGGCATGACGGATTACCAGGACACATACTCAGAGCATGTGCTGACCATCAGGCAAGTGTCTTCACTGACATTTTCAACCTCTCCCTGACCCAGTCTGTAAGACCTACATGTTTCAAGCAGATCACCATAGTCCCTGTGCCCAAGAACGCCAAGGTAATCTCTCTAAATGACTATCGCCCTGTAGCACTCGCATCTGTAGCCATGAAATGCTTTGAAAGGCTGGTCATGGTTCACATCAACATCATCATCCCAGACACCCTGGACCCACTCCAATTTCGAAATCCGTCCCAACAGATCCTCAGATGGCGCAATCTCTATTGCACTCCACACTGCCCTTTCCCACTTGGACAAAAGGAACACCTACATGAGAATGCTGTTCATTGACTACAGCTCAGCATTCAACACCTAAGTTCCCTGAACACTTCCCTCTGCAACTGGATCCTGGACTTCCTGATGGGCCGCCCCAAGGTGGTGAGGGTAGGCAACAACACATCCGCCACGCTGACCCGCAACACAGGGGCCCTTTAGGGGTGCATGCTTAGTCCCCTCCTGTACTCCCTGTTCTCCCATGAATGCATGGCCGTGCACAACTCCAACACCATTATTACGTTTGCCGATGACACGACGGTGGTAGACCTGATCACTGATGACGATGAGACAGCCTATAGGGAGGAGGTCAGAGACTTGGCAGTGTGGTGCCAGGACAACAACCTCTCCCTCAACATCAGTAAGACAAATTAGCTGATTGTGGACTACAGGAAACAGAGGGCCGAGCACGCCCCTATTCACATCGACAGGGCTGTGGTGGAGCAGGTTGAGAGCTTCAAGTTCCTCTGTGCCCACATCACTAAAGGATCTATCATGGTCCAAACACAGTCGTGAAGAGGGCACGACAATGCCTCTTCCCCTTCAGGAGGCTGAAAAGATTTGGTATGGGCCCTCAGATCCTCAAAAAGTTACACAGCTGCACCACCGCTTGGTATGGCAACTGCTTGGCATCCGACCGTAAGGCGCTACAGATGGTAGTGTATACTGGGGCCAAGCTCCCTGCCATCCAGGACCTTTATACCAGGCGGTGTCAGAGGAAGGCCCAAAGAATTGTCAAAGACTCCAGCCACCCAAGCCACAGACTGTTCTCTCTGCTACCGCGCGGCAAGCGGTACCAATGCACCAAGTCTGGAACCAACAGGACTCTGAACAGCTTTTACCCCTAAGCCATAAGACTTCTAAACAAGACTGCTAAATAGCTAATCAAATGGCTACCTGCATTGACCCTTTTTTGCACAAACTATTTTGCACTGACTCTACCCACACACTCACACATACTTACACTGACACTCCAACACACACACACACACACACACACACACACACACTGACGCCACACGCACACACTTTCATACTCACCATATACGCTGCTGCTACTGTCTATTATCTATCCTGTTGCCTAGTCACTTTACCCCTACCTATGTGTACAGTACATAGCTACCTCAATTACCTTGTACCTCTCTCTGCACATCGACTCAGTACTGGTACTCCCTGTATATAGCCATGTTATTTTCTACTCCCTGTATATAGCCATGTTATTTTCTACTCCCTGTATATAGCCATGTTATTTTCTACTCCCTGTATATAGCCATGTTATTTTCTACTCCCTGTATATAGCTATTTTATTTTCTACTCCCTACATATAGCCATGTTATTTTCTACTCCCTACATATAGCCATGTTATTTTCTACTTCCTATATATAGCCATGTTATATTCTACTTCCTATATATAGCCATGTTATATTCTACTCCCTGTATATAGCCATGTTATATTCTACTTCCTATATATAGCCATGTTATATTCTACTTCCTATATATAGCCATGTTATATTCTACTCCCTGTATATAGCCATGTTATATTCTACTCCCTATATATAACCATGTTATTTTCTACTCCCTATATATAACCATGTTATTTTCTACTCCCTATATATAGCCATGTTATTTTTACTCGTTATTTTTATTCATTATCCACTGTGTATTATTTTGATTTTATCTTTAACTCTGCATCGTTGGAAAAGGACCCGTAAGTAAGCATTTCACTGTTAGTCTACATCTGTTGTCTACGAAGCATGTGACAAATAAAATTGTATTTTATTTTTTATTTAATTTAATTTGACAGGCCAGGTTTTTTGACCTCAGCTCTTGTAAAATTATTTCCTTGACAATGATATCTGTATCGAGAGCCCTCACCGATCAATAAGTCCTGTATTGCTCTGTTAAACAGAGCTGGCTGACTGCAGAAAGAGAAATTGATCCTTTCCCTGACATTTGACTGACACAGTAATATCACTACCAAGGGGTTATTACAACCTAAGCCTAAGGTTTTACCAAAACCCTTGACTATCCTCAACCCTAAGCTGAAATTAATTCAAGTTATTTTCTATTCCTGCATATAGAATTTGGTGATAATTATCTATAATTTGCCCATTGATGGTGGATACATGACTGGGAAGGTATACAGTTGCAGGAGGAAATGATGTGGCGTCAGAGCCCAACGTTCCTGCCAGTTTGCCCCATCATCATCCAAGTGTCCTGAGGCACACTGACAGTCTGTTATGTTTTGTGGGTCTTGAATGAAAATCAAAGCAGTTGAGCAAGTGAGCAAACAGCTGGTGGACAGAGAGAGAGACGCGTCCCTGAAGAGAGCTTTATGTAAAGCCTCCACTGGCACTACTCAAATGGTGCATTTCCATAATACAATGACTTTTCTTCTCCTAGCCTCTTTTTCAATCCTACTACTGGCTCTCTTCATCTAGCACACACACACACCTGTCAGAAAGCTGTGACAACTAGGCCTACATACCACACATCTCTAGTGGAACAGGAGCTGATGCACAATCATAGTGTGGTAGTAGAGAGACCCCATAATCATCTAATCAGATACCAGAAAGATGCAAAGGCTATCAGTTGGTGACAGAAGGTTTCTCAAATGGCAGGACAATGCTCTGTCTGTCTCTCAGTGGATGATATGGATATCTTTCTCTGGGGAGTAAGGGATGTCTGTACACTGGGCACAGGACCACACAGGTGACTCCAAGGCCACCTCATTCATACAGAGCAGAACCCCTCCTCAGCCCCCTGCTTCTCAGCTCAGAGAACCACAGTGCTGCTGAGAGAGAGAGAGAGAGAGAGAGAGAGAGAGAGAGAGAGAGAGAGAGAGAGAGAGAGAGAGAGAGAGAGAGAGAGAGAGAGAGAGAGAGAGAGAGAGAGAGAGAGAGAGAGAGAGAGAGAGAGAGAGAGAGAGAGAGAGAGAGGCTAAATGGTTGGCTGCCTTAATTACATTATCAACAGAGCACAGACCGTGCTGCCTGCCTGCCCATCCCTCCCTCCTCCTCTATTCAGCTTCATGCTTCTGCCCAGGACAACGAGAAAGAGGGAGGAGGGGAGAAGAACAGAGGAGAGATGAAAGGAAAAAGAGAAGGGAGCAGAGAAATACATAAATAACGCCAGAGCAGACAAAGACTTTGTTATTTATGTATGAGTATTAGAATGAGGAATCGTATTGTTCGATGTAGAAGACAGAAAAACACTTTTGCTGCCGTAGGCGACCCAGCACACCTGCAGCCTGCCTGTAGTTCAGTACAGCTGTTGTGTTCAACGTCTCTTACAGTTTCAGAATTAACCCTGCATTCTGCCCAGTGAGAAATAGAGTAAAACTTCAGCTGAACCCCCAGCTTAGTTATCTAACATTCACATCTATGACCGTATCTATTTTACATGGGGTAGGGATAAAAACCATCCTGCGGTATTAAAATGTCCCTCATAATTCAATCAGGAAGCCATTCCCTGGTGCTGTCCTCAATACCCAACGTCCACCTCTCCACTGTTCGCTCTGTTTACCACTGAACGCTTATTAAGATCTGTTCGATTCTTACAGGGTTTTGCATGGGCGGGAGTTTTGGCTTTCCATCGTGAAACTTGCTTGAGAAATAGTTTTTTGGCCCAAAACTATTTTTGCCAATTTTAATGGAAACCTTTTACAGTAAGGTACTTAATTGTTACCCAGAAATGATTTGATATTGACATAAAAACGGCTGCATTGGGCCTTTGAAAAGGAGGAGCCTCTTTAGGAAGAAGAGAGTAAGGGGTTAAAAGGAGGGGAAAGGGTAGTGAAAGAATAATCAATTAAAAAGGAGGAGAGAAGGGTAGGAAGAAGAGAGTAAAAGGTTAACAGGAGGAGAGAGGGTAGTAGTTCTTCACCTGTGGTCTCCACAATGCCCTCCAGGATGACAACGATCTCAAACTGCTCGTTCATGAGGGAGCGCTGGGACAGGTCAAAGAAAGGGCTCTTAGGATTGATCTCGTGGCAGATGGTGAGAGGTGACACTAGGAAGAGCTGGTCCGCACCCGTCCCAAAACCCACATCCAGCTCACACTGGTCCAGGGGTAGGAACTCTCCCTCCGGGGTCTGACGAGACTGGGAGAGAGGGAGGGAGGGAGAGAGAGTGATGGGGAGGAGAGAAGGAGAGAGAGAAAGGAGAAATGGGGGGGGGGGAGCGAGAGAGAGCGAGAGAGAGAGAGAGAGATAGAGACTTTAAACTGTAGACTTGCATTTTTTCACTCTACCATGGCATCTGTTGGAGTCACTCTACAGTGCTACCAATATGATTGTAGATAACAGTGTGACAGGAGCAGAGTAGCGTGGAGCCTATCACTCTTCTCTACACTACCACATGCTGTTTGTCTTGTTGTTCATTTCCTATTTTTCTCCCCTTCCGGAGGTGGGTGAGTGGACAGCACATCAACCAACACAAAGTAGGTGCAGACAAAAGTAATATAGGAACATTTCAGGACATGGGAGTGCAACTCTCACTCGTTTAGAAAAATATTTGTATATTGATATCTATGATAAAGAATTCATGTTTCAGGTGCCTTCAGCACAATGTACCTATTTTCTTTCATAGCCCAGCACACCATCACATCCCCCTCCCTTTCTCTCCAACCCAGGGAAGCACCATACATCTGTGCAAGGAAACATCCACTAAACTCCTCTAGTGTCACTCACACATTCCTTCTTCTGAATATTCAAGGCTGCTTTGTTTGCGGCGTTGCAGTGGTAGGCCTGGCCTTTCATATTAATTTGCAGTAGGCCTGGCGAGGGTTAGATGAGGAGGTGGAGGAGAAAATCCTATTTAGACAGACCCAGCCTACGGCGTGCTAACTGGTGCGAAAGCATTTAATTGCCCAGATGAAGACCGGGCACAGCGCTGGGCTCTCAGCTGTCTGAGCTAAGCTGAGCTGGGCTCCTCTCTTTAACTCTCTCTGTCTCTTTCGTTCTCTCTCACTCTTTCTGTTGCCCTCTCTAATAGTTATCTCTCTCTGTGTCTCCCTCCGCCTCCCCTCTGTCTTTTCCTTATACCCATCTCTGTATCTCTCTCTATCTGTAAGTCTGTGCACAATGCAGCTGCTGGGATTTTCCGTAAGGAAAATAAGTGGGTTAATGAACATGAATGGGCCAATCAGCAGAAACAATAACAAAGCTGGCTCCCCACCACTGTTTCTGTAAAAAGATGAGGGATTGGGCTGGATGAATGTAATTCATAGACAGAGCTATTGATTCAGGGACTGACCATTCATGATATCAAAATTATAGTTTTAACCATGTTTTGAGGCTATACAGTGTTTGTTTACATTTACTTTGTTTACAAACATTGGAGTAAAACAAGCTTATATTTTAGGTTCTGACGGGGTACGGCAGTTAAACTAAGCTCATAAGTTATATTCTTCAAGAAACAATGGGAAATATAATTAATTGATGTCAAAAAATTGATGTAGCAACTGCTGATTGGCCATTTAAGACATGCTTTTTGTCCAAAATTGAGGTTTTGTGGTTAAAACTGAAGGACAACTGAGTGTGGAGAGTCGCAGAATTGTTTATATTCCCACTGTTTTGAAGTGTTATTCACATTGAAGGACACAGTCTTCATTTTTTCAGTTTTTGAACGTTCTTTCTCTCTCTGTACAGTAAGTCTCCAAAACTGAGGGAAAGATTGTTACTGCAGTTCTCATCTCTGTTTCTTATCTCAACCTTCCTGATAATTGGGATGATGTGTCAGCCTCACCGCCTACACACACCTCACCTCTAACTCTTCTCTACCGCGTACACACACACACACACACACCCTTCACATTGCACCCCCACACAGTCCCACTCCTCCACTCAACACACTGCTGTTGCTGTTTTAGGATCCTCTTATCCTGCCTCCTACCTGCTATATGAATCTCAAGAGCATTTCTTCCAGAACAAACCATATAACCTGTAGTGGGAAGTAATGTTTGACATGTGTATATACATTATTTTATATATACCTCACTTCTAGTCCTTGGGCCCATGTGACCAGGAGTGTCTTCCATGGGAGCGTTGACAATGTGCTTTTGACATGCCAATGTCCCTAAGTACAAATTCCTTCAACTAAGCTCAATAAAACATCATTCTTTGTTAACGGCAGAAAGATTACATCAGTTCAATCAGTTCTCAACATTTGATGAAACATTATTACAGTCAAGAGTTACTAGTCACTGTTCGGCTTTGCATGTTGTCAGATTGGTTGGTCTGGTCAATGGTATCCTCAAAGTTTATCAAGCATGAATCAAATGGATATAAAATGGAATGAAAGGCCATTAAATGCTTAATTTAAGTTACACTAAGTGTCAAATTGTACTTTTCTTTGAGAAAGACAGAAAGTTCAATTGAAAAAGCCTCTCCACTCTGGGAGGAAGTTTGCCTTGAAAATATTAAATCAAATCACCCCAAGATCAATTATTGATTTTAAATTAATAGATCATAATAATAAAATAAACACATAATGTCAAAAACAAAAAGCAATAAAATTTTCTGTAAAACAGTTGAATAACAACAAAGGTAGTGACACGTCTATGTCTAGTAAGAATTAGCATAAATCAATATTAGAATTTAAAAAACAAATGTATTTGGTTGCTAAATTATCTCAACGTTCTCTGCCAACAGGTCATAAAAGCAATTTTGAACTGGTTTCTCAACCACCAGAGGGTCTTCAAAGTAAATGAGTTGAAATGTTTTTAGACCCAATCAGGAAGAAGAGACTTACCTGCATCTTTAAACATTGATTTAAATGGTACAGTGGCTTGCGAAAATATTCACCCCCCTTGGCATTTTTCCTATTTTGTTGCTGTACAACCTGGAATTAAAATGGATTTTTTGGGGGGTTTGTATCATTTGATTTACACAACATGCCTACCACTTTGAAGACTCAAAATATTTTATATTCTGAAACAAACAAGAAATAAGAAAAAAAAAACAGAAAACTTGAGCGTGCATAACTATTCACCCCCCCCCCCCCCCCCCAAAAAAAAAAAAAAAGTAAATATTTGTAGAGCCACCTTTTGCAGCAATTACAGCTGCAAGTCTCTTGGGGTATGTCTATAAGCTTGGCACATCTAGCCACTGGGACTTTTGCCCATTCTTCAAGGCAAAACTGCTCCAGCTCCTTCAAGTTGGATGGGTTCTGCAGGTGTACAGCAATCTTTAAGTCATACCACAGATTCTCAATTGGTTTGAGGTCTGGGCTTTGACTAGGCCATTCCAAGACATTTAACTGTTTCCCCTTAAACCACTCGAGTGTTGCTGTAGTAGTATGCTTAGGGTCATTGTCCTGCTGGAAGGTGAACCTCTGTCCCAGTCTCAAATCTCTGGAAGACTGAAGCAGGTTTCCCTCAAGAATTTCCCTGTATTTAGCGCCATCCAACATTCCTTCAATTCTGACCAGTTTCCCAGTCTCTGCCGATGAAATACATCCCCACAGCATGATGCTGCCACCACCATGAGTCTCCCACATGCCTTTTGGCGAACACCAAACGTGTTTGCTTATTTTTTTCTTTAAGCAATGGCTTTTTTCTGGCCACTCTTCCTTAAAGCCCAGCTCTGTGGAGTGTACGGCTTAAAGTAGTCCTATGGACAGATACTCCAATCTCTGCTGTGGAGCTTTGCAGCTCCTTCAGGGTTATCTTTGGTCTCTTTGTTGCCTCTCTGATTAATGCCCTCCTTGCCTGGTCCGTGAGTTTTGGTGAGCGGCCCTCTCTTGGCAGGTTTGTTGTGGTGCCATATTCTTTCCATTTTTTAATAATGGATTTAAAGGTGCTCCGTGGGATGTTCAAAGTTTCTGATATTTTTTTATAACCCAACCCTGATCTGTACTTCTCCACAACTTTGTCCCTGACCTGTTTGGAGAGCTCCTTGGTCTTCATGGTGCCATTTGCTTAGTGGTGCCCCTTGCTTAGTGGTGCTGCAGACTCTGGGGCCTTTCAGAACAGGTGTATATATATTGAGATCATGTGACAGATCATGTGACACTTAGATTGCATACAGGTGGACTTTATTTAACTAATTATATGACTTCTGAAGGTAATTGGTTGCACCAGATCTTATTTAGGGACTTCATAGCAAAGGGGGTGAATACATATGCACGCGTCACTTTTCCGTTATTTATTTTTTAGAATTTTCTGAAACAAGGTATTTTTTTCATTTCACTTCACCAATTTGGACTATTTTGTGTATGTCCATTACATGAAATCCAAATAAAAATCCATTTAAATTACAGGTTGTAATGCAAAAAAATAGGAAAAACGCCAAGGGGGATGAATACTTTTGCAAGGCACTGTAGATGCAATGGAACATTACTGGTTAAGACATGCTGTCCTAGATTCAGTATTAGTGGCCCATGTAACAATTGTTTGGAATGTGTTATCTACAGGACCCCCCAAATCTAACGCTTTACTCAGGTGAGAGCCTGATTTTCACGTGATGGGGTTTTATGGCCAGAATATTCATAGAAAGGTTTCCACAGTCGCTCTGCGTACTGTTCGAAAGGTTCTCTTGTGCCCTGCTTACAGGCCATGAACCTAGTCCAGTCTGCATGCGATGGACCACGAAGAGCGAGAAAGTTTGCTTTGAGCCGCTCTAAGATGTCTGCATTGGTTTCATTGTCAAACAGCTGGTTGACAATTGTGCCATCCTTAAAATAATCTGTGGCTCTGTGGGCAATTTCACTTGGAGTTGAGAGCAAAAGTACTTGCCATACATCTCGCATTTCAAGAATATACGCGTTGTACTGGGTCTTCATCCGTTCCCACCATGGTGTGAATGGAGATTTCACTGGGAATGGTCCAATATCATTTAAGTGAGAGGTGGCCTCACTGCATATTAACCTGCGCAAAATGACAGACTCTTCGCCTGCATTGTTTGTAAATGTCCTAATGACATTTGCTACTGCCCTAAATGGACTCGCTAGTCTATGAGGAGTGCGACAGCGGCTAGGAGTTTGAATATGTGGGTGGCATAACATGCGTTTTGGAGTGCAGCTGCACTCTCCACAGTCATCTGTAAAGCCAACAACACTAGCGGTATCTGAAACGTCACCAGTGCCTGAATGCTCCAGTGTCTTGACACTCTTTTTCTAGCACTTGCAGCTTCAAAAGCGTCAGCTCTCACTCTAAATGTTTTTTGAACGCATCTCGTCAGAAAATAATTCCAAAATGCCTTTATTTCACTTCAATTCCCTGTTTTGGTGTTTGGTAAGCAAATGCGCACTAACATCTAGAATTAGGTATCTCTCCGCCTCGTTTTTATGCATGCCAATTGTTTACCAGTAATCAAGTATTTAATCGCTTGTCGAATTCATATTAAGACCATTCTTATCTTTCTTGATCAACTCATGAATACGAGATTCCTTTAACTCAAAAAGGTCTATAGCTTGCACCTTATCCATTGCGTAGGCTACGTGTTCGTTATATACTGAATAAAAATATAAACGCAACATGTAAAGTGTTGGTCCCATGTTTCATGAGCTGAAATAAAAGATCCCAGAAATGTTCCATATGCACAAGAAGCGTATTTCTCTCAAATTTTGCGCACACATTTGTTTACAGCCCTGTTAGTGAGCATTTCTCCTTTGCCAAGATAATCTATCCACCTGACAGGTGTGGCATATGAAGAAGCTGATTAAACAGCATGATCATTACACAGGTGAACCTTGTGCTGTGGACAATAAAATGCCACTCTAAAATGTGTAGTTTTGTCACACAACACAATGCCACAGATGTCTCAAGTTTTGAGGGAGCGTGCAATTGGCATGCTGACTGCAGGAATGTCCAACAGAGCTGTTGTCAGATATTTTATGCTAATTTCTCTACCATAAGCCACCTCCAACATCGTTTTAGAGAATTTAGCAGTACATCCAACCGGCCTCACAACCGCAGGCCACGGGTAACCACGACAACCCAGGACGTCCACATCCGGCTTCTTCACCTGCGGGATCGTCTGAGGAAGGGGAGGAGGGGTGCTGAGGAGTATTTCTGTCTGTAATAAATCCATTTTGTTGGGAAAAACTTATTCCGATTGGCAGGGCCTGGCTCCCCAGTGGGTGGGCCTATGCCCTCCCAGGCCCATCCTGCCATTCATGTGAAATCCATAGATTAGGGCCTAATGAAATTATCTAAATTGTCTGATTTCCTTCTATGAACTGTAACTCAGTAAAATCTTTGAAATTGTTGCATGTTGCGTTTATATTTTTGTTCAGTATATACAGTGCCTTGCAAAAGTATTCATCCCCCTTGGCGTTTTTCCTATTTTGTTGAATTACAACCTGTAATTTAAATGGATTTTTATTTAGATTTCATGTAATGGACATACACAAAATAGTCCAAATTGGTGAAGTGAAATGAAAAAAATAACTTGTTTCATAAAATGCTAAAAAATAAATAACGGAAAAGGGGTGCGTGCATATTTACATTTACATTTACGTCATTTAGCAGACGCACTTATCCAGAGCGACTTACAAATTGGTGCATTCACCTTATAGCCAGTGGGATAACCACTTTACAATATGTTTTTTTTTTTTTTTTATGTTTTTTGGGGTGGGGTGGGATAAGGGGGGGTAGAAGGATTACTTTATCCTATCCCAGGTATTCCTTAAAGAGGTGGGGTTTCAAATGTCTCCGGAAGGTGGTGAGTGACTCCGCTGTCTTGGCGTCGTGAGGGACCTTGTTCCACCATTGGGGTGCCAGAGCAGCGAACAGTTTTGACTGGGCTGAGCGGGAACTGTGCTTCCGCAGAGGTAGGGGGGCCAGCAGGCCAGAGGTGGATGAACGCAATGCCCTCGTTTGGGTGTAGGGACTGATCAGAGCCTGAAGGTACGGAGGTGCCGTTCCCCTCACAGCTCCGTAGGCAAGCACCATGGTCTTGTAGCAGATGCGAGCTTCATCTGGAAGCCAGTGGAGTGTGCGGAGGAGCGGGGTGACATGAGAGAACTTGGGAAGGTTGAACACCAGACGGGCTGCGGCATTCTGGATGAGTTGTAGGGGTTTAATGGCACAGGCAGGGAGCCCAGCCAACAGCGAGTTGCAGTAATCCAGACGGGAGATGACAAGTGCCTGGATTAGGACCTGTGCTGCTTCCTGTGTAAGGCAGGGTCGTACTCTCCAAATGTTGTAGAGCATGAACCTACAGGATCGGGTCACCGCCTTGATGTTAGCGGAGAACGACAGGGTGTTGTCCAGGGTCACGCCAAGGCACTTCGCACTCTGGGAGGAGGACACAACGGAGTTGTCAACTGTGATGGCGAGATCATGGAACGGGCAGTCCGTCTTGCCGAGGTTCAGCTTGAGGTGGTGATCCGTCATCCACACTGATATGTCTGCCAGACATGCAGAGATGCGATTCGCCACCTGGTTATCAGAAGAGGGAAAGGAGAAGATTAGTTGTGTGTCGTCTGCGTAGCAATGATAGGAGAGGCCATGTGAGGATATGACAGAGCCAAGTGACTTGGTGTATAGCGAGAATAGGAGAGGGCCTAGAACTGAGCCCTGGGGGACACCACTGGTGAGAGCACATGGTGCGGAGACAGATTCTCGCCACGCCACTTGGTAGGAGCAACCGGTCAGGTAGGACGCAATCCAAGAGTGAGCCGCTCCGGAGATGCCCAACTCAGAGAGGGTGGAGAGGAGGATCTGATGGTTCACAGTATCAAAGGCAGCAGACAGGTCTAGAAGGACAAGAGCAGAGGAGAGAGAGTTAGCTTTAGCAATGCGGAGAGCCTCCGTGACACAGAGAAGAGCAGTCTCAGTTGAATGACCAGTCTTGAAACCTGACTGGTTTGGATCAAGAAGGTCATTCTGAGAGAGATAGCAAGAGAGTTGGCTAAAGACGGCACGCTCAAGATTTTTGGAGAGAAAAGAAAGAAGGGATACTCGTCTGTAGTTGTTGACATCAGAGGGATCGAGTGTTGGTTTTTTGAGAAGGGGTGCAATTCTCGCTCTCTTGAAGACGGAAGGGACATAGCCAGCGGTCAAGGATGAGTTGATGAGCAAGGTGAGGTAAGGGAGAAGGTCACCGGAGATGGTCTGGAGAAGAGAGGAGGGGATAGGGTCAAGCGGGCAGGTTGTTGGGCAGCCGGCCGTCACAAGTCGCAAGATTTCATCTGGAGAAAGAGGGGAGAAAGAAGTCAAAGCATAGGGTAGGGCAGTGTGAGCAGGACCAGCAGTGTCATTTGACTTAACAAACGAGGATCGGATGTCGTCAACCTTCTTTTCAAAATGGTTGACGAAGTCATCCACAGAGAGGGAGGAGTGGGGGGAGGGGGAGGAGGATTCAGCAGGGAGGAGAAGGTGGCGAAGAGCTTCCTAGGGTTAGAGGCAGATGCTTGGAATTTAGAGTGGTATAAAGTGGCTTTAGCAGCAGAAACAGATGAAGAAAATGTAGAGAGGAGGGAGTGAAAAGATGCCAGGTCCGCAGGGAGTCTAGTTTTCCTCAATTTCCGCTCGGCTGCCCGGAGCCCTGTTCTGTGAGCTCGCAATGAGTCGTCAAGCCACGGAGCAGGAGGACCAAGCCGGCCGGGAGGATAGGGGACATAGAGAGTCAAAGGATGCAGAAAGGGAGGAGAGGAGGGTTGAGGAGGCAGAATCAGGAGATTGGAGGGAGAAGGATTGAGCAGAGGGAAGAGATGATAGGATGGAAGAGGAGAGAGTAGCGGGAGAGAGAGAGCGAAGGTTGCAACGGCGCATTACCATCTGAGTAGGGGCAGAGTGAGTAGTGTTGGAGGAGAGCGAGAGAGAAAAGGATACAAGGTAGTGGTCGGAGACATGGAGGGGAGTTGCAGTGAGATTAGTAGAAGAACAGCATCTAGTAAAGATGAGGTCAAGCGTATTGCCTGCCTTGTGAGTAGGGGGGGACGGTGAGAGGGTGAGGTCAAAAGAGGAGAGGAGTGGAAAGAAGGAGGCAGAGAGAAATGAGTCAAAGGTAGACGTAGGGAGGTTGATGTCACCCAGAACTGTGAGGGGTGAGCCATCCTCAGGAAAGGAACTTATCAAGGCGTCAAGCTCATTGATGAACTCTCCAAGGGAACCTGGAGGGCGATAAATTACAAGGATGTTAAGCTTGAATGGGCTAATGACTGTGACAGCATGGAATTCAAATGAGGAGATAGACAGATGGGCCAGGGGAAAAAGAGAGAATGTCCACTTGGGAGAGATGAGGATTCCTGTGCCACCACTCCGCTGACCAGATGCTCTCGGGGTATGGTCAGACGAGGAGAGAGCAGTAGGAGTAGCAGTGTTTTCAGTGGTAATCCATGTTTCCGTCAGCGCCAAGAAGTCGAGGGACTGGAGGGTAGCATAGTAGTATATGTATTCACCCCTTTGCTATGAAGCCCCTAAATAAGATCTGGTGCAACCAATTACCTTCAGAAGTCATATAATTAGTTAAATAAAGTCCACCTGTATTCAATCTAAGTGTCACATGATCTGTCACATGATCTCAGTATATATACACCTGTTCTGAAAGGCTCCAGAATCTGCAACACCACTAAGCAAGGGGCACCACCAAGCAAGCAGCACCATGAAGACCAAGGAGCTCTCCAAACAGGTCAGGGACAAAGTTGTGGAGAACTACAGATCGGGGTTGGGTTATAAAAAAATATCTGAAACTTTGAACATCCCATGGAGCACCATTAAATCCATTATTAAAAAATTGAAAGAATATGGCACCACAACAAACGTTCCTTAGGCATATAGATCCTAAGGTTAACTTAGAAGACAAAGCATGAACAAAGAGATGCCCATTAGGCCAGAGGCCTAGAAGCCTAGGAAATGAGAATTGATCATACAACCTTCCTCCATGGACTGGATACAGGATAAGAGAGAGAACATACAACCTTCCTCCATGGACTGGATACAGGATAAGAGAGAGAACATACAACCTTCCTCCATGGACTGGATACAGGATAAGAGAGAGAACATACAACCTTCCTCCATGGACTGGATACAGGATAAGAGAGAGAACAAAGGCTTTTAATTCCATCTGAAGGTGTAACCTTTCAACCCAAAACCAACTGGCACCAACCAATCAAACAATACCAAGTTTACCGTGTAATCTGACCACCAAGGCCCAATCTCCACAGGGTGTCACAGCATCTACGAGCTTGTGTGGGGGATGACACCAATGTAAATAAGACTGAATTCATGAGAAGACAAAAACTTCCCTTTGCATAATAGAGTAATTCAGAGTTCACCCTGTACAGATAAAAGAATCCACATACAGTTGAAGTCGGAAGTTTACATACACCTTAGCCAAATACATTTAAACTCAGTTTTTCCACAATTCCTGACATTTAATCCTAGTAAAAATTCCCTGTTTTAGGTCAGTTACGATCACCACTTTATTTTAAGAATGTGAAATGTCAGAATAATAGTAGAGAGAATTATTTATTTCAGCTTTTATTTCTTTCATCACATTCCCAGTGGGTCAGAAGTTTACATACACTCAATTAGTATTTGGTAGCATGGCCTTCCACAAGCTTCCCACAATACGTTGGGTGAATTTTGGCCCATTCCTCCTGACAGAGCTGGTGTAACTGAGTCAGGTTTGTAGACCTCCTTGCTCGCACACACTTTTTCAGTTCTGCCAACAAATTTTCTATAGGATTGTGGTCAGGGCTTTGTGATGGCCACTCCAATACCTTGACTTTGTTGTCCTTAAGCCATTTTGCCACAACTTTGGAAGTATGCTTGGGGTCATTGTCCATTTGGAAGACCCATTTGCGACCAAGCTTTAATTTCCTGACTGATGTCTTGAGTTGTTGCTTCAATATATTCACATAATTTGCCTTCCTCATGTTGCCATCTATTTTGTGAAATGCACCAGTCCCTCCTGCAGCAAAGCACCCCCACAGCATGATGCTGCCACCCCCGTGCTTCACGGTTGGGATGGTGTTCTTCGGCTTGCAAGCCAACCCCTTTTTCCTCCAAACATAACGATGGTCATTATGGCCAAACAGTTCTATTTTTGTTTCATCAGACCAGAGGACATTTCTCCAAAAAGTAAGATCTTTGTACCCATGTGCAGTTGCAAACCGTAGTCTGGCTTTTTTAATGGCGGTTTTGGAGCAGTGGCTTCTTCCTTGCTGAGCGGCCTTTCAGGTTATGTCGATATAAGATTGTGTCGTCGTCGGGTGAGGTTGTGTCTCTCTCTGGCGGGAGGTAAGCTTGGCTTATATGGCTTATATACATAGTTTGGGCTTTGTCGAGTAAAGCTTAAACTATGTATTTAGATTGTAGTTAGGTATTGTAGGTAGTTATCGTGGGTTGTTGTTGTATGTAATTATTGTAGGTTAGTATTGTATTCGGCTGAGCCCGGTGAAGCACGAAGCTAGCTAACCCACTACCTGGACTAGCTAGCGGGTAGCTATTGGTAACTATTAGCAACTGTGGATAGTTGTTTCACGCCTGAGAGTACCTGTAATTACGCCAGCTAGCTGCCTACAATAATTTCATACAATAATGCCTACCATTCAGCTGTTTTCTTAACCTCGTTGTCTGAAGCGTTAACGTTACGTAGTAAGTGGCTACTGTGCTTGAAATGTAGCTAGCTTGTTGCTACCTGGATAGCTAACTAAACAATAGCTGAAACGACCTAGCGAACAGACGCGAACTGGCTGAGTCAATTCAGTGGCTAGCTTTGCACTTGGCTAGCTAACAGTAGCTGCTAGGGGTAAGTTATAACCTACATTTGTGTTTTGTTTTTACATACTGGTAGCCAGAGTCATTCAAGGGAATTCGGGACATGGGTGACTAGTTAACGTTAGCTTGGCTCTCTCTGTGTGTTCGTGCCGTGGGAGGAGGGGTTTATTCGTTGTCTGAAAGCAATGGCTAGCTAGTATGCTAACTATTCTAGCTAACTAACTGGCTGAATAAGTTGACGACGGACTCGCTCAAGCTGTCGGGACTAACCCACAACGTTAGACACGGACACGAATGATCTGCTTGGCGTGTTGACACACTGGTGGTTTGTTGTGGCCGAGTATTGGTGCTAAACCGTGTTGTTGGAGTCCGGCATTCTAGTTGGCTGTGGCGTCATATGACTAGGTGCCCTGGATGATTTTCACGGAAGAATACTCTACCAAGTTAGCTAGCTGAATAAACTAAGTTAGTCTATTCCTAGAAAACATTGAACCGCTGTAGTTTACAACAATTATAGTTTCTGAGGTGGAAGTTGGGAGAGTTATAATTGGGTGCTTCAGTGAAACGTAAGTGAGGGAGGCCCCGCGCTCTCCTTTCCCAGATGTTTAGTTCATTTCATTCCGATCTCCTTTGCATTATTGTAGCCATTTTCTGTAGCCTGTCAACTATGCCTCTGTCTATCCCTGTTCTCTCCTCTACGCACAGGCTATACAAACGCCTCACACCGCGTGGCTGCTGCCTCTCTAACCTGGTGGTCCCTGCACGCACCACCCACCTGGAGTTCCAGGTCTCAGGCAGCCTCTGGAACTGCCGTTCTGCTGCCAACAAGGCATAGTTCATCTCAGCCTATGCTACCCTCCAGTCCCTCGACTTCTTGGCGCTGACGGAAACATGGATTACCACTGTAAACACTGCTACTCCTACTGCTCTCTCCTCATCTGACAATGTGTTCTCGTATACCCCGAGAGCATCTGGTCAGCGGGGTGGTGGCACAGGAATCCTCATCTCTCCCAAGTGGACATTCTCTCTTTTTCCCCTGACCCATCTGTCTATCTCCTCATTTGAATTCCATGCTGTCACAGTCACTAGCCCATTCAAGCTTAACATCCTTGTAATTTATCGCCCTCCAGGTTTCTTGGAGAGTTCATCAATGAGCTTGACGCCTTGATATGTTCCTTTCCTGAGGATGGCTCACCCCTCACAGTTCTGGGTGACTTCAACCTCCCTACGTCTACCTTTGACTCATTTCTCTCTGCCTCCTTCTTTCCACTCCTCTCCTCTTTTGACCTCACCCTCTCACCGTCCCCCCCTACTCACAAGGCAGGCAATACGCTTGACCTCATCTTTACTAGATGCTGTTCTTCTACTAATCTCACTGCAACTCCCCTCCATGTCTCCGACCACTACTTTGTATCCTTTTCTCTCTCGCTCTCCTCCAACACTACTCACTCTGCCCCTACTCAGATGGTAATGTGCCATCGCAACCTTCGCTCTCTCTCCTCTTCCATCCTATCATCTCTACATCTCCCGCTACTCTCAATCCTTCTCCCTCCAATCTCTTGATTCTGCCTTCTCAACCCTCCTCTCCTCCCTTTCTGCATCCTTTGACTCTCTATGTCCCCTATCCTCCCGGCCGGCTCGGTCCTCCCCTCCTGCTCCGTGGCTTGATGACTCATTGCGAGCTCACAGAACAGGGCTCCGGGCAGCCGAGCGGAAATGGAGGAAAACTAGACTCCCTGTGGACCTGGCATCTTTTCATTCCCTCCTCTCTACATTTTCTTCATCTGTTTCTGCTCTCTGTGGATGACTTCGTCAACCATTTTGAAAAGAAGGTTGACGACATCCGATCTTCGTTTGTTAAGTCAAATGACACTGCTGGTCCTGCTCACACTGCCCTACCCTATGCTTTGACTTCTTTCTCCCCTCTCTCTCTCCAGATAAAATCTTGCGACTTGTGACGGCCGGCCGCCCAACAACCTGCCCGCTTGACCCTATCCCCTCCTCTCTTCTCCAGACCATCTCCGGTGACCTTCTCCCTTACCTCATCTCGCTCATCAACTCATCCTTGACCGCTGGCTATGTCCCTTCCGTCTTCAAGACAGCGAGAGTTGCACCCCTTCTCAAAAAACCAACACTCGATCCCTCTGATGTCAACAACTACAGACCAGTATCCCTTCTTTCTTTTCTCTCCAAAACTCTTGACCTTGCCGTCTTTAGCCAACTCTCTTGCTATCTCTCTCAGAATGACCTTCTTGATCCAAACCAGTCAGGTTTTAAGACTGGTCATTCAACTGAGACTGCTCTTCTCTGTGTCACGGAGGCTCTCCGCACTGCTAAAGCTAACTCTCTCTCCTCTGCTCTTGTCCTTCTAGACCTGTCTGCTGCCTTTGATACTGTGAACCACCAGATCCTCCTCTCCACCCTCTCCGAGTTGGGCATCTCCGGCGCGGCTCACTCTTGGATTGCGTCCTACCTGACCGGTCGCTCCTACCAAGTGGCGTGGCGAGAATCTGTCTCCGCACCACGTGCTCTCACCACTGTTGTCCCCCAGGGCTCAGTTCTAGGCCCTCTCCTATTCTCGCTATACACCAAGTCACTTGGCTCTGTCATATCCTCACATTTACATTACATTTTAGTCATTTAGCAGACGCTCTTATCCAGAGCGACTTACAGTTAGTGAATACCAATGTTTTTTTTTAGTTTTTAGTTTTTTACTGGCCCCCCATGGGAATCGAACCCACAACCCTGGCGTTGCAAATGCCATGCTCTATCAACTGAGCTACATCCCTGCCGGCCATTCCCTCCCCTACCCTGGACGACGCTGGGCCAATTGTGCGCCGCCCATGAGTCTCCCGGTCACGGCCGGCTGCGACAGAGCCTGGGTTCGAACCAGGATCTCTAGTGGCACAGTTAGCACTGCGATGCAGTGCCTTAGACCACTGCACCACTCAGGAGACCTCCTGGCCTCTCCTATCATTGCTACGCAGACGACACACAACTAATCTTCTCCTTTCCCCCTTCTGATAACCAGGTGGCGAATCGCATCTCTGCATGTCTGGCAGACATATCAGTGTGGATGACGGATCAAAACCTCAAGCTGAACCTCGGCAAGACGGAGCTGCTCTTCCTCCCGGGGAAGGACTGCCCGTTCCATGATCTCGCCATCACGGTTGACAACTCTGTTGTGTCCTCCTCCCAGAGTGTGAAGAGCCTTGGCATGACCCTGGACAACACCCTGTCGTTCTCCGCTAACATCAAGGCAGTGACCCGATCCTGTAGGTTCATGCTCTACAACATTCGGAGAGTACGACCCTGCCTTACACAGGAAGCGGCACAGGTCCTAATCCAGGCACTTGTCATCTCCCGTCTGGATTACTGCAACTCGCTGTTGGCTGGGCTCCCTGCCTGTGCCATTAAACCCCTACAACTCATCCAGAATGCCGCAGCCCGTCTGGTGTTCAACCTTCCCAAGTTCTCTCACGTCACCCCGCTCCTCCGCACACTCCACTGGCTTCCAGTTGAAGCTCGCATCTGCTACAAGACCATGGTGCTTGCCTACGGAGCTGTGAGGGGAACGGCACCTCCGTACCTTCAGGCTCTGATCAGTCCCTACACCCAAATGAGGGCATTGCGTTCATCCACCTCTGGCCTGCTGGCCCCCCTACCTCTGCAGAAGCACAGTTCCCGCTCAGCCCAGTCAAAACTGTTCGCTGCTCTGGCACCCCAATGGTGGAACAAGCTCCCTCACGACGCCAAGACAGCGGAGTCACTCACCACCTTCCGGAGACACTTGAAACCCCACATCTTTAAGGAATACCTGGGATAGGATAAAGTCATCCTTCTACCCCCCCTTACCCCACCCCCCCAAAAAAAAAATAACAAAAAAAAATAACATATTGTAAAGTGGTTATCCCCCTGGCTATAAGGTGAAGGCGCCAATTTGTAAGTCCAAAGTACGTTCATCTCTAGGAGACAGAATGCGTCTCCTTCCTGAGCGGTGTGACGGCTGCGTAGTCCCATGGTGTTTATACTTGCGTACTGTTGTTTGTACAGATGAACGTGGTACCTTCAGGTGTTTGGAAATTGCTCCCAAGGATGAACCAGACTTGTGGAGGTCTACAATTATTTTTCTGAGGTCTTGGCTGATTTATTTTGATTTTCCCATGATGTCAAACAAGAGGCACTTGAAGGTAGGCCTTGAAATACATCCACAGGTACACCTCCAATTGACTCAAATGATGTCAATTAGCCTATTAGAAGCTTCCAAAGCCATGTGGTCCTCTGTAGCTCAATTGGTAGAGCGTGGCGCTTGTAATGCCAGGGTAGTGGGTTCGATCCCCGGGACCACCCATATGTAAAAATGTATGCACACATGTCTGTAATTCGCTTTGGATAAAAGCGTCTGCTAAATGGCATATTATGATATCAGTCAAGTGTATGTAAACTTCTGACCACTGGAATTGTGATACAGTGAAATAATCGGTCTGTAAACAATTGTTGGAAAAATTACTTGTGTCATGCACAAAGTAGATGTCCTAACTGACTTGCCAAAAGTATAGTTTGTTAAAAAGAAATTTGTAGAGTGGTTGAAAAACGAGTGTTAATGACTCTAACCTAATTGTATGTAAACTTCTGACTTCGACTGTAGATCATACATCCATATAGATGGCATCAGAGTTATCCTCAGTGAGCAAGTTTTAGATAGAATAATACTATAGTATCCATGTCTGGAATCTATCTTCTGGATACTGTAACAGAGAGATACATTTTGGCCCCTTAGAGTGGGATGGGCTGACTAGTCCTTGGGCGTTGTCCTTTTGTTCCTGGACCATGCAGCTCCGGGTGACAGAGAACACATAAATTAGGCTCAAGCCTACAAATCTACATCCTTCCTACAAACAGATCTCCCTCTCAAAGAGCTCATCTATAGGACCCAGAATTGTTCCTAGTCAGTTCACATGGCCAGGAAAAACGAATTGCCCTCAAGGTTAAATGTGTTCCAATGATTTCCTGTTTCTGGCACAATCAGGAGGCTTCTCAATCCTGTGCATAAAGGTAGCCTAGCGGTTAAGGGTGTTGGACCAGTAACCAAGAGGTCGCTGGTTTGAAACCCAGAGCCGATTAGATTACAAATCTGTTGATGTGTCCTTTAGCAAGGCACTTAACCCTAATCGCTCCCGTAAGTCGCTCTGGATAAGACTGTCTACTAAAATGTCAAGCCTGGTCTGATACTGACCTCCACATGACATTGGCCTGTGGTCTAGTCCTCTGAGGTGCCAAATAGGGAATGATGCATCAGTAAACATCCTCTGGGATGCCAGGAAATATCACCACACTGAATGAGTGGCACGGTGGGGTTTGTGTTATGATAAACTCATCTCTCTGTGTTTAGAGGGACTATTGTTCATGTCTACTGTCAGGTGTTTTCAGCCCGGTGCATGTATAGCTCTATCTATGAATTTCACAGTGGAAAATGTCTATGAATTCATAAACACAGTGAATTTGAATTCACTGTCTATGAATTTCCAACTTCATAAAATTGCTAGGTGGCTACGGATGTAGGATCTTCATTTGAACCAGTTTGCTACAGCAGGAATATATTCCTGAGCAACAGGAAATGTGAATTATTATGTGGATTATAATTAATGACCATTTTAGTAGGGGTTGATTTGTTTTTTGTTAGGGCAAATCAAGTCTGAAATTTCAAAGTGGAAATTACAAACTTTAGAAGCCTTTTTAAAACTGAAACACACTACAAATGTGCATTTCCTGCTGTGCAGGAACATTCTCAGCAACAAAGAGTAATCAAATTAAGATCCTACATCTGTAGTATTACAGAGAAACAACAAAATATTTTTGTTTTATTAATTCATCAAGAAGGAATCAATGTGTTGGCCTTTGTTCTTCTGTGTGTGGGTTAGCCCAAATACAGCTTTTTACTTGCTGTCTGTGTCAGTTAAGATTAAAAAGACGGATGACTGTATCGCAAACGCTCACAAGCAAATCTTCCTGTGCCTGTGGCACTCTCCTCCACTCTCTTTTTAAAGCGGAAGAATCAGAGATAGCTGTTGGTGCACAGTCTTTCTCTCTACATCTCTGTCTGTTCAAACAAACATGCTAACCTTCCCACTGACATAACCAGACAGACAGGCAATTTTAACTTATCAATTCTAGATGCTTTTGAGAAGAAGGCAGCACCAAACTGCTGGTATGATACATAACATTTCTTAGAGCTTGGTGAGGGCGTGGTTATCCTACAGTGTATGGCTATTTGAAGAATCTCAAATAGAAAATATATTTTGATTTGTTTAACACTCTTTTGGTTACTACATGATTTCATATGTGTTATTTCATGTCTTCACTATTATTCTACAATGTAAAAAAATACATTCCCACAACTTTCTGGGAATGGTGCACGATAGTTGTTTGGCTTGGAACATTCTCAGCACATTTAAGGAACTTGACCAAAAAACATAATTTTCTTGATTTTTCATTACTTTAATAGAACATTTCCTAAAAGTTCAAACATGGTTACATTTCATTTCAATTTTGGCAATGTTATAGCAACGTTCTTCAACTGGTTTGACATTGGGAATGTTCTCAAATAGTTCAGAGAACGTTAAGAAACAACGTTCTTCTGTGGGAATTTCAGTACTTCAGTATAATGTTTCCTACAGGTTTCCTCGTGGTTCTATTTAAAGTCATGTTCTCAAATTGTCCCAAGAACGTTAAGAAAACGTTCCATAAAAACCACAAGAAAGCTTTAGTAACATTCAGAGAACGTTCTAAGAATGTTATTTAAAAACATATACATTCCATTCTCAGCATCAACAAAACTCTCTCTTATCCTCTACCTTGTTAAACTCTTAAGGATCGGACCCTTTTTTTCAATTTTCGCCTAAAATGACCCAAATCTGTAGCTCAGGACCTGAAGCAAGGATATGCATATTCTTGATACCATTTGAAAGGAAACACTTTGAAGTTTGTGAAAATGTGAAATTAATGTAGGAGAATATAACACATTAGATCTGGTAAAAGATCATACAAACCAAAAAATATGCGTTTTCTATTCATTGTTTTGTTCCATCATCTTTGAAATGCAAGAGAAAGAAAAAGAAAAAAAACATTTTCAAGTACATAACTATAGAGAACATACAAAAATGATATGGTAATACAAAATGTAAGTTTACACACTCCCAGGAATGTCATACATGATGGATCATTAGCTTAAACACTAACTTTCACACATCAAGATGGCCGGGCGGGGTGGGTGTGGAGCCAGAGACAGCAAGGGTTCAAGCTGTAGAACCCAGTTCCTACAATTGCATATAAAAATGGATTTTATCAAACAAAACTATGCTACATTTTATCTCTGGGGCCCTCAGGATGACAAATCAGAGCAAGATTACTGAATATAAGTACATTATTTACCTTCAGAGGTGAATGTGTCAAACCAGTTGCCGTGATACATTTTGTTGTTCTGCACTTTCCTCAAACAATAGCATGGTATTTTTTTCACTGTAATAGCTACTGTAAATGGGACAGTGCAGTTAGATTAATAAGATTTTAAGCTTTCTGCCCATATAAGACATGTCTATGTCCTGGAAAGTTTGCTATTACTTACAACAGTCATGCTAATCACATTAGCGCACGTTAGCTCAACCGTCCCGTATACGGGACACCGATGTGTTTCTAATTGGCCACACCTGATCTTAATGAGTGCTTGTTTCCTTTGAAATGTGGTCTGTTTGAATAGACTAAAATGAACAGCTTTGTATGCGTAAAAAACATGCCATGCTAGCTCCATTCTGGTGGTGCAGTGGACTAATTCCATGGATTGAGAAGAGAAGATTATAGGTTTGAATCTCACTGATGCCGTGCCACAATAAAAAATATGTGTTTGCATGATTAATGCCTAAGGAAATTAATTTACATCTGTGCTTGGAGTTTAAAATAGTTAACCAAAAATAAGCTAGCAGTCTTATTGAAACATTCAGTGAAAGTTTTAAGGAAGTTATTCAAAAAGCTCCAAATAACCTAGAATTTCCATTCTCAGAGCGTTATTAAGCGCTTTGAGATTCTTTATGTAATGCACAACGCTATAAAACATCAGGGAACCATAGTAATACATTCTCAGAACCTCCCTGCAACCCAAACATTTACGTTCCCAGAAATGGCAACATTTTCACTACCATTCTCAGAACATAAAAAAACGTTCAGTTTTACCGGTCAGGAAACATATGGCTTTATTCCCAGAACCAATGGGAAACCAAAAATGTACGTTCCCACAACTTCCAAGGAACCAAATGTGCTAGCTGGGATGTGTGCATGTCTGGCAGGTTGATGTTTATTGTCTTGTGTCTTGTCCTGGAGGCAGAACTGAGCTATTTCCCCTTAGATAGGCCAGCTGCAAAGTCAAAAAGGCTATATTGTAAAAATTAATTTAAGGTTGGGGTTAATTTAAGGTTGGGGTTAGGAATAAGGGTAAGCAATGTGGTTAAGGTTAGGGTTAAGGTTAGGTTTAAAATCAGATTTTATGACTTTGTGGTTGTGGCAGCTAGCCTCCAGAACAAGATTCATGATGAAAAACGCTAACCTGTGTGTGTCTGTGTGTGTGTGTGTGTTTGTGTGTCTGTTTTTGTGTGTGTGTGTGTGTGTCTGTTTTTGATTTTACTATCCTTGTGGGGACCAGAAGTCCTCACAAGGATAGTAAAACAAGGAAAATTCGGACAAGTGGGACATTTCGCCGGTCCCCACAAGGAAAAAGGCAATTTTAGGCGTAGTGGTTAGGTTTAGGGTTACAATTAGGGTTAGGGTTAGAGGTTAGGTTTAGCATTATGGCTAGGAGTTAGGATTAGGTTAAGGGGTTAAGGTTAGTGTTAGGTTAAGGGTAAGCGTTAGGGTAAATAGGATTTTGAAGGGGAATCAATTGTTTGGTCCCCCAAAGGATAGTAAAACAAACGTGTGTGTGTGTGTGTGTTTTTCCAGTAACTACTCTAAACAACCACCCATTTATTAAAAATAAAAATAAAAGCCTTTCAGTCCTTTTTTGTCCACGCAGTGAATTTTCCTATTTGGAGCCATGTCTTCTGAGTCTTATCTCTGCAGTGAGTGACTCATGGCTGAGGACAGGCGCTAAATGAAATTGATTGGGCCTAAAGAGGCCTGGTTATCCGAGTCATCTCCACACTCCATGCCTGGGCCTCTCCAAAGCCCTCATCAATCAGGGGCAGGCCGAGCGGCAGGCAGGCGACGGTGCATGTGTTGATTAGGTGACTGGAGTGGTCCCTGGTTCACTGGCTGCTGAGGAAATTAAAGAGGCTGGTTGGAAGCGCTTCACACAAGGAGGAGATGCAGGGAAAATGGAAATCGCTGTTTTCTTGGGAATAATATAATCCACTCTGAAATGCAAATAGGCTGTTCTATAATGCTAAACTGGAGGCTAGCTAGCTCTCTCTGTCTCTTGTCTTGAACCGTGTTTTAATGTGCAGTGTGATGCTCATGGACTGTGACAGGAGCGGTTGAAAAGGACTCCGGTCACAACTGCCATGGCCAAAATAGGGCTTAATGTAACAGTGCTGCCAGGACCCACCCACTAGTTCCCTAAAAACCTGAGAGGGATTCACATTGGAGCACCAGGAAGAAGAGTCTAATGTGGCTCTGTGAGCACACTGTACTATAAAACCTACATTTGTTGAGTAACATAATGGTTTACAGTCAAATGCTCTTGCTTTATTTTTGTCTCCAGGGTATCTCCACCGACACACCGTTCCGCTTTCCACATTCCACTTCTATATCACTCACGGGTCACGGGATCTCTGGCAGTGATATAAGAAATAACACACACTCCGCCACACACCTCACGCATAGCTTCCTTTATTGCCTCAGATAACAACCCTTCCACTGCCTTGGATCGGATGATGCAGTGGTCTGTGTCTGTGTCTGTGTCTGTGTCTGTGTCTGTGTCTGTGTCTGTGTCTGTGTCTGTGTCTGTGTCTGTGTCTGTGTCTGTGTCTGTGTCTGTGTGCATCTGTATGTGTGTGTGTGTGTGTGTGTGTGTGTGTGTGTGTGTGTGTGTGTGTGTGTGTGTGTGTGTGTGTGTGTGTGTGTGTGTGTGCGTGTGTACCCACATAAATATATACTTTTCAGAGCCCCAGCAACCCTGAAGAAGCTCACAAGTAGAGAGCATCAACACATCAGACGTCTCAGGCTCTGAGGATCAATGTCTGCAAGGCCAACCTTAAGCCCTATGTAGCTTTCACAGCTGTCCACAGCCCACATTTAGAATTGCATCTCTTCTCTTATTAGAAAGGAGGAATGGAAATCAATTAGTTATAGCAGCTGCCTGCCTGGCTAGTCTACACCACATCTCCCACCTTGAGCCAGTTTGCTACAACAGGAAAATTATCCTGCAGCAACAAGAAATGTGGATTATTATGTGGATTATTATTAATGGACATTTTTGTAGGGGTTGATAATTTCTCTGTAAGGGAAAATCAAGTCTGAAATGTCTGTGGAAATTACAAATGCCTTTTTAAACCTCAAATACACTACAAATTAAGATCCTACATATGTATACCTGTCACACACTCTCTCTCTCTCTCTCTCTCTCTCTCTCTCTCTCTCTCTCTCTCTCTCTCTGTATTTTCTATTAAAGCCTTTTGTCTTCTCCTTCTCCATTCAGCTGTGCCTCTCTCATATTTTGGTGTGAGAGCGAGGAGCGTTCCAGCAGGATGCAAGCAGAGGCTTACTGAGTCTGCCTGGCCCTGCCAGCACCAGCTCTGGGTTTGGACGGCTGTCGGCTGTGACAGTTCTGATTGGTCCGTTTCTGTGCCCTGTGAGATGGAGCTGGGCCCTTCTGCTGCCTGCTCCCCTCTAGTGATCAGCCACTTCAGCAGCGCTGCATTACGCGAGGCTACACCACGCTAGCCAACACAACACTTGCCCCCAAACAACAAACAAGCAGCCTAGCTACCAGCAATCAGGCCCGCATTCGATAAGGACTGGACTGTCGCTTGGCTCAGCCAGCTCACAGTGCCAGTCAAATCATCCAGCAAAAGTCTTATAAAATAAATATTTGCATAGGCCTATTTTCACGGTTACTGCCTGCAGAATTGGCCCCGCTGCTTTTTGGATGTGGGGTCTGTGGTCCTCTGTGGCTCAGCTGGTAGAGCATGGCGCTTGTAACGCCAAGTTAGTGGGTTTGATCCCCGGGACCACCCATACACAAAAATATATATATATGTATGCACGCATGACTGTAAGTCACTTTGGATAAAAGCGTCTGCTAAATGGCATATTATATTATTATTATATTCTGTGGTTGGCTGTGTGATTGGTGGGTTTGATTGAAGTGAGCGGTCCTGGCTGGAATGAGATGTGGACTGTGACTGACAGACGTGGGCACAAGGAGCAGATGCCTCAACTACAACATGCTATAAACCCAAACATGAGTCATGCCAATGCTGCCTGCCCATCCACTCCTCTGTCTTTTATGAGCCTCTGAATAAGCAGCTGTCACTGCCACACACACACACACACACACACACACACACACACACACACACACACACACCTGTGTACACACATTCTGCACAGTCATACAGTATGTATGTATGTATGTATGAATGATAGGACTTAACTGAAGAATGAATACAGGAGTTCATCAGGACTTTGCTTTTCTCCAACCGATATGTGCTCTATTTGTCTGATTGGTGTTATGTGGTTCTAGCACCTTATTCAATATGCCAGGTCATGTTACGGTCTATATTTATGAACATATGGCAAGTCAATACCTAAATGGAAGGTGGAGAGGACTATTTAAAAACCTGTACAGATTTGTGAGTAGCAGTGGGGATTGGGGGAACAGGTGGAAGAGGGGCACGATTCAACAGCGCCACCATCATCTCTCTACTAGTACTGCACTGACAAAATAGACAAATTAATTTACTTACAAAATAGCATGATTCCTGTGAATACATTTAGCATTTTTCGTGACTATAATACATGTTAACTTTTACAACTGTTTCAATATTATTCATTTCTGAGTAATTTGTTATCAGATATGTTTTCCCAAAACTAGGAGGCTTATTTGTACATTTATGACAAACACTTGAAATATTTTTGTGCTGGCTAAAGGGTCTTTGAAGTGAAAGGGCTGTGCTGTGAATCCTGAGAACAGAGCAACAATACAGTGTGGGCTGCATGGATTGTACCTCAAAGACAGAAAGAGAGAGCAGGAGAGGAGGATGGGGATGGTGTTTATTCTTTCATTTTTCCTTTGTAGTCAGAGACTACTTGTGCTCAAAGTGCCTGCCTGCGCTTCACGTATTTCATGACGCAATCTCTGTGTGTTCCTCTCATAGCCTACCCACTGGGCACACACTGGGCACACACTGGTTGAATCAAAGTTGTTTCCACGTCATTCCACTGGGCACAGACGTTGAATGGACGTCTGTGCCCAGTGGATACTTCCTTTCTCTCCCGTCCTTTTTCCTCTGAAAATACACCCACTGTAGGGGAGCTTTATACTGTGAAGACGCCTGGGTCTGTGCTTGAGCCCTATTCAATTATTGCACAGGCTAAATCAATCAACAGACTAGCCCTCCAGTAAATGACCAGCCATTTGGAGCAATGTGCACCCTGTCAAAGGTGTGGTGCACCCCTCCAGCTGCTGTAAATGGTCTGCCTGGGAGGCTGAGAGAGAGGATGGGGTTTATCCCAGAGAAACACCCTGCTTGGGGCTATCTATTGTGGCTGATCTGACTGTGTGCCTAGGAGGCTGTTCGCTTTGGGGACTGCCTGGCTGTGACTGTAGAGTGATGGTTCTCCCTGCCTCTCTCTCTCTCCCAGCCACACCGGATGTTTGTGCTATTAATTTGACCCATGCTCTGCTCAATGTGCTGTGCTGATGTGTTCGCAGTGGGGGAACACATACATAAACAAGCTCAAAGTGCCTCACTGTGTTTTGTGTGTGTGTGTTCCCAGAAACCAATGTTTTTGCCTCTCTTTGGTTTCATATTGGAGTGTCTCTACAAAGTCCTATTCAAACATCACATTGTGATGTAAACCAGACCTTACAACATGAGAGTGAAGATGAGAGATGTATTCACATGCACTATAAATATGATGTATTCCTTTACTGCAAGGTCTTAAGTCCAGGGCCACTTCTGACTTGACATCATGCTTGATCGGGGTGAGCAGCATGTCTACTGCTCCATGGCTGATGATGATTTGATTATGTGTGTTTCATGGCTGGAGTTTTAACTGTCAAACCTCAAACCGAGAGCCCAGCTCTCTGTCAGAGCAGCTCACTGATACATTACCATGTCCCGCAGTTAAACCACCTGCTATTCTAAATGTCACTGGCTGAAGGGTGACTGTGGCTGGTAGCCTGGCGGGTAGGAGCTTTGGGCCAATAACTGAAAGGTTTCTGGATCGAATCCCCAAGCTGACAAGGTAAAAATCTGTTGTTCTGCCCCTGCGCAAGGCAGTTAACCCACTGTTACCTGGGCACCAATGATGTGGATGTTGATTAAGGCAGCCCCCCGCACCTCTCTGATTCAGAGGGGTTGGATTAAATGTGGAAGACACATTTCAGTTGAATGCATTCAGTTGTACAACTGACTAGGTATCTCTCTCTCAGCCCTTCTGTCTTTCTCTCTCTAAACCCCTCTCTGCTCCTCCCAGCTACCCTCTATCTCAGCCAAAATACAAACTCACTACTAAGGATTATGGTAATACAATTTTAAGACTTTTTTGTTTAACAAGGCACACACTGTGGACTAAGACCTGCTTATAATTAAGCTTAGAAAAAGAAGATGAATTAATATCTCTGATATGCAACTGCTATCATTGTGCAGATAGACTCCTATAGGTTTATTGTATTCAATTTGATTACCTTTATTACATTTTCTTGTGCTGTCTGTTTGCCACTTTCAGGTTGATTTGATTGTTTTCCACAGCATTTTAGGACCCAAAATGCAGACGGGGCGATGGAGAAGTACATACTGTATAGGCTATGTGAAATAACGAATGTGAATATAATACATGATAATTAGTTACGCACATAAAATATGACATTAGCACACAACATCTTGGCATTTTATGCTCGAGAGTTTAATTCCCCCTTACTTCTAAAGGCTTTTAGTAGATAATTATCACTGTGGGTCATGTTATGATCAGTTGCCTAAATACCCCGGTGTCGCAGAGCACAGCTTGTGCTTGTTTACCTTACCTTTATGAGTTTGCACCTGATCTGCGCGGACACCATATGGCTGTTTCGCAGGTTGCCCACACGGAACATGAGGCACAGTTTTCCGTCGCGCTGCGAGATCACTGAGTCCTGGCTAAACATAAGCGTCTCTGCGCGCTTCTTGGGCTGGGACATTTTAATGAACATGCAGCCGATCAGAAAGGCGTCCACGATGGACCCCAGCAGCGACTGGAACAAGAAGAGAATGATGCCCTCCGGACATTTCTCCGTGATGTAGCGGTAGCCGTAGCCGATGGTGGCCTCGGTCTCTATGAAGAATAGGAAAGCGGAGGGGAAGTTGTAAACGTTGGCAACGCAGGGGGTGTAGGACGAGTCGTGGCCATGGTTTATGTCCCCTCTGATGTAGGCGATGATCCACCACATAGAAGCCATGACCAGCCACGCTACTGTATAGGTCAGAACAAAGATAAGCAAGTTCCATCGCCACTTGAGGTCCACCAAGGTGGTGAAGAGGTCAGAGATATATCGGCTGGTCTCCCCGCCGAGGTTCCCGTGCTGCACGTTGCAACGGCCGTTTTTCTCCACGAACCGCTGGCGTTTCTTTTTGACAGGTGCTGAAAAAGCGGTGGTGTCACGGTTTGTATTCACAACCTGATAGTCCTCCCCAAATTTCCTCCGTAGCGCGGCCATAACTTTACCAGAGCGTGTAAAAATCACTTGCAGATTTGATCCATTACTTTGTTTTCTTAATTTCACAAAGACTTGTTATCTGCAGTGCGTAAAGGACTCCATGGCCAATAACGCGCTGCGCAAGGATCTGGGTATCCTCTCCAAAACAGTGCACACTTTACAAAAGCTTTTAACCTACTCTCACCGGCTTTAGTTGAACATTTTCCACAAAAAATATATGATGGATTGGTGTGCAATTAGGAGGTGATGGTCGTTCGCTCGCTGTCCCTCTGCTTTCGATTCAAGTGAGAGTGCGCTCCAAGTAGACTATACAGTCTCCTGAAAAGACATGCCCATACTGAGAGCTAGTGAGAGACTGTGTGTGTGTGTGTGTGTGTGTGTGTGTGTGTGTGTGTGTGTGTATGTGTGAGAGAGAGAGAGAGGAGAGGGGTTATTCAATGTAATGTATCATCAGATTTTTTAAACAATTAAAATAAATAACAAATATGTCATTCAAAAACAGTATTCATTGAGGAGAGGTAGGCCTGTCTACGAGTAGACACCGGATAGGATAATTACAGAAAACAACCACTTGATTAGGCTACGGTAGCCTAATGAAACTCGGGATGGTTGGTCCCCATGCAGCCCTCTCCGCTACCCCTCTCAAGTCAGACACTGCCACCTTGCGGACAGAAAACGCACGTACAATCGTATGAGCGTAGCGCAGGGGTCAGTGATTTAGTGAGCCTATACTTTTCTTTGAGGCCCTCTATAAAAACAGTCAAATAAAAACAGTGTTTATTAATTTACTCCAATTTTGCTTTGCAGCAACTTTCCCGTACATTATATTGCCACAGCTCCAAATTCAACCCCCTTGCTAATGTAGTAGCTCTCCTCTAGTTTCCTCTGGAGAGGTTGTTATTGTTTCAAACATACTCCAGGCCCTTTTCAGACATGTCCCAGAGGACGTCTTCAAAACGGTGGGTAGGTTCAACCTTGGCACTCGGTGCAAATCAGCCCAGCACAAAGGAGTGTATTGTAGCTGTAGAAGTTGGCTCAATCCCCTACATAGATATGTCACCTTCCGGAGACACTTGAAACCCTACCTCTTTAAGGAATACCTGGAATAGTATAAAGTAATCCTTCTTCCCCTACCCACCATAAAATAAAAAATAAAAAAATTATAATAAAAGGTGGTTGTCCCACTGGCTATAAGTTGAATGCACCAATTTGTAAGTCGCTCTGGATAAGAGCGTCTGCTAAATGATGTAAATGTAAATATGCTATAATGTTAATCCCTGTTAGTCCAATTCTGTCTGTCTGTCCATTTCACATGATCAGTGATGTCCAGGTCATTTGATCTACACTGAGTGTACAAAACATCCATGACATAGACTGACTGGGTGAATCCAGGTGAAAGCTATGATCACTTAAATCCACTTCAATCAGTGTAGATGAAGGGGAGGAGACAGGTTAAAGGAGGATTTTTAAGCCTTGAGACAATTGAGACATGTAAGTTCCTTTGAATGGGGTATGATAATAGGTGCCAGGCGCACCGGTTTGTGTGAACTCTGCTGGGTTTTTCACACTCAACCATTTCCCGTGTGTATCAAAAATGGTCCACCACCCAAAGGACATCCAGCCAATTTGACACAACTGTGGGAAGAATTGGAGTCAACATGGGACAGCATCCCTGTGGAACGCTGTCGACAGCCTGTAAAGTCCATGCCTCGACAAATTGAGGCTGTTCTGAGGGCAAAAGGGGGGACTGATTTAGATATGGGACACCAGGTGGGTGTAATTCATTATCAGGTAGAACAGAAAACCAGCAGGATCTGGACCTTGTAGGGTAAGAGTTGAATAACCCTGGACTAGATTAAGCACACCTATAAAATGAGGAAGCAAAACTTATATGCAACATAAGTGGCCCACAAGGAGATAACCAGCTGTTTCACTGTGATCAGTCACTTAGGTATAGCTAGCTGCACCAGTAATCTAACAAACAGATAGACAATGCATGGGTGTGCTGCTGTGTTCAAATGAAATGAGGATGGGTCCCCAGAGGTTAGATACTCAACAGATATTTTCCTAACACTTTGTTTTTACCACCTATGTTGAAATTGTCACGGTTCAGACAGACGACCAGAGGACCACAATTGCGTCACACCAGAAAGTTTATTAAACTTAAGGGAAAAGGGAAGTAGGGAGTGAATGAAGGCTCCAGGGGTAACAGGGATCCCGTCCAATGCGCTGGGTCTGTGCCCCCCCCAGTGGCAGCGATGCGTCCTATGAAGCCGGTGGTGGGTGGTCCAGAAGTCCTGGGGGGGGGGAGACACAGACACAACAGGGCGGAATGAAACCAGGCAGCAGTACAGTTCAAGGGAAATCCAAAATATGTAGTAGCAAGGCAGAAGGCTGGTCAGAGTTACCGGGATAGAAGAGTAGTCAGGAGTCGTAATGGCAGAAGCAGGTCTGGATCTCCTGAGGCAGAAGAGTATCCAAAAAACAGGCAGGTCCGGGGTCACAAAACCAGGGTGAGCCAGAAGCGCGAGCAAACAGGTTCCGGGTGTGAGCTTTGCAGACGATCTGACACCGGAGAGCTGAAAGACAGGGCCTTAAATACTGGGAGAGGTAGTGGGTAATGCAGCGCAGCTGGCAGAGTAATTAGAGCAGAGCAGAGCAGGGACAGGTGGAGCTAGTTAGGCTGAGTAGAGAGAGTGGTGAGCAGAGTGGAAGAAAATTAAGGTGGTAACCCGGTGGAGTGAGAGGCCCATGACAGAACCCCCCCCCCAAGGGACGGCCCCAGAAGTCCCAAGAGCAACACCACGCCGGGCGGGAGGAGGGGAGCCGGAGGAGGGCTAGAACTCCTCCGAACGGTCCGAGTGAACGTCCTCATCCTCGGAGGAATCCGGAGGGCCGTGGTCGGGAGATGGGACAGGTCCCGAGACAGGATCAGGCACAGGACAGGAAGCCGAGCGGGCCGGACGGTTAGGGACCCCTCTGGGGCGGCCCCTACGGATTGCAGGTTGATCAGGATGCCGTTGGTGGAAAGCGGTGATGAGAGTCCTATCCACAATCCGACTAGCTGGCACCCAGGTCCTCTCCTCAGGTCCATAGCCCTCCCAGTCAATGAGGTACTGGAGACCCCTACCCCTCCGTCTGGACCGAAGCAGGCGGCGGACGGTGTAAACCAGACCACCATCGACGAGCCGTGGAGGAGGAGGACCAGGCGCAGCAGGGACCAGCGGACTCTCATGGATGGGCTTAATCTTAGACACATGGAAAGTGGGGTGCACCCTCAGGGAATTAGGCAGTTGGAGCCGGACAGCAGTTGGGCTAATCACTCTTATGATAGGGAATGGGCCAATGAACCGAGGTGCCAGCTTCTGCGACTCCACCCTGAGTGGCAGGTTCTTCGAGGACAACCACACCCTTTGACCAACATGGTAGGTGGGAGCAGGAATTCTCCGACGGTTGGCCCCGGTAGTGTAGCTGGCAACGGATCTGAGGAGTGTGGCTCGGGCTTGTGACCAGGTGCGGCGACATCGACGGGCAAAAGCAAGTGCAGATGGGCAAGTAACCTCCTCTTCCTGGCTGGCAAATAGAGGAGGCTGGTATCCATAAACACATTGGAAAGGGGACATACCGATGGCAGAGCAGGTCAGAGAATTGTGTGCGTACTCCACCCATGTCAATTGCTGCGACCAGGAGTGGGGGTTGCGTGAAGTCATGCATCGCAGTGCCTTCTCGAGCTCCTGATTAGCCCGCTCTGACTGCCCATTGGATTGGGGATGGAATCCGGAAGTCAGACTGACTGTGGCTCCCAGCAGGTGACAGAACTCCTTCCAAAAAGCGGAGGAGAATTGTGGACCACGGTCAGAAACTACATCCTTTGGCAGTCCGTGGATCCGGAAGACGTGTTCCAGGACCACCTGGGCGGTCTCCTTGGCGGTGGGGAGCTTGGGGAGGGGAATGAAGTGTGCCATCTTGCTGAAACGGTCAACGATGGTGAGAATGACGGTCATGCCACTTGAAGGGGGCAGCCCCGTGACAAAGTCAAGGGCGATGTGAGACCAGGGACGTCTGGGCACAGGCAGGGGCTGCAGCAATCCGGCTGGGGGCTGGCAGGACGACTTGTGTTGGTTGCAGATGGGGCAGGCTTGGACGAATTCCCGTACATCCTTCCTCAGAGAGGGCCACCAGAACCTCTGGGCGAGCAGGTTGTAAGTGCGGGTGGAGCCAGGGTGACAAGCTAGGCGGGAGTCATGTCCCCACTGAACGACCTGGGACCTCAGGTCTTCGGGGACAAAAAGGCGGTCAGCTGGGCAAGTGCTGGGACCTGGCTGGTTACGGAGAGCCTCCAGCACCTGTTCCTCAACAGCCCAGGTCAGAGCTGCAACGATGCAGGGACTTGGCAGAATCGACACAGGGTCCTTGGAGGGGGTGTCATCCTTCTGGAATTGACGGGAGAGGGCGTCTGGCTTGGTGTTGCGTGATCCAGGCCGGTATGACAGAGTGAAATTAAACCTGGTGAAGAACAGGGCCCAGCGGGACTGCCTGGGGTTCAACCGTTTGGCCGTGCGGATGTACTCCAAGTTCTTATGATCGGTCCAAACGAGAAATGGAATGGTGGACCCCTCCAGCCAGTGACGCCACTCCTCCAAGGCAAGCTTCACAGCCAGCAGCTCACGGTTCCCTATGTCGTAATTGCACTCAGAGGGGGACAACCGACGTGAGAAAAAGGCACAGGGATGGAGCTTCCTATCCTCCGCAGCCCACTGAGAAATCACAGCACCAACTCCCACATCCGAGGCGTCCACCTCCACAATGAATTGCCGGTCCACATCAGGCATCTGGAGGATGGGAGCGGAGGTGAACCTCACCTTGAGGGTACTGAAGGCCTTGTCGGCTGCTGGGGTCCAGGTGAAGGGTTGCTTGGTGCTGGTTAGAGCAGTGAGAGGGGCAGCAACGGTACTGTAGTTCCGGATAAACTTCCTATAGAAGTTAGCAAACCCCAGAAACTGTTGCAGCTTCTTTCTGTTCTCCGGAACAGGCCATGAAGTGACTGCTGATACTTTGGCAGGATCCATTTGGATACTTCCCTCTGCCACTATGTACCCCAGGAAGGCCACTGTCTTGACGTGAAACTCACATTTCTCTGCCTTGGCGTAGAGGGAATTCTCCAGAAGACGATGAAGGACTTGCTGGACATGGCGGGTGTGTTCAGACAGGTTTCTGGAGTAGATCAAGATGTCATCCAGGTAAACGAAGACAAACTTGTTTAACATGTCCCGCAGTACATCATTCACTAGAGCCTGGAACACAGCAGGAGCATTGGTGAGGCCAAAAGGCATAACCAGATACTCGTAGTGGCCTGTTGGTGTATTGAATGCGGTTTTCCATTCATCTCCCTCCCGGATCCGCACTAGGTGGTAAGCGTTTCTGAGATCCAACTTGGTAAAAACAGTGGCTCCCTGGAGCAACTCAAAAGCAGAGGTGAGCAGAGGCAGAGGGTAACGGTTTTTCACTGTGATGTCGTTGAGTCCCCTGTAGTCGATGCAGGGGCGAAGAGATCCGTCCTTCTTCCCCACAAAGAAGAAGCCAGCACCAGCAGGAGATGAAGATGAACGGATTAATCCTGCGGACAGAGAGCCATTGATGTAGTCCTCCATGGACCTCCTTTCAGGAGCAGACAACGAATAAAGACGACCCTTTGGAGGAGCTGTTCCAGGGAGGAGGTCGATGGCACAGTCGTACGGTCGGTGAGGGGGCAGAGATGTGGCTCTTGCTTTGTTAAACACCTCTCTGAGACCATGGTAGCATTCTGGGACATTGGAGAGGTCAGGAGCGGAGTTAGTAGGTACTGGCCGAGGGGGTAGTGCGGCAGCAAGCAGGCAGGTTCGGTGGCAGTCCTCTCCCCACTCCCTGATCACCCCGGTCACCCAGTCGAGCTGAGGGTTGTGCCGGCGGAGCCATGGGTAACCCAGGATGAGGGGTTGGCCTGGAGAGGGGAGCAGGTGAAACTGGATAGTTTCTTGATGGTTTCCGGACAGACCCATCGAGACCGGGGCCGTGACATGAGTGACCGATCCGAGTAAGTGTCCGTCCAGTGCCCGGGCAGGAATAGGAGGTGTCAAACGGAGGTTCTCCAGTCCCAGTTGGCGTGCCAGCTTGATGTCCATTATGTTGGCTTCGGCGCCAGAATCCACCAGAGCAGCCAGGGTGTGAGTTGAGTCAGAGAGGCGGAGGTGAACTTGCAGCAGGGGTTTGCGGTCGGAGGACTGGATGGTCATTGAACTCAACCGGACTCCCCCTATGCCCGGTGAGCTTCGGCCCTTTAAAGGGCAGGTTACCACACGATGTCCCTCACCTCCACAATAGAGGCAGAGGTTTGAGGTGAAGCGGCGCTGGCGCTCTGCAGGAGTGAGGGAGGCTCGCCCAATCTCCATAGGCTCAGACTGATCAAGCTGACCTGGGTGAGTGGCAGTGGATGACAGGAGCCCAGTCGGATCTCTCCGAATGCCGGTAGTAGGTGGACCTTGGCGCCCCCTCTCACGACGACGGGTCTGTATCCTTCTGTCGATCCTGACAGTCAGTGCGATGGCTTCATCAAGAGTGGAAGGCAGTTCATGGGAGACCAACTCGTCCTTGATATAGTCAGCCAAACTATGGAAGAACGCGTCCACCAACGATGGTGTGTTCCAAGAACTTCGTCTAGCCAGGGTTCGGAAGTCGATGGAATGGTCTGCGACTGTACGTCTGCCTTGTCGAATACTGAACAGTTCACGAGACGCCTCTGCGGTGGGTGAATCCAGGTCAAACACCTTCAGCATCTCCTCAGCAAACAGGTCGAAGGTTGCACATGCGGGGGTTTGACGTTCGAACTCTGCTGTTCCCCAGAGTCGAGCTCGGCCCGTCAGGTGAGTGATGGCATACCCAACTTTAGCCCCCTCCGTGGCGAAGGTCCTTGGCTGCAAGGAGAACTGAAGTCGGCAGCTAGTCAGGAATGGCCGGACCTGGGTTGAATCGCCGTTGAACCGCTCGGGGTTTCCAATCTTGGGTTCCGGAGCAGCGGCTGCAATGACCGGGGCAGGTAACTCGGGGGCTGGGCTGGTGGGCAGACTGGCTGGGGTAAGGTTGGTGAGGAGTTGAATGATCATGGCGAGTTGTTGTTGCTGCTGCTGGAACTGCTGCTCATGCTCATCGGTTTCCATGTCGGGGAAAGTGTGCGCTGAGTCCATAATGGTCAGATCGTACTGTCACGGTTCAGACAGACGACCAGAGGACCACAATTGCGTCACACCAGAAAGTTTATTAAACTTAAGGGAAAAGGGAAGTAGGGAGTGAATGAAGGCTCCAGGGGTAACAGGGATCCCGTCCAATGCGCTGGGTCTGTGCCCCCCCCAGTGGCAGCGATGCGTCCTATGAAGCCGGTGGTGGGTGGTCCAGAAGTCCTGGGGGGGGGGAGACACAGACACAACAGGGCGGAATGAAACCAGGCAGCAGTACAGTTCAAGGGAAATCCAAAATATGTAGTAGCAAGGCAGAAGGCTGGTCAGAGTTACCGGGATAGAAGAGTAGTCAGGAGTCGTAATGGCAGAAGCAGGTCTGGATCTCCTGAGGCAGAAGAGTATCCAAAAAACAGGCAGGTCCGGGGTCACAAAACCAGGGTGAGCCAGAAGCGCGAGCAAACAGGTTCCGGGTGTGAGCTTTGCAGACGATCTGACACCGGAGAGCTGAAAGACAGGGCCTTAAATACTGGGAGAGGTAGTGGGTAATGCAGCGCAGCTGGCAGAGTAATTAGAGCAGAGCAGAGCAGGGACAGGTGGAGCTAGTTAGGCTGAGTAGAGAGAGTGGTGAGCAGAGTGGAAGAAAATTAAGGTGGTAACCCGGTGGAGTGAGAGGCCCATGACAGAAATAAGAGTATTGAGTCATTGTCAAAGATACTGTATCAGCAACTGGCAGGAAATACCAGTTTAAAATGAAAGAGTTGGACCTTATTAGATTAAATGTTTATTACTTTCCTCTGGAACAGAATATCACAAGACTGACTGGTGTAATTTTCTCTCCGGCTCTAAATCATAGTGAGGGAGGTATCAAATAAAGAAGTTATATGGATTCTTTGCAGATGTATCGTTTTCATTGATAGGCCTGTTGAAAACTGTATTAAAAGCATCCATCAGAAATTATATAGCAGATGAATATAATGGGAAGTATTGTGTGTGTGTGTGTGTGTGTGTGTGTGTGTGTGTGTGTGTGTGTGTGTGTGTGTGTGTGTGTGTGTGTGTGTGTGTGTGTGTGCCATGAATATTGAAATGAACTGAACCAGCCTTTAGAGTGACGTCATTTTGAATATTGTATAGCTACCGGTGTGTTTATGCTAGAGATTGACCGTCTTGTAGTGGCTACAGCGCAATCCCCTCTTTCCGCTGTCAGCCGATGTAAAGTTTGGGCCTATTCCATAACATGGGGCTTGTGAAAGCACCCTTTTTTTACACATGAAAGGATCCGGACAAGAAAATCATCACGAAATCGGCTGTAAAACCCAAACCGTGTGAGCTACAAAGTAATATTTCGAAGAGGTCTTCTCACAAAACCGACAGTCCAGACCAAACCGTTGGTGCTACAAAATAATATGTCACCAATAACGAAAGGAGGCTCTCACGAACAGAAAGGTGTCAGTTGTTTTGCTCTACTACACACACAAGCTTCAGGGGAGTCATCTGAAGGTAACCCAGTACTGGGCTGTAGAAATTACAAAAAGTGCATAGGGGGTCAAATGTGCCAAAAATAACGTGACCAAACATTTTATTTTTTTCTAATATCTCTCAGATATAGGACAGACACTTCAAAACCTTGTTCCTAATGATTATTTTTTGACATTCTGTTTTGCCTTTTATGAATGTGTTATTCAATGTGTTTCTATGGGCTACAGCAGTAAAGGCCAAATTCAATGTTTCATCAAATCATTTATATATACAGTGGGGAGAACAAGTATTTGATACACTGCCGATTTTGCAGGTTTTCCTACTTACAAAGCATGTTGAGGTCTGTAATTATTATCATAGGTACACTTCAACTGTGAGAGACGGAATCTAAAACAAAAATCCAGAAAATCACATTGTATGATTTTTAAGTAATTAATTTGCATTTTATTGCATGACATAAGTATTTGATACATCAGAAAAGCAGAACTTAATATTTGGTACAGAAACCTTTGTTTGCAATTACAGAGATCATACGTTTCATGTAGGTCTTGACCAGGTTTGCACACACTGCAGCAGGGATTTTGGCCCACTCCTCCATACAGACCTTCTCCAGATCCTTCAGGTTTCAGGGCTGTCGCGGGGCAATACGGACCTTCAGCTCCCTCCAAAGATTTTCTATTGGGTTCAGGTCTGGAGACTGGCTAGGCCACTCCAGGACCTTCAGATGCTTCTTACGGAGCCACTCCTTAGTTGCCCTGGCTGTGTGTTTCGGGTCATTGTCATGCTGGAAGACCCAGCCACGACCCATCTTCAATGCTCTTACTGAGGGAAGGAGGTTGTTGGCCAAGATCTCGCGATACGTGGCCCCATCCATCCTCCCCTCAATACGGTGCAGTTGTCCTGTCCCCTTTGCAGAAAAGCATCCCCAAAGAATGATGTTTCCACCTCCATGCTTCACGGTTGGGATGGTGTTCTTGGGGTTGTACTCATCCTTCTTCTTCCTCCAAACACGGCGAGTGGAGTTTAGACCAAAAAGCTATATTTTTGTCTCAACAGACCACATGACCTTATCCCATTCCTCCTTTGGATCATCCAAATGGTCATTGGCAAACTTCAGACGGGCCTGGACATGCACTGGCTTGAGCAGGGGGACGTTGCGTGCGCTGCAGGATTTTAATCCATGACGGTGTAGTGTGTTACTAATGGTTTTCTTTAAGACTGTGGTCCCAGCTCTCTTCAGGTCATTGACCAGGTCCTGCCCTGTAGTTCTGGGCTGATCCCTCACCTTCCTCATGATCATTGATGCCCCACGAGGTGAGATCTTGCATGGAGCCCCAGACCGAGGGTGATTGACCGTCATCTTGAACTTCTTCCATTTTCTAATAATTGCGCCAACAGTTGTTGCCTTCTCACCAAGCTGCTTGCCTATTGTCCTGTAGCCCATCCCAGCCTTGTGCACGTCTACAATTTTATCCCTGATGTCCTTACACAGCTCTCTGGTCTTGGCCGTTGTGGAGAGGTTGGAGTCTGTTTGATTGAGTGTGTGGACAGGTGTCTTTTATACTGGTAACGAGTTCAAACAGGTGCAGTTAATACAGGTAATGAGTGGAGAACAGGAGGGCTTCTTAAAGAAAAACTAACAGGTATGTGAGAGCTAGAATTCTTACTGGTTGGTAGGTGATCAAATACTTATGCAATGCAAATTAATTACTTAAAAATCATACAATGTGATTTTCTGGATTTTTGTTTTAGATTCCGTCTCTCACAGTTGAAGTGTACCTATGATAAAAAATTACAGACCTCTACATGCTTTGTAAGTAGGAAAACCTGCAAAATCGGCAGTGTATCAAATACTTGTTCTCCCCACTGTATATATATATATTTGTTTATACCTACAGGGGTCCTAAAATTCAAAATCAAATTTCATCTTAAAACAATTCCATATCCTAGCTTAGTAGATATTGCAATCTAAGGGCTTAGAGTAGACCTACAGGGGCACCTTGCCAACAGAGATTTTTACTATAGCTAATCTTAACCACTGCACCTTTTTACTGAGAACTACCAGGACATAAAGCCCAAACACAAGCCCACCATGAGCCAGAGAGGCCAGGGTCAATGTGCAGACATAGAGAGAGAGAGAGAACCTTGGGGAAATCCTCTGCATTATCATTAACAGCAGACTAGTTAATTTCCTCAGTGAAAACAATGTACTGAGCAAATGTCAAATTGGCTTTTTACCAAATTACCGTACGACAGACCATGTATTCACCCTGCACACCCTAATTGACAAACAAACAAACCAAAACAAAGGCAAATTCTTCTCATGTTTTGTTAATTTCAAAAAAACTTTTGACTCAATTTGGCATGAGGGTCTGCTATACAAATTGATGGAAAGTGGTGTTGGGGGGAAAACATACGGCATTATGAAATCCATGTACACAAACAACAAGTGTGCAGTTAAAATTGGCAAAGGACACACACATTTCTTTCCACAGGGCTGTGGGGTGAGACAGGGATGCAGTTTAAGCCCCACCCTCTTCAACATATATATCAACGAATTGGCGAGGGCAACAAAACAGTCTGCAGCACCCGGCCTCACCCTACTAGAATCTGAAGTCAAATGTCTACTGTTTGCTGATGATCTGGTGCTTCTGTCACCAATCTAGGAGGGCCTACAGCAGCACCTAGGTCTTCTGCACAGATCTGGGCCCTGACAGTAAATCTCAGTAAGACAAAAATAATGGTGTTCCAAAAAAGGTCCAGTTGCCAGGACCACAAATACTAATTCCATCTAGACACCGTTGCCCTAGAGCACACAAAAAACTATACATACCTCGGCCTAAACATCAGCGCCACAGGTAACTTCCACAAAGCTGTGAACAATCTGAGAGACAAGGCAAGAAGGGCCTTCTATGCCATCAAAAGGAACATACAATTCAACATACCAATTAGGATCTGGCTAAAAATACTTGAATCAGCTATAGAACCCATTGCCCTTTATGGTTGTGAGGTCTGAGGTCCATCACCAACCAAGAATTCACAAAATGGGACAAACACCAAATGGAGACTCTGCATGCAGTATCCTCCTTGTACAACGTAAAACACCAAATAATGCATGCAGAGCAGAATTAGGCCGATACCCAGTAATTATCAAAATCCAGAAAAGAGCCGTTAAATTCGATAACCACTTAAAAGGAAGCGATTCCCAAACCTTCCATAACAAAGCCATCACCTACAGAGAGATGAACTTGGAGAAGAGTCCCCTAAGCAAGCTGGTCCTGGGGCTCTGTTCACAAACACAAACAGACCCCACAGAGCCCCAGTACAACAACACAATTAGACCCAACCAAATAATTAGAAAACAAAGAGAATTACTTGACACATTGGAAAGAATGAACAAAAAAACAGAGCAAACTAGAACGCTATTTGGCCCTAAACAGAGAGTACACAGTGGCAGAATACCTGACCACTGTGACTGACCCAAACTTAAGGAAAGCTTTGACTATGTACAGACTCAGTGAGCATAGCCTTGTTATTGAGAAAGGCCATCGTAGGCAGACCTGGCTCTCAAGAGAAGACAGGCTATGTGCACACTGCCCACAAAATGAGGTGGAAACTGAGATGCATTTCCTAACCTACTGCCAAATGTATAACCATATTAGAGACACATATTTCCCTCAGATTACACAGATCCACAAAGAATTCAAAAAAAAAAAAAAAAAATTGATAAACTCACTTATCTACTGGGTGCAATCCCACAGTGTGCCATCACAGCAGCAAGATTTGTGACCTGTTGCCACAAGAAAAGGGCAACCAGTGAAGAACAAACACCATTGTAAATACAACCCATATTATGTACTTTAACTATTTGCACATTGTTACAACACTGTATATATACATAGTATGACATTTGAAATGTCTTTATTCTTTTGGAACTTCTGAGTGGAATGTTTACTGTTCATTTGTATTGTTTATTTCACTTTTGTTTACTACCTACTTCACTTGCTTTGGCAATGTTAATATACGTTTCCCATGCCAATAAAGCCCTTAAATTGAAATTGAATTGAGAGAGAGAGAGTTGTAGAAGTAGTCAGCCAGAGAGCAGGAGTGTGACACTCTGGCTCCACGGACCTTTATTCTTGAGCCAGGGGTGTTCATGTTCATTTGTTTTGGGTGTATTTCTATGTTGGGGTGTCTAGGTTGTGGTATTTCTATGTTGTTGTCGTCTATATTGGACTTCACGCATCGTCTTGTTTGTTGTTTTGTATTTACGTGCCTTACATATTAAAGTCATGTTCACTCGCAACGCTGCGCATTGGTCTCCTCCTTCAGACGATCGTGACAGAATAACCCACCAAGACCAGACCAAGCAGCGTGTACAGGAGCTGAAGGGCGATAATTGGAAACAGAGGAGCGAGAAGTGGGCGAGAATGATGGAGGCCTGGTCCACGGGGAGGAGAGACCCCCAGGAAATTTTTAGGGGGGGGCTCACGACGTCGGGGCAGCAGGTGTACGGGTTGGAGGAGTGCAGGAGGTTGGCAGATAGGGCCGCCAGGTTAAGGGGGCCACTGGTCACGAAGGGGAAGGAAGGTGTAGAGGCACGGCCAAGGGTACTGGGGTGTGTTGCCAGTCCGGTCCGGCCCGTTCCTAGTCCCGAGGTGCAGCCAGTAGTGTGTGTTCCCCGTACGGTACGGCCTGTTCCGGCCCCTCGCACTAAGTGTACGGTGCGCGTCGCCAGCCCGGTTCAGCCTGTCCCTGCACCACGTAGGATGCCTACGGTGTGCGTCGTCAGCCCAGCCCGGCCTGTCCCTGCGCCACGTAGGATGCCTACGGTGTGCGTCGCCAGCCCAGCCCGGCCTGTTCCTGTGCCACGTAGGAAGCCTACGGTGCACGTCAGACAGCCAGAGTCTGCCGTCTGCCCAACGGGGCCTGAACTGTCCGTCTGCCCAACGCCGTCTGAACGGCCCGTCTGCCCAACGGCGCCTGAACTGCCCGTCTGCCCAACGCCGTCTGAACTGTCCGTCTGCCAAGCGCCGCAGGAGCTGCCCGTCTGCCATGAGCCTGCAAAGCCGCCCGTCTGCCATGAGCCTACAGAGCCGTCCTCCAGACAGGATCAGCCAGAGCCTTCCGCCAGACAGGATCCGCCAGAGCCAGCCAGCCAGGATCCGCCATTTAGTCCGGTACTGTCCCTTAGCCCGGTGCTGCCCCTTAGTCCGGTGCTGCCCCTTAGTCCGGTGCCGCCCCTTAATCCAGTGGGGTTTAGTTGGGGGGTGGTCATGAGGAAGGGTAGACGAAAGCGGAGGTTGACTAAGGTGGAGTGGGGACCACGACCTGGGCCTGAGCCGCCACCAGGGACAGACGCCCACCCAGACCCTCCCCTAGACTGTTTGCTGGTGCGCCCGGAGGTCGCACCTTTAGGGGGGGGTAATGTGACACTCTGGCTCCACGGACCTTTATTCTTGAGCCAGGGGTGTTCATGTTCATTTGTTTTGGGTGTATTTCTATGTTGGGGTGTCTAGGTTGTGGTATTTCTATGTTGTTGTCGTCTATATTGGACTTCACGCATCGTCTTGTTTGTTGTTTTGTATTTACGTGCCTTACATATTAAAGTCATGTTCACTCGCAACGCTGCGCATTGGTCTCCTCCTTCAGACGATCGTGACAAGGAGACTGTCTGGAGGGAGAGAGGCTGGATTCAATACAATCTAATTAGACCCAATCAAGTAGAACAAAATGCACAAACACAGAGATGGAATTAGTGGAAGCATTTGGGATATTTCAAATGGTGTATATGCGTCCCAGTAACATATTCTTATCAGGGATTTAGTGGTAAAATATTAGGTTGGTGAACTCTGAAAAGTAAAGCTTCCTATACTTTCAATGCATTTTTCCGCAAAGTTTGGGTAAGCTGTTGGGCAAAAAAAAAGTGGGTAAACTGCGTTTACATGTGGTTGTCCTACACTAGACCACTGCTCTTAATCCCAATATAATATTATAGTGTAGAAGCAGAACTACAGCAGTACAACTGTAATGTAGACACACAACTAAGATGGTTAATGATGAAATACTTGAACGGATTTCTTTTTTTAATCGTCATGGCAATCATCATTTCTGAATTATCAAGACAAAAATATCAAAGCCTTTCAAAATGCCTTTCCAGCCATGTTGAGATTTCCTATGCTGTTGTTTGACTGGCAGGGGTTTTCCTCAATGAGGAACTTAGTTCTGCACATCAAGGCAAGACACTCAGCCTGGCCTGTCAATCATCCCTCGCTCCTTGGCTTCCAATAATAGACAAAGAATGTAATGTGATATTCAGAAATTCTATTTTGTGCGGATCGTCTCTCATGTTGGGCGGATCTGGGGGGAGGAGAGACAAAGGAACAGAGGAAGGGAGACAGTGGAAATACATAATAATGCAACGCACTGAATTATAGATGAGTAAAGACAATTGATAACCATCTATGAGCAGTTTGTCACGTGACCCAGCAAGTTGCCTTAAATACCAGACGAGGTAATGATGTCTGAGTCCCAAAATGGCAACCTATTCCATATTTAGTGCACTAGGGCTCTGGTCAGAAGTCATGTATTATAAAGGGAATAGGGTGTCATTTTTTTTCCTGCTGTCTCAGTTGGACCTGTAGTGGGGTAATACTTATCATTATATATATATATACACACACATATATATATACACACATATATATATACATATATACACACACACACCTCACAAGCGACCTGTGATAAAACTATGTCATTTGTATGTTAACAAAGTCTATTAAACGGAATATCTGACTCCATAAAGATGATTTAGCAATGTGCAAGAGAATATTGATGAGTTACAGTAATAGAAAGGTCAAGAAAGGTCTGAGAATGGAATTCTAAAGGCAAATAGATGTAATATAATTGTAAAATGAACGATTCATTATACAAGGCATGAAGCTTAAGTTACAAAGCATTAACAACCATGACAAGGCATATTCTAGGCATGATCAAAGAGGGTGAGCGAGAGAGAAGTCATAGCCAGAAAGGCCATGTCCCCAAGAGTCCCTGGGGAGGAAAGAGCGAAGAGTATCTCACCAGCGCAGGTCAGGAACAAAGAAAAGGAGACAATGAATCTGAGACCCCTTTACATAAACTGTGTTGATTGGATTCAAAATCTGAGTTGTTCACCAATAGTATTACTGTAAAGTTAACCTCCAATCAGATATTAGACCTACAGAATGTAAAGACAACTGAACCTCTGCTTCACAGAGGTGTGACAGAATGGAAGATGTCAAGAGCAACACAAAGGCTGAATTCCTAAGACAACACAAAGGAAATCCTTGTATACAGTGTAAAGACTCACTTGGGGGGGCTAGGCCACCCTACAGACCTGTTCATCCTTGGTAGTCAAGGATAGCTTGCAGGTACAGACTAGCTCTCTCCTCAGTCTCCTCTGCGCAGAGAGAGGATTGGTTTACCTGGGGGTGCGGTGGTGGTGAAGCCTCTGACGCCTTTCTGTCCCATCCACATCCTTAACCGCTGGGCTGGAAGGAGACAGTGATGGAAAGCTGATCTTTATCTATCCTCGAACTGACAATACAATGATACAATTTATAGAACCTGAAAGGGTTCTTCGCCTGTCCCCATAGGAGAACCCTTTGAAGAACCCTTTTTGGTTCCAGGTATAACCCTCATGGTGGAAAAAGTACCCAATTGTCATATTTGAGTAAAAGTAAAGCTACCACAATAGAAAATGACTCAAGTAAAAGTAACCCAGTAAAATTCTACTTGAGTAAAGGTCTAAAAGTATTTGGTTTAAAATATACTTAAGTATCAAAAGTCAATGTAATTACTAAAATATACTTAAATATCAAAAGTAAAAGTATAAATAATTTCAAATTCCTTATATTTGTGATGGGTGATTTGAAGGAGTCAGGCGCAGGAGGGTAAATCACAGAATAACAGGATTTATTCCGGAATACAGAGTTACGCAGTAATGCGTCAAAACAGTCCAGTGTGCAAAACAGGTGCACTGGAACCAACAAGGCACACGGGGAAAATAACCTGGCAATACAAAATACAAGGAGCTCCACCGAGCTTCACTATCCTCACAATAAACAATCACACACAAAGACAAGGGGGCAGAGGGAACACTTATACAGGTACTGATGAGGGGATATGAACCAGGTGTGTGTAATGAACAAGACAAAACCAATGGAATTATGAAATGAGGAATGGCAGTGGCTAGAAGGCCGGTGACGGCGAACGCCGAAGCCTGCCCTAACAAGGAGAGGAGGCAGTTTCGGAGGGAGTCGTGACAATATTAGGCAAACCAGACAGCAACATCTTCTTGTTTTTTTTATTTACAGATAGTCAGAGGCACACTCCAACATTCAGACATCATTTACAAACAAAGCATGTGTGCCGCCAGATCAGAGGCAGTAGGGATGACCAGGGATGTTCTGTTGATAAGTGTGTGAATTTGACCATATTCCTGTCCTGCTAAGCATTCAAAATGTAACAAGTACTTTTGGGTGTCAAGGAAAATGTATGGAGTAAAAAGTACAATATTTTCTTAAGGAATGTAGTGAAGTAAAAGTAAAAGTAGTCAAAAATATAAATAGTAAAGTAAAGTACAGATACCCCAAAAGACTTCTTAAGCAGTACTTTAAAGTATTTTTACTTAAGTACTTTACACCATTGACCCCTGTAGCTCAGTTGGTAGCGTGTGGCGCTTGCAACGCCAGGGTTGTGGGTTTGTTTCCCACGGGGGGCCAGTATGAAAATGTATGCACTCACTTAACTGTAAGTCGCTCTGGATAACAGTGTCAAATAAAATGTAAATAACCCTTTTGGGTTCCACGTAGAACCCTTTCCACAGAGGTTCTACTTGGAGCCAAAAAGGGTTCCCCTATGGGGACAGCCGAAGGACCCTTTTGGAACCCTTTTTCTAAGAGTGTGGTCCTGTGTGTGTGTGTGTGTGTGTGTGTGTGTGTGTGTGTGTGTGTGTGTGTGTGTGTGTGTGTGTGTGTGTGTGCGAGAGAGATAGAGGGTGTTGGTCCCAGAGTGTGTCTCACAGTATGTGGTAGTAGAGTATGGTAGTATTGTTAAAGAGGTGTCTTGCTATGCATACTAATGATAAAAATCAACCAAACGTCCACATTGATCACCTCAGTGTATATCTTCAAGCAGTGGCCCTGATGAACTTTCTGTTTAATGGAGGGGAATGTTTAATGTATGCCCATATCTTTACATTATCACCATCTAATCTCTGATCATCCCATAGATCTCTCCACAACAGCCATATGCACCCCAGCCTAGCATTGTGTCACACTGCTGAATTTGATGATTAGAGAAGTCCTAATGCATATTTAAACGCTTTGAGATGAGAAGTGAGTTCAAATATACAGCTGCTGTCAGCAATATGGGTTGTTATCAGGAATATATTAAGAAGACGGGGGAGGGCAGTGGGGCACACATCAAAAGGCAACCCACTGACCCTCTGCATTAACTCATACCGTCTCCATTTCAATTATGCTCTCCTCTGAATTAATTGGGTTGTTAACACAGGCAATTAGGAGTCAGGCTGAGGCCAGAGGAAAAGGGGGATATAGTCTGATGAGTGGTGGTTAGATATATACACATTCATTCACACAGCCAGTAGATCTATGGGGCACTTATTCATATCCAATTCAGAGATGCCGCATCACTTCAGAGAACGTCTCTAATGACTGTTCCTCCCTTGGCTAGTTTGATGTGTGTTGTTAGTAGGCTATTCTTTCCCTCTCTCTTTCATTCTCTTTTCATATTTTCAGGACCACTACTTGTTTTTAAGGGTCGCTCTGTTCACAGGAGACCAGACCACTGTGACTAATTAGTCTGAAGCTATTTCAGGAATTTATTTATTTTGTGCTAGATATGCCACAATATCCATGCAGCACAGTAGCATTGAATAGCAGAGCTCTATCAATGTACACTTTTAAGAGATGGTGAGGTGTCCTATTTTTTTCAGTAATTGGGACCCAGGGGGACAGTCACAGTTTTGAAACGTGTACACAATGAGGGAGGCGAAATATCCTCAAGGCTGGAACATAGTTTTAAGAAACCATTATTCACACTGTCAATAGTTTATTAATTTTTTTACCTAGGTTTCAGTAAATAACTAATTAGATATTGTGGATGCATAGTCTACCCTAAATGTTAAATACTCAATCTGTAATTTCAATAGCCTGACCCTACCATTTTGTTAGGTAGAACATAGGCTAAACAACGAATGGAGTAATGCGACTTTAGATTTTGGTTTATGATAGACAGTTGTACTAAATTCACAAGGCATGTACATTCTTCAAGAATCAATGGGTATCCTGGAACATTGCACATTATTATTTATGTTTTTTGCATATTTGATTTCCACATAGGCAACTACAACTAATCACAAACCCTTTTATAAACTGATGACAGCGTTTTCATAAAATTCTAACATTTTTATTATAAATTTAATCTGGTTTAGGTAGTTAAAAGACATTGGGCTCCCGAGTGGCACAGCGGTCTAAGGCACTGCATCTCAGTGCTTGAGGCGTCACTACAGACCCCCTGTATCACAACCGGCCAATCAGGTGTAGGCTGTCATTGTAAATAAGAATTTGTTCTTAACTGACTTGCCTAGTTAAATAAAGATAAAAACATTAGACCTATCAGTTATGCTAACATGAATGAAATGGCACAGCACAGCACCTTCAGTTAACCAAATTACACTGATATTTCTGTTGAATTTGGTGTACGTTGTTCAAAATGATAACGCATATGTCTCCGCACTGCGTGTTTATTCCCGGCACAGTGCTCCCCTGCCCAGATCAAAGCGTGCGTCTATGACTCTTAGCAGGACCCGTCCGCTATACCCATAATTCCCCGCGCTGAGACAAAATGAAGGAATACAGCCACTGCGGGAGAACAATATTTGGGCTCTAAAGATTGAAACAGACGACCAAAGGTGAAATAAACCAGCCGAAAGAGCTATTGGTGGTCATGCACTGGTAAGATAAAAGGAAATATACATTTTGGGCGAGTTTAAATATGGGAAAATCCGGCAAGAGTGTGGGACAGACAACAAAGCGCAACGCTAGCTAGCATACCGTTGCTGGAGCCGAGCATCAATTGTTCGCTTGAGTTGCATGGGCCATTTGTTATGGGTACGTCGCACAAAATGCTCAGTTATGTTTTCGTTCAGTCCTCACCCAATGTCTGTTAGAGGTTCAAGTAGTATATATTAACCTTATCAACTGTTTTAATTAGTTAGCCAGGTATTATCTATTTCATAACCGAAAATTTTAAATGAAGTGCTCGAAATATGTTGACGAATGACGACACACCGTGTTGTCTGAAATCGCTTGCGAGTGCAAAGGCCGACTCGCAAATTTGTCAATCAAAATTATTTTAGAATGAATTCCATAACTTGGAATCGATGTAGGATTACGTCAGGCGAGAACGTCAGATCATCACATGTTTGGTGTAATGTTAAATTCAGTATATGGTCTAATTTATTTTTACCGAGTATTACTGTTATGCTGATGGCCATATTAGCTAATAATTGCATGATCCTGTATCACAAAGGGCCTGGCAGGCTGGTTAGCCAAATGGCTAATTGCTTGGTGGCTAGCCAGACGTTAGCAGTAGTTAGCTAGTTAGCGGTCTTTCTAGCCCCAGTGAGTGACACTCGATGAATAAATCACAGTTTATCTCTGGGAACCGATTTGTCGCGCACTTCATTATTTTTGAACACTGAAGACATTTTAATTTTCAACTAACGCTTGCTTACAATACATACCATTTTGCTTTAGCATGTTACCTATGCATTTGTTAGCTAGCTGTTAGCTTTATTTGGTATCAGCATGCTAGCAAGTTGCATCCAATGCAATGGATGCATAGGTAAAATGCTAGCTAGCAATGCTGGTGGAGACAATGAAGTTCAGAGACACGATTAAGTTATTTGTGATAAATGTGAAGCTATTCAAATTAACTGTGTTTTGTGAATGAAAACACACTATTGAAAAGCCATTCACCTGAATAAAAGAAATTGGCTAGGTAATGGTAGTCTGGATAATGTTATAATTATGAAATTGCTGCTTGAAATATTTGTTTATAGCTATTTCACCCGAGTTAGGCTACATCAGTGCCTCTGATGTTTTCCTCAAGGTGTGATGCACTGGTTTTTGGATGCTGTTGTTCCTCTCATTCTAAAAACTCCATTTTGATTTTGCCTTTTGGAATCCTCTGTTATTCCTCGTGGCATTATAAAGTAGCACAGCAGCCGAGACATGACTAACTTCAGTCATCTCAAATTTCATGGTATGATGGTAGCTAGTTAGTTTAGAAAATTGTTAATTTTTAACAGTATGAGTTGTATCTTGTGAGATCTACCTAAACTTCCTGTAGCTATACACAAGTATATTACAGAGCCAACGTTTTGCATTATACCCATGGTATCATTTTGCTTCTTGATAGAGTATTTCAGTGGCTAGGACTGGCTACTCTTGCTTGGTCTCTTATCTTTGTTTAACTTTAGCTCTTGTTCGATGGGTGTCCTATGATGATGACGACCCATAGTCACAGAATAAAATGCAGAAATTGACCTTCCCACTACCTGTCGAACCTAACTGGGCTCTCGCCTCTTTTTAGTTAATTAGCCTAGTCCTTAAATAGGATGACAGATTAACACGCAGCTTCAGGTTCATTCTGCTCTCTCCTCGTAGGATGTCAGGGTTTAGCATATTATAGGCTATACCTTATACCCAGGTTAATTTAGCTGCATCTGAGGTTGACTGAAGACTTTCTAAAAGTAGCCTAATACTTCACCCTGTTGTTTTTAGGATGCCATAATTCACACAAGTCAGACTCCAGACCATGGCTGTGTGTTGTTGACCCACAAACCCTCATTATTAATCCGGCTAAGCACTTGATGGGGAGATCAGAGGGCATGAGACTGATTCCTCAGGGACAGCCCATCATAACAATGCCGCTCTTCCAGGCACTGCCTGTCTAGACAGAATTTATTTAATGATAATTGGTGTCAGCAGCACATGTAAACAAAAACAAACCATCATAGATCACTGATGAAAAGGCCACACAGATGTTAATGTTTCCTTCCCACTCATCCGGGAGTGCTGCGGCTTCACCCTGTGCTCCTCTCAACTATGTCTATGCGATGTATGCTATCTGGGGAGATAAACACATTTGCTCCTGAGTGGCGCAGCGGTCTAAGGTACTGCATCTCAGTGCTAGAGGCGTCACTACAGACCCTGGTTCGATTCCAGGCTGTATCACAATCCGGCCGTGATTGGGAGTCCCAAGGGCGGCGCACAATTGGCCCAGCGTCATTGTAAATATGAATTTGTTCTTAACTGACTTGCCTAGTTAAATAAAAGAGCAAAAAACACATCCGTTCGCTGTAACATATGGACAATAACGTTGTATTGCATTGTACTTCAGCTCCTGCTCTTTCTTTCCCAGGATGGTTCCGGTTGGCTCCCTGTAGTTGAACCCGCCCACCACCACCAAGTTCATCATGAGCATCATTCAAGACAAACTAGGTAATGACTTCCTGCGCTCCAATGGGAGCATGGACTCCAACTTCTCCCCTGGCATGATCATGTTCAGTCACCTGCCCCCTGTGACCAGCTTCACCCGGCTGGCCGCCCAGTCCGTTATGCAGGACCTGCCAGGCCCCCACGAGATGATCCTGAAGAAGGAGCGGGACTCTCCAGACTGCAGCATGGCCGGGGTGGGCGGCCTGGGGGGGTATGGAGGGGTGGGGGACTATGTTCATGCCATGGACATCAAGCAGGAGAAGATGACAGAACATGACTACCGTCTGCCGCTGTACCCTGGAGGCCTGGGGAAGAGCACAGAGCTCCTGGAGGTGTCCATGGGCAACCACCAGAACCTGCTGGTGCATGACCTTAGCCTAGGCAACGTAAGGCCTTCTGATACATTGATACTAATAGGGATGGTTTCCCATACACACCTTTGTAGCTCAGCTGGTAGAGCACGGCGCTTGTAACGCTAAGGTAGTGGGTTCGATCCCCGGGACCACCCATACACACACAAAAATATGTATGCACGCATGACTGTAAGTCACTTTGGATAAAAGCGTCTGCTAAGTGGCATATTATTATTATTATTATTATTATTATTATTAAGCCTAGTCGTGGACTAAAAAGCATTCTCAATGGAGATTCTCCATTGGAAGAGCTTTTTAGTCCAGGACTAAGATTAATCTGTGTCCGGGAAACCAGACCGTAATGTTGTTCTTCACACCAGAGAATTTAAGGCCAGGCACCACACCCTAATAGGGATTTTTTTTTAATCTTAATTGTATCACAATCAACTTTTACCAGTTGGATGTAGACACAAATTACTTTTTTGTATTACACATTTTCAGACATTTTATTAAAATATGAAAATTGGGCAATGGATCATTAAATATGCACTTGATTGCATATCACACAAATCCATTTATCTGGACACTGGATGAAGTCAGCCTAAATATTTTGGTTTAATTTTAAGACACTCCAGGACCGGACTTGTCAAGAGCAGATTGTGGGTAAATACTTTTTTCATTTTTCTATCTGTAAAATACTAAAGACATAGACGTACGTAAAAAGTATTTTTGGCAAATTTTTCCAAACAAGATCTTACCTAGAAGAAAAAATAGACAAGATATCAACAATTTCCTCTGGGCAAGTCTGGCGAATGTATCTAAGCATAACCATACAGATTTTGGTGAAGGCAGATGCTTCTGAAGCTGAGGAAAATGAGTTGGCTAGTGGGAAGAGTCTGACTTTCGGTGAATGGCAGTTAGACAAGTACAGTGAAATTAGGCTACCAAATGCCTATTTAGACCCAATCACCATCTCTTCAAAGTAAGTTACTAAATAGTCCAGTTTGTAGTATTCTCTATGAAATAGGCTTTTAAATTGTGTAATTCAATGTAGTGAACTTTGAATTGATTGTATGTGCATTTGAAAGTGGTTAAAATTAATACAAATTTTGATGACTAGGATGATAAACTAAAGAAAATATACATTTTCATCTAGTTTTTGACATTTTTATGTAGATTTTGGGGAAATACTAATATTAATGGACCAAAATACCAACAAATCTCAAAAATGGATAGGTAAATGCAAAAATGTCATTTCAGCCTATGGTGCCTGGCCTTAACCCACACCAAATCTCCCTCTTTTGTTATGTTAAAAAATAAGTATGACATTTATATTTACAAGTCCCGTGTAGCTCAGTTGGTAGGGCATGGCGCTTGCAACGCCAGGGTTGTAGGTTCGATTCCCACGGGGGGCCAGTATGGGGAGAGATTTTTTTTTTTATGCACTCACTAACTGTAAGTCGCTCTGGATAAGAGCGTCTGCTAAATTACTAAAAATGTACAAGGAGGAACATGGGTAAAAAAAATGTTCCGGAGGTTTGGTTGGTCAGATGTCCACCTGCCTTTCGGGGTGCGGGCTTGTAAAATAGCCAATCTCACCAAAGACTGATGGATAAGGGGAATGGGGGGGGGGGCAGAGAGGGAGGATTTAGTAATGGTGACCTAAGTCTAGGGCATCAGATGCAGAATATGTCCCTCCCAAAATGATTGTCATTGAGCCTCTCAGTATGAATGGAAACGTATTGGCAAGGACACGGTCGTCTTGTTTGAGCTTGCACTCACACATTGTCTTCTACACACACACACACACACACACACACACACGCTCTCTCTCTGCCTAACAATAGCCAGGCTCCAGAGTTTACTAGGCAGCACTTGGCATGCTCATTGAAAAGCTAGACATCATTTCCTGCTCACTAAATATGGTTTAATAGTTTATCCAAGGACATCTTAGAGAATGCATTACATTAACTTTGAGATGATCAGCAGCAGGTATGGCGGCAGACTACAGTAGTCGGATACACCTTTTGTGTAAGGATTTTTTTGTTATTATCCGTACACATTTCTGATTATATTAATGAGGAGAATGGAAGACAAAAAAAAATCTCCCCTCAAAAAGGCGATTCCCTACTACAGTTAGGAGTAGTTTCATTTGGAGTGCAGTCAGGATAATGGCATGCATGTGAGCTTGCAGCCATTTTGAGCCCACTGGGCCTGCGCTCGTTTGTTTGAGGACATGAGACGGGTTTGTTTTGGCTAGCCTCACCCCTGATCTAATACAATGATTGGTTGATATAGGAAATAGGATGCCATTTCAGACAAAGCCATACAGTAATAAAGTGTAATTGAAATGGCAGTGGGGGGGTAATTAAAATGAGGGAGGGGGGATCAATGTCCCAATGAATCCCAGTGCCCCTCCCATTTCCTAAACCACAGACCCTTTTGTTTGAAGATGGCTCTTCATAGTGGGTGAACAACCTGCTGAATATTGATGAGTCTGTATTTAGACTTGAGCCGCTAGTTAATCAACAGTAGGCCTTTTCTATAGAATACTAAGTGTGTCTCAAATGACACCCTATTCCCTTTATATAGGCCATTTGGCATGCATCCTAAATGAACAGCAGCTCTCCCTTTTGAATGACAGCTTAACTGTGTCAGGAGAGATGAACAGAGGGAGCCATAAATATGTGGTTTATTACTCTACCTTCTGGCACCTCACCAAGGCAGCCCTCTGCAATGGCTCAAATGAGCTTTCACTAGATGCTGCATGAGTCTGTGTTTTTGGGAATGTGTGACTGAACTAGGCTCTTCACATTCTCTCAAGTGCTAATTTATTTGTCCGTCTTCTCTCTCCTCCCTCTCTCGCTCTGCGCCTCCCTTTTGTCATCCTCCCAGCTGCCGAGTCGGTTAGGAAAGGAGTCCTCAGGAAGGAGAGGTCGAAGGTCAAATGGTGAGGAGGGCAAGCCCAGGAGAAAACGTGGAGATCCTAAGGTGTGTGAACTGTCCTTTCTATTCAAGTTGTATGTGTTTGATATGCATCCTACGTTATCTTGGTTTAGATAAGATTCATTCACTGAAATTTGCACTGGAATCCATTGTTTCATTTTTCAATAGTTGAGCATCCATTACATCTAAGTATTTTTTTTTCCTGACCTTAATTTCTATCTTCAGTGAAACAATCATGCATTAAATGAATGAGTTAAATTGAATTTGGTAGTTGAATTGACCCCCTCTTCCTCCTTTTGTCCAACAGCAATCAATGATGCTTGATGCAGATGGAGGCAGCCTGTGGCCCAACGGGAAGCTCCACATCTGTGAGCACTGCAGCGCATCCTTCAGGAGTTCCTACCACCTGCGCAGACACGTCCTCATCCACACAGGTACCCAGGCCCCTACTGACTGATCAACTGTGCTCATTTTTTATCTGGTAGTTTTTTTAATGAAAAATGATCTCTTGAGGAACATTTTTCACTTTCACTAATGAAAGAAGTGCAGTATTTGTGTTGAATTGAATAGACAGACAATATGTTTGTTATGGGAGGTCCTCATTCACACAGGTACCTAGGCCACTGATAAAAATGTCTGTTCATTTCTAGCATTCTGTATGGTCTCGGTTAGTTTCTCACTAGATTATAAAACCAAAAAGATCTCCAGAAATGTTTGGAATAGTTATTGTGTGTTAGTCACTGTAGGAAACTTTTAAATGAAACCAGTGCCGTATTAGTTTTGAATGGAGTAGGCAGACACAGAGGATTTAACTTAAAGTGGTGTTGCCTTAGGTGAAAGGCCGTTCAGGTGCAGCCAGTGTAACATGAGTTTCATCCAGAAGTACCTACTACAGCGGCACGAGAAGATCCACAGCGGTGAGTGGAATGTGTCATCCCACACACACGTCAAGCACACTAATGACGTGTGAGCGACACACACATTAAAGGACCTTTATGCACCAATAGTTGGATGACACAATGAGACAAATCTTTAGATTTTCTGTGATGTTTCCCATGACAGGAGAGAAGCCTTTTTGCTGTGACCAGTGTAACATGCGCTTCATTCAGAAATACCACATGGAGAGACACAAGAGGACCCACAGTGGAGAAAAGCCATATAGATGTGAGACCTGCCAACAGGTTAGTGACCTCCTCATGGAAACCCTACTGAAATATGATGATGTGTGTGTGTTGGGAGGACGGTGGTTATGATGTATGTATGCTTTTAACCTGTGAAATTCTATGTGGAAGCAGCAGCACTTTTGAATGGCCAAGACAAATTTTCCCTCAGGGACAATAAAGTAAATCCTAATATGCCCACTTCCATTATGGCATGAGGCATGACCTGACAAGTTATATTTCTCAGGATTTAGTAGTGTTAAATGTTAGTGCAGTTTGAATGAAATGTCTTTGTGTCTATCCCATTCTGCTGTTTACAATCTGTACCCTACTTGTGGTCTCCCTGCCCTGCAGTTTTTTTCCAGGACAGACCGATTACTCAAGCACAAGCGAACCTGTGGAGAAGCCATAAAGAAGGGTCTGGAGCCCGGGATGTTGGACCTGGGCTGTGAGGACATGGGGCAGGGCAGCTACGGAATCACTCAGGGAAACGCTGGGGCCTCGGGCCGGAAGAGGGGCAAGTCTAAAAACTCTGGTGAGGGAGGGGAGCGCAAGAGGAAAAAAGCGGCGGCGCCGGCGGCAGCAGGAGGGCTGGGTGGAGCACACATCCACGGAGCGCCGTCGGGAGGCTACAGTCTCCATGACTACAGCGTGGAGAATCACACAGTGTCCTCGTCCACTCCGCCAGGGCCCAGTATGCACCACGAGCATCACGGCCGAGCCCCTAAGATGGCCTTCAAGAAGGCCAACCGCAAGGCCCTGGACCAGGAGGGCTTGGGGCAGGCCAAGCAGAGCCCTATAGAGCAGGGTGGGGGTGTGGGGATGGTCGGGATGGGCCTCATGCAGGGCTCTGGGGCCAAATCGGGCCCCACCAGCAGCAACTACGACGACGCCATGCAGTTCCTCAAGAAGAGACGCTACCTGAACGCGACCAACAGTGCAGCATCAGGGGCCGGGCTGGCAGGGGGCAGCACCAACGATTATGAGGTCAACGTTGGTCACCTGTCGTCCCAGCAGTCGGTTATCCAGGGGGTGGTCTCAGGCGTGATGGACAGCGACACGCCCCTCAGTCTGCTAGACACCTCCCCCATGGGCGTGGACAAGCAGGACAGGTCAGGGATCCCTGACGAGGTGCTGCAGAGCCTGCTAGACCACTACACCCAGAAACCAGACGGCTCGCACCACGACGTGCACTTTGACCTCAGTGACCAGCACGTGGCGCTGCACCCTGTTTCAGCAGACGGCTCTGACCTGAGCCACGATGCAGACTCCCCCAGCCCGTCTGGAGACAAGACGGTCATCATGCACGAGTACTCCCGCTTCCTGCTGCAGGCCCTGGAGCGCACCAGCCACAACACAGGCTTCCCCCTGGGCCCCGGGCCCCCAGCTACAGGGCCCTTCACCGGCACCCACCAACGCAACATGCTTTTTTCAGACAAGCACGTGTACACTACGTCCCCTCTGGAGTGTGGCTTCGGCCAGCCTGTGGCCTCTCCCACCCTGCCCTCCTCCGTGCCAAAGTCTCACTTTGCGATGCTGTCGGGCTCCTCTCCGCAGCACGGCTTCCACCTAAACAGTCTGGAGCCTGCCACCCACCAGCAGCTTACCCCTTCTCAGGAGCTCACCGACCAGATGGACAAGCAACACTCCTCTTCTTCCCCCTCCTCCTACCAGATCAGCCCGTCTGACCTGGGCAGCCAGAAGGACTCGCAGGACCTGGCTTCTCTGGACCCCTCCAAGGGCTCCTACACGATCGAGAACTTTGCCCAGGCCTTTGGATCCCAGTTCAAGTCGGCCAGCCGCGGCCCCTTGTCATACGGCACTGACTCTAGCGGGGAGGTGGACCACAGGATAAGGACGCCACTCTCCGAATTCTCAGGGTATACTAGTTTGTTAGCCGACGTCAATGAGGCAGTAAGTACAGGTTCCAAAACCCCAACAAGCCAAAGCTACAGATGAGGACCTGGGAGGGGACAGCATTCTGTTGGAGGTTCATGTTTTGTCCTCAGTTTTTTTTAGTGCTCCTATTTTATTCTTATTTTTATTAAGTGAAGTTTTAATAATTATTATAATTATTACACTGCCGCTATGTTTATGTGCCCCACCCCTCTCCCCAGGACTGGTCTTCAAGGCCTATTCAAATGCAATTTTTTAAGATATATTTTTTAAGCAAATATCTATGTATTTAGTCCGTTTTCATTTTTTTGGTGTCATTTTTGGTCTGCTCGTTAATCCTTAGAATGAAAAGTACCTTTTTAAAGCAAACAACACAGTAGCAATGAGCTTGTTTTTTTCTCCCATGAGTTTAAGGGTTTTAGCAATCAACCTTACAATTGTAGCTAGCATAATAATGAGAATAACAATGATGGCGGCAGGGAATAGCCCAGAACTGAAATGGCAAAAAATAAATAATGATATTGTCTGTTACAAGGATAAAAGTATTACTCAGGAAAAAGTGTAGACGGAGGAAATTGTGTAGTGCAGTGAGCACTCATTTTAGAGATGTAAATTTGCAACTACAAAGAGGATGCTTTGTTTGGTTATTTCTTGTGTTTTATACCTTGGTTAATGAGTGCAACAAATAATGGAGACTGCTGCCAGCTCACTTACACTGAGAACACTTTCCACTTAGCTATATAGAGATTATGGTACTTTCTTGTCAATGTGAAACCCATGTTTTCTTTCAATAAGGGCCATATATATTTATAACAATATATATACATGTATAATAACAGCTATAATCATTCTGGGGAACTGCCAGGTGAGGTAGAGGAAGTGTGAGGGGGGGTGGGTTTGGGAGTAAATAGTTTTCCTTGTTTGTTTAAGGAGAACATAGTGATGCTATTCTTTGGCCAATAGAGGTTGCTGTTGGACAGCTGTGGAATGGCCTTCCTCATCTTTCTCCCCTCTTCTTCCTCCTCAATTATTTTATTTCCTTAAAAGAATCCGATTAGCACTTTGAGCCATTTATTTCACTGAATAAACTAAACTACCCCATAGGATCATGGAAGACATTTGAAACAAACTGACTTGCTTTCTAAAGAGATGTGTTGTGTTGATCAGGTTGGGTTGGGTTGGGGATACTACCGTATGCAGATGTGGGTTGGTGGGGTTGAATATATCTTGAGCAATGGGTTGTTGTGGGAAGGTGGGCTTTGGTTGGGATGCCCTATGTTTGGATGGCATGGTCTCATTTGGGAGGGGATGTGAGGGGATGGGGTGGTTTGTGCCTGTGGAGTTTTTTATTAGCATTATCTCCTGGATGTTATCACGTGTAGGACATGGGGGGGGGGGGGGGGGGGTGGGTTGTTTTAAGGAGATGTATTAACAGTTAAATTAGGAATAAACGTGTTAAGTAATTCACCACCCTGTTTAGCATCTTTGCTTTACTATTTAAATTTAAAGTTACGTGTATTTAAAGTGGCTGAATATTTCTTCCCGTTACTGAAACAGCCTGGAAACCATGTAAGGAAGTGATCATGTTTAAATTTAACCCATATACCTATAACAAACCCAAAGCATTAGACATTTCTGGTGTGCTGGCAGTACCACAACGGTATTTTATGAGGAATGGGGTGCCTAGTCCTGGAAAATGTTGTCTGCAAAGAAGTTGTGTGCATCCCAAATGGCTCTCTATAAAGTGCACTACTTTGTGCATCCCAAATGGCTCTCTATAAAGTGCACTACTTTTGACCAGGGCCCATAGAAGAATAGGGTGCCATTGTGGACGTACACATTGTCTAAATGAAATATAAATTTCTCTGCATGTGTCTAATGCATCGTTTAATTATGTTAATTCTTGCAGTCCTGCAATTTATCTTTAATTTATTTATGATGAACAATTGCATTTTCTTCCATAGCCACGACTGGCCTTTTGCTAGAAATGCTATCACTCTTTTTTTTATATTCTATTTTCTGTTTTATTTATCCTTTTATTTCCTGATGCCCCTTTTTGTCTTACAGAATCATGAAACACGGCTGAATGACTGCAATGTTGCAATATCATAGGGAACAATGACTGACCACTACAACCATGATCTGTTTTTATTGGATAGGAGGCCGAGGGGTGAGCAAATAAAGACATTGACCTTTTATATACCTCGTTATCACTGTAAACACACAAGTAGGGACAAAAGGTTGGCTGTATGGAGCAGAGATGTTGTCTGTGGCTATTTTTAAACCTTGTGTTAATGACATTTATGGGACCTGTCAAGGAGGGTATGTTATTGCTTTAGGGTTCTGTAAATGCCTAATCATGCCAACCAGTGTTGCAGTCTACAGTTCAATTCCTTGTCTCAAGGGTAACATTTGTTACTTCCTATATTGTTTTAATGTATGCCTATTGTTTACAAGAGAATTTACAAAACACTACATCAAAATCTTGCCCCCGATATGATTCGCATCATACCATTTTTTTGGATCCTTTTATTTTTTTGGTCAGCACACCAAATTTGTAGCTGACGTTATCTTCCCTGTTATTTTGTTCCAGATTCTTGTAATGATTTGCAGGGCTGTACCTGTCCAATGAATTTATAATTGATCAGGGATAAACAATAAATGCTGTTATCGGGATCTTTTGTTGACTTTGGTGTGACACTTATGTGGTTTGTTCTAATGGTGTTTTACACTTTTTCCATGAGGTATACACTTAACTTTTCCATTATCTGGGATTTGTGGGTGTATTGTTGATTGCAAATACTTTCACTGCCAGGAATACTGTTAGTCTGTTGGGCATTTTTATGCTGAATTTACATCATGACTGGTTAAGTCTGTTTGGCAGCAATATCTTTATGCTGCCATACACAGCTTTGCCACCAGGTGGCATTGTCTTTATCATTAGGGCCTACAGTCCTTGTGTTTCTTTCTGTCCCATGACTGGGACTATGTGGTGTTGGTCAGAGATGCATTTTGTGTGCTAATGGTGCGTGGGTCAGCTGTTTGTTCACTGCCACCCACCCGCAGTTGCTAATAACCCATCTGCAACCGCCGACTGTGATGAAGTGAAAATCTGAGGCCTCGACCCAAACTCACAAATATAGAAAATGCTTTGTAGGCTACAGTTGGAGACGGTGGAACGATTTTTTGATAGGGGGTGCAGGATTTTTTGTTGTTGCCTAGTGTAGATATGTTTCTGCTTATTTCTGATATTTTGGTAGGCTATTTCAAAAACTATAGTCAAAAAGACTAAGGTTCTATCTGCATTTTTGTCAAAAATGAGTTATTGATTTAGCCATGTTCTGTTAAATGGTCTCTACCTATATAGTACTCCAATTCATGTTAAGTTCAAAAGAATACAAGAAAAAAATTGCTGATGCCATTCAAACCAATGAGGGTTTGGAACTTTAATGCCAATTCTCAGAATCCATCTTTTTGCAGATAGAACCTTGTATTCCCCAAGCTCTGGATTTGCTAGTCAACTGTCTATAATTAGATACTTGAAGCTTCTCTTGTCATTATACGCTGAGTATACAAAACATTAAGAACACCTTCCTAATATTGAGTTGCACCCCCTTCCCTTTTGCTCTCAGAACAGCCTCAATTCGTCGGGGCATGGACTCTACAAGGTGTCAAGCGTTCCACAGGGATGCTGGCCCATGTTGACTCCAATGATTCTCACAGTTGTGTCAAGTTGGCTGGATGTCCTTTGGATGGTGGAACGTTCTTGATACACACTGGAAACTTTTGAGTGTGTTGCAGTTCTTGGCAAACCGGTGCGCCTGGCACCTACTACCATACCCCGTTCAAAAGCACTTCATGTCATAAATCGATAGAATGAATGCTTCAACCTAGTCGACATCGGTAAAGTTTTCTGTCATCTCTGTATCTTTCACGGAGCAAAGACATTTAGGCACCGGGGAGAAAATGCGAAAGCTCCCCCCAAAAAACTGGAAAGATTTTCTGTGCAAAATTCCAGTTTGACCAGTTGTAAGGAAATAGAAAGCTGTGAAAAATGACCCAACATGTTATCTGATAATATTTGTTTGGCTTGGATGCATATTTTATGTGGTTGAAATACTATCAGCTTTTGTGATACTGATCAAGATAGTACCTCTACAGACGTCCCTAACTGGGCATTCACATTCTCTCAAGATGCTGAAGGAAATAAATATTTATCCACTCCTGTTCACAAGTCAAAATGTACATTTGGTATATCGTTTTACTGCAAGAAATGCTTAATTCTGCAGGGGTTAATATTAAGGCTAGGTGAGAGGTTATAGATCTACAGTTGGTGTCCAGATTTCAGTTTGCATTTAACTCATCTGAACAGTAGGCTACAGTTCCCTTGACGTACCAATAGGCCTATTTGAAGTCCCCATCTTGTGACTGTTGAATTTGTATAGCGTCTCACAATCATCACACACACTGCTATCATCCTCTTTTACCACGTCATCAAAGCTTTCCCAAACATTACTTTTCTGGCCCTCCCTTCTCTTTAGTTTCAACTCTCCATTTCACAGCTTTTCTGTTATTGAATTCAACTCAAATTGTCCTTTTTGCCTCAATGGATCAACATTAACTTTTTCTGCCCATTCCCAGAAGCATTTGGCGATTGACGTATAGGCTATTTGGCTCGCGTAAAGTTAATGCCAATTTATGCTTGCTCTGGTAATGCGTTCCGGAGGCTCCGTACAGAGGGTGTGACGCAAATGCGGTGCTTTCGGAGGCCAAATCGAGCTCCATACCACATCGCCATGCACCCCCCCCCCCCCCAAATTTTTTAACAATGTGGAGGACTCTGTATAGCTCCACATTGACATGATTGGTCGACGGTAGGTGGGGGCGGGAGGTCCTGTATAAACACAACTCACTTCCTTGATAACTTCCTTCACAACAGCTCTGTGGACCTCCCGCCCCAACCTACCGTCAACCAATCATATCAATGCGGCGCTATACAGAGCCCTCCGCATTGTTACAAAATTAGGGGGGGGTGCATGGCGATGTGGTATGGAGCTCAATTTGGCCTCTGCGTGCCTCCGGAGGCTCCGCAATTGCGTCACACCCTCTATACGGAGTCTCCGACCACATTTTCGGATCAAGCATAAATTGGCTCTTAATGCTCTGACTTGCATAGGCTGCATCACAGTAAATGTAAATGTATATGCACTGGTGAGTTGACACCTTGTCAGTTCCTCTTCAGACACTGTTTGAGGAATTAAAGCGCTTCCCCAGGTTATAGTCAGACATAACATTGCCTTGTATTCCATTTCTATGCATTTACATGTAGGAGTATGTGTTGATTTCTGTGAATGTTGTCATTGTAGTGGTGATGTATTTGATAATTGACCTTTGATTAGCCTACAGATTTAGAGTATGTTTCTATTAATTTTTATGACCTGAGTGAATGACCTACTTCTGCCTTGAATTATTAACCAAAACCAGCATTTAGCAGTGATGTAGTCAAATTTAATATCTGTATCGATGTTGCCATGCTGTATTGGCCTATGTGTTTGTCTTTCGTTACACCTTCATGGAAGAATATGTAGCCAACTTTGATAAAAGCTTTCTACTTTATATCTACATGAAGGAGTGCCTTGTGAAGGAGGGCCTACATATGGTTTCACATTGATTTATGGCCAGGAATGCCCAGGTTAGTCAATTCCTTCCCCCATGTTACTGTATGTCTGTGTTGGGATGAATAGTGTATAATACATCAGACATGATAGGTGGTTTAGTCAATGGGCTGTGTTATCCTTTCATACTCCCACATTGTTGACCAATCTGATATGTGGAAGCAATCGCATTGCACATTTCCTGTCATAAATGAAACGTACAGGAAGAAACCCATAATGCCAATAGGGGTGCAGCAACAAGGAAAAATACAGTTTACATACATGTTTGTATTATGGCTCAAATCAATGGAGTTGACTCCCAGTTTGTGCTGAGCGTAATGTCAAGGAGGTGTTCTTGGCTGGTCATCAAGGAGGCCAAGCACTGACTTAACCTTGGCCTCTCTAAACACTGTTTTGATTAAAGCCTAGAGTGGCCTGCCAGTTTTTTTCTCTCTCATCAAAGCACTGGATAACTCAGCAGAGTTGGATCTGGGATGTGTAGGAGAAAGGCTACATATACAGGAGATATTGAGTAGTAAACAATCATGAGAGAGGGAGTTGAACTCCATTCATACTGACCAAGGCCAGACCTGAGCTTGTCCAATCTGGAGCGGCAGGCTTTTCCTCCTCAGCCAGGACTGGGCTTAGGTGTAGATTTGGGGATGGTGCAGTACGGGAGATTCAAGGACATTTTGCCCAAATGTAGATGTAGACCTTCAACTCTGGTTGGACCCCATTCCGTCCTGAAACTGACTGACAGATATCCCAGATACATGATGGTCAGAACTGTTGAATCATGGATCTTTTCAATGAGACTTTCATCTACAGTATAGATGTATGTATGTCTAACTCTAGTGTGGTCGCCAGATCTGGTTGTGCTTTAGCCAACTCCTAAAGATTGTTTTCACACCATATGGCTGAGGAGTTGGCAAAAGCACAAACAGATCTGGAAACCAGGCTCTAGCTCATCCTTATCCCCAACAAAGCATTAAGTAGTTGGGTTTTGTTGTTTAATGCATACCAGTAAGCTTTAAGACTTGGAAGTCAAACTAATGTGTGTTCTTCAAAAAGTCAGTGCAGTATGGTATCTCAGTATGAGAAATGTAAAAAATGATTGATCACTCCTTGGGAAAACACAATGACATAGTGGTACATTTTATTGACTCCATTTCTGAGTCTAATGACTTCCTTGATAATTAGTCATGAGTTATGGTAAATGCTGTAAACTGAGAGAGCAGTTCCTTGTGCTTTGTTAGGAGCTGTCAAGAGGGTATCGTTAAGTGGTCAATTGATCTCATTTTTTTACGATTAAGGTCATGCCGTGTGAATTTGATAGGGGACCATTTTATGTCGTAAAAATCGTGTGACTTTTTTGTCTGTTTTGTTACAGTCATGTTCATTATGGCAGATGTCTGAACTTTGGCAGCTTTTGTTTTGCATCCTGGATTCTTCAGTGTTGAAGTTGTAGCTTGGGTGCCAGGCAGTACATTTCTGTTTTTCCAACTTATTGTCTAGCCAAACGATGCGTAAGCACAGATGGGTCTTTCCACATTACACTTACTGAAAGTGTAACAAAATGGTAACACTATCAGTCATTTACTGTGGAAAGATACAGTATGGTCACGGACACCACCTTCAAGTAGCTATCCTGTGGTCATCAACTCTATTTGCCTGATGGGCCACACTGATCCTTTATCATCTCAATAACACATACAGTATCTATCCCCAAACCAATCTAGGCCAACCTATCCAACTCACATAGAGCAAATAATAAAAGTCCTGCCAGCTGTATTGACCAACTTTTATAGTTGCTTGGCTACACAAATCATTTGAGATTGGGTCATTTCGAGATCTGTGCTTTCATTGTACATTCTGTTCTCCAACTCAACATAGACAATGTATTCTAAAATGGGCAAGGGTATTTGAAAATCCAAAGAAAACATCCAAAGAAAATTGCCATTGTTCTGGAAGGTTTCTGCAATCAGTTTGAGACACCATATATGGATATATTCTATATTACAGCCCCCTCTTGTTCAGGGAAAGGGACTCATCCAACCTGGATTCAGGAGTAGATGTAACATGGTAAACGTAAATCCGGGACGCTGAAATTAGTATGATATGTTACGTTTCGTATGGTATGTATTAATTTGTGGATGTCCATCCATTCCCTATGATACTGTATATCAGAAAACAAATCATGTATGGCAAACATCGCCACAGGAAGTAGGGGTGGTGGGGGTGCAGCAGCACCCCCTGATAAATCAAAATAATTTAGCCCAAATTAGGCTATAAAAAATATTTTCCCCAAAATGATAATACTCCTGTCTGAACAAAAATTAAATACTTCCAAATACTACACGAGAGAGCATAATTTAGCTACAGAGGATCAATAACTTCTAAAAAATAACTGTGGATTAAGTTTTATCACAAGCACTTACAGTCGGGACTCTGGAAGGCCGCAATTTGGGCAGCACACCTGCCAAATATAGAACAGTGAGACATTCACCTATAGATGTATGTGTGTCTAACTCTAGTGTGGTCGCCAGATCTGGTTGTGCTTTAGACAATTCCTAAAGACTGTTTTCACACCATACGGCCGAGGAGTTGGCAAAAGCACAAACAGATCTGGAAACCAGGCTACTCTAGCTCATCCTTATCCTCAACAAAGCATTAAGTAGTTGGGTTTTGTTGTTTAATGCATACCAGTAAGCTTTAAGACTTGGAAGCTAAACTAATGTGTGTTCTTCAAATGGTTAGTGCATTATGGTATCTCAGTATGAGAAAAAAATAATAAACTATTGACCACACCTTGGGAAAACACAATGACATAGTGATACATTTTATTGACCCCATTTCTGAGGAATGACTCCCTTCATATTAGTAATGAGTTACAGCAGTTTACAATCTTTTTACTAACTTTATAGTTGCTTGGCTACAAAAATAATTTGAAATTGAGTCATTTCGAAATCTGTGCTTTCATTGTACATTCTGTTCTTCAACTCAACATAGCCAATTTATTTTAAAATGGGCAAGCGTATTTGAAAATCCAAAGATAAAATGGAAAGAAAATTGCCAATTCTCATGGAAGGTTTGTGCAATCAGTTTGAGAAATAATATATGGATATATTCTATATTAGAGGCATCTCTTGTTCATGGAATGGGGCTTATCCAACCTGGACTCCGGGGTAGACCTAACATAGTAAATGTAAATCTGGGACACTGAAATTAGTATGATATGTTACGTTTTGTATGGACAAGGGTGAAAGTAGATTTAATGTATTCCTGGTACGGGGACCTCCTATGTCTGCATAGCAAGTGCCATGCTCTACCAACTGAGCCACAGGGGAACCCCTATTCATTTAATAGGATCTCTATGGGCCTAATAGTAAAGATTTGTCCTTTAACTTTTAAAATGTATTAGCCTACCTTTTAATGTGGCATAAACACAACCAGTCATGATGTTTTCATGTAGGCTACCTGCACACGTTACTCAGGGATGGCGGAAAGACAGGCGATGCAGGAGAAAATAGTTTTAAAGCCTCATTTACATATTTTTCTGCTTATAATTTTCGACAATTGGTAGGCTATTTGTAAGTCAACTTGTCTAAAATTAGAGACATGCAGCTTCTCTTCTGTCATTACTTGATGCTCGTCTAGAATACTAAATAAAGCCTTGCTCACAAGAATGTCATAAATTGATAGAATGATCAATGCATCATCAACAATCTATACTGAACAAAAATATGAACGCAACAGTGTGTTGGCCCCATGTGTCATGAGCTGAAATACAAATATCCCAGAAATGTTCCACACGCACAAAAAGCTTATTTCTCTCATATTTTGTACACAAATGTGTTTACATCCCTGTTAGTGAGCGTTTCCCCTTTGCCAAGATAATCCATCCACCTGACAGGTGTGGCATATCAAGAAGCTGATTAAATAGCATTATCATTAATTACACAGGTGCACCTTGCGCTGGGGACAATAAAAGGACACTCTAAAATATGCAGTTTTATCACACAACACAATACAACTGATGGCTCATGTTTTAAGGGAGTGTGCAATTGGAATGCTGACTGCAGGAATGCCCACCAGAGCTGTTGCCAGAGAATTGAATGTTCATTCCTCTACCATAACCCGCCTCCAATGTCATTTTAGAGAATTTGGCAGTAACATGCCAGCCCAGGACCTCCACATCTGGCTTCTTCACCTGCGGGATTGTCTGAGGGGGGTGCTGAGGAGTATTTCTGTCTGTAATAAAGCCCTTTTGTGGGGAAAAACTCATTATGATTGGCTGGGCCTGGATCCCCAGTGGGTGGCCCTGACTCCCAAGTGGGTGGGTGTCCTCCCAGGCCTACCCATGGCTGCACCCTTGCCCAGTCATGTGAAATCCATAGATTAGGGCCTAATTTTTTTATTTCAATTGACAGATTTCCTTATATGAACTGTAACTCTGTAAAATCTATGAAACTGTTGAATGTTGCATTTATATTTTTGTTCAGTATAGTTGACATCAGTAAAGTTTTATCTTTCATTTCTGCTTCTCAAACATAGTGACAAATCAGTTTGACTGGTTTTAAGGAAAATAAAAGCTGTAAAAAAAGATCCAACATGTTTTTGATAGTTTTTCAGTTAATCTTGGATGCATATTCTATTTGGTTGAAAATTAAATACTCAGCTTCTAAGCACACATTCGAATTCTCTCAAGATGCTGAAATAAATAAATAGTATTTTCCAGAGATCTGTTCTGGAGACAAAATTAACATTTGGTCTATCATTTTACTGCGAGGAATACTTAATTCTGCAGGAGTTAATATTATAATAGGCTACTACATGTGAGGACTACATTCAGTGTTAAAGCTTCAGTTACTATTCCAACTATTAGGCTACACCCTTAGAAAAAAAGGTTCCATCTAGAACCTAACAGGGTTCTTTGGCTGTCCCCATAGGACAGGGATCATCAATTAGATTCAGCCACGGGACAATTTTTTCTTGAGCGGATGGTTGGGGGACCGGAACATAATTACAAATCATTTGACTGCAAATTGACCGCAAGAATCCCAAACAGATATAATATTTGACTAAAACATAATCATTTCAAACCTTGCTTACATTTGTATACGATCACGTGTCTCTCTAATATACTTGGGAATACTTGGGAACAGATTTCTCAAATTAAAATCTCTCCTGGTGTTTTTACAGTCTTTTATGTCCAACAATAAAACATTAAAATAAAATATTTCTTTTTTTTGCTTAGAAAACTTGGGGGGTCCAAATAAAACCACCCATGGGCCAGGGGAACCCTGCCATAGGAGAACCCTTTTAAGAACACTTCTTGGTTGCAAGTAGAACCCTTTTGAAATCCATGTAGAACCATTTACACAGAGGGTTCTACATGGAACACAAAATAGTTCTACCTGGAACCAAAAAGGGTTATCCTATGGGGACAGTCGAATAACCTATTTGGAACCCTTTTTTCTAAGAGTGTACTCCACTCTAAAATAATTCCGGTATCCATACAGTGCCATTTGATAAATGCAAAGAGACATCACTTACAAAACACCCAAAAGTGTTATGAATGACATTCAGTGATTGTCATCATTCATTAGGCCTACACAAGTCTTGTAACCTGAATTGATGCGTACACTGCGGTCTGGGCCACTCATCTCTGCGTTGGCAAAATGTCAGTGTTAACGTTGAGTCTTTGCAAATGTTTCATGCGACTGACATGCGGTAATGATAAATTGTGTAATAGCCTATAGTTTTCTTGGAATCTATGTTTTAATTATTGTGATAGGCTCATCTTTTACCAGTACAGTGTACCCCCACTATTTATTTTGCAGGTACTCCGTACCGTACCGTTCCAGCTTACTTTCAACCCTGGGTATGTATTAATTTGTGGATGTCCATCATCCATTTCATATGATATGTTATGCAATTTGTACAATATGTTACAAATTTGCAAAACGTATGATATATTACGGTATTGTAGGTAGTTTATCTAGGTAGTTATCGTAGGTTATTGTAGGTAAGTATTGTATTCGGCTGAGCCCGGTGAAGCATGAGGCTAGCTAACCCACTACCTGGACTAGCTAGCGGGTAGCTACTGGTAACTATTAGCAACTGTGGATAGTTGTTTCCAATGTTATTTCACGCTTAAGAGTACCTGTAATTATGCCAGCTAGCTGCCTACCATTCAGCTGTTTTTCTAACCTCATTATCTGAAGCGTTAACGTTAGGTAGTTAGTAGCTACTGTATTCGAAATGTAGTTAGCTTGTTGCTACCTGGATAGCTAACTAAACAGTAGCTGGAACGACCTAGCGAACAGACGCGAACTGGCTGAATCGATTCAGTGGCTAGCTTTGCACTTAACTGGCTAACAGTAGCTACTATGGGTAAGTTATAACCTACATTTGTGTTTTGTTTTTACATACTGGTAACCAGAGTCGTTCAAGGGAATTCAGGACATGGGTGATTAGTTAACGTTAGCTTGGCTCTCTCTGTGTGTTCGTGCCGTGGGAGGAGGGGTTTTTCGTTGGCAGAGAGCAATGGCTAGCTAGTATGCTAACAATTCTAGCTAACTAACTGGCTGAATAAGTTGACACGGACACGAATGATCTGCTTGGCGTGTTAACACACTGGTGGTTTGTTGTAACCGAGTATTGGTGCTAAACCGTGTTATTGGAGGCTGGCATGCTAGTTGGCTATGGCGTCATAGGATTCGGTGCCCTGGACGGTTTTCACGGAAGAATACTGTACCAAGTTAGCTAGCTGAATAAACTAAGTTAGTATATTCCTAGAAAACATTGAACCGCTGTAGTTTACAACAATTATAATTTCTAAAGTGGAAGTTGGGAGAGTTATATTTGAGTGTTTCAGTGAAACGTAAGTGAGGGAGGCCCTGCTCTCTCGCTTTCCCAGATGTTTAGTTCATTTCATTCCGATCTCCTTTGCATTATTGTAGCCATTTTCTGTAGCATGTCAACTATGTGTCTGTCTATCCCTGTTCTCTCCTCTCCGCACAGGCTATACAAACGCCTCACACCGCGTAGCTGCTGCCACTCTAACCTGGTGGTCCCTACACGCACGACCCACGTGGAGTTCCAGGTCTCCGGCAGCCTCTGGAACTGCCGTTCTGCGGCCAACAAGGCAGAGTTCATCTCAGCCTATGCTACCCTCCAGTCCATTGACTTCTTGGCGCTGACGGAAACATAGATTACCACAGAAAACACTGCTACTCCTACTGCTCTCTCCTCGTCTGACCATGTGTTCTCGCATACCCCGAGAGCATCTGGTCAGCGGGGTGGTGGCACAGGAATCCTCATCTCTCCCAAGTGGACATTCTCTCTTTCTCCCCTGACCCATCTGTCTATCTCTTCATTTGAATTCCATGCTGTCACAGTCACTAGCCCATTCAAGCTTAACATCCTTATCATTTATCGCCCTCCAGGTTCCCTTGGAGAGTTCATCAATGAGCTTGATGCCTTGATAAGTTCCTTTCCTGAGGATGGCTCACCCCTCACAGTTCTGGGTGACTTTAACCTCCCTACGTCTACCTTTGACTCATTTCTCTCTGCCTCCTTCTTTCCACTCCTCTCCTATTTTGACCTCACCCTCTCACCGTCCCCCCCTACTCACAAGGCAGGCAATACGCTTGACCTCATCTTTACTAGATGCTGTTCTTCTACTAATCTCACTGCAACTCCCCTCCAAGTCTCCGACCACTACTTTGTATCCTTTTCTCTCTCGCTCTCCTCCAACACTACTCACTCTGCCCCTACTCAGATGGTAATGCGCCGTCGCAACCTTCGCTCTCTCTCTTTCGCTACTCTCTCCTCTTCCATCCTATCATCTCTTCCCTCTGCTCAATCCTTCTCCCTCCAATCTCCTGATTCTGCCTCCTCAACCCTCCTCTCCTCCCTTTCTGCATCCTTTGACTATCTATGTCCCCTATCCTCCCGGCCGGCTCGGTCCTCCCCTCCTGCTCCGTGGCTTGACGACTCATTGCGAGCTCACAGAACAGGGCTCCGGGCAGCCGAGCGGAAATTGAGGAAAACTAGACTCCCTGCGGACCTGCCATCTTTTCACTCCCTCCTCTCTACATTTTCTTCCTCTGTTTCTGCTGCTAAAGCCACTTTCTACCACTCTAAATTCCAAGCATCTGCCTCTAACCCTAGGGAGCTCTTTGCCACCTTCTCCTCCCTGCTGAATCCCCCCCCCCCCCCCCCCTCCCTCTCTGTGGATGACTTCGTCAACCATTTTGAAAAGAAGGTTGACGATATCCGATCCTCGTTTGTTAAGTCAAATGACACCGCTGGTCCTGCTCACACTGCCCTACCCTATGCTTTGACTTCTTTCTCCCCTCTCTCTCCAGATGAAATCTTGCGACTTGTGATGTCCGGCCGCCCAACAACCTGCCCGCTTGACCCTATCCCCTCCTCTCTTCTCCAGACCATTTCCGGAGACCTTCTTCCTTACCTCACCTCGCTCATCAACTCATCCTTGACCGCTGGCTATGTCCCTTCCGTCTTCAAGAGAGCGAGAGTTGCACCCCTTCTCAAAAAACCTACACTCGATCCCTCCGATGTCAACAACTACAGACCAGTATCCCTTCTTTCTTTTCTCTCCAAAACTCTTGAGCGTGCCATCTTTAGCCATCTCTCTTGCTATCTCTCTCAGAATGACCTTCTTGATCCAAACCAGTCAGGTTTCAAGACTGGTCATTCAACTGAGACTGCTCTTCTCTGTGTCACGGAGGCTCTCCGCACTGCTAAAGCTAACTCTCTCTCCTCTGCTCTCGTCCTTATAGACCTGTCTGCTGTCTTTGATACTGTGAACCATCAGAACCTCCTCTCCACCCTCTCCGAGTTGGGCATCTCCGGCGCGGCTCACTCTTGGATTGCATCCTACCTGACCGGTCGCTCCTACCAAGTGGCGTGGCGAGAATCTGTCTCCGCACCACCTGCTCTCACCACTGGTGTCCCCCAGGGCTCAGTTCTAGGCCCTCTCCTATTCTCGCTATACACCAAGTCACTTGGCTCTGTCATATCCTCACATGGCCTCTCCTATCATTGCTACACAGACGACACACAATTAATCTTCTCCTTTCCCCCTTCTGATAACCAGGTGGCGAATCGCATCTCTGCATGTCTGGCAGACATATCAGTGTGGATGACGGATCACCACCTCAAGCTGAACCTCGGCAAGACGGAGCTGCTCTTCCTCCCGGGGAAGGACTGCCCGTTCCATGATCTCGCCATCACGGTTGACAACTCCGTTGTGTCCTCCTCCCAGAGTGCAAAGAGCCTTGGCGTGACCCTGGACAACACCCTGTCGTTCTCCGCTAACATCAAGGCGGTGACCCGATCCTGTAGGTTCATGCTCTACAACATTCGGAGAGTACGACCCTGCCTTACACAGGAAGCGGCACAGGTCCTAATCCAGGCACTTGTCATCTCCCGTCTGGATTACTGCAACTGGCTGTTGGCTGGGCTCCCTGCCGGTGCCATTAAACCCCTACAACTCATCCAGAGGCAGCCTGTCTGGTGTTCAACCTTCCCAAGTTCTCTCACATCACCCCGCTCCTCCGCACACTCCACTGGCTTCCAGTTGAAGCTCGCATCTGCTACAAGACCATGGTGCTTGCCTACGGAGCTGTGAGGAGAACGGCACCTCCGTACCTTCAGGCTCTGATCAGTCCCTACACCCAAACGAGGGCATTGCGTTCATCCACCTCTGGCCTGCTGGCCCCCCTACCTCTGCAGAAGCACAGTTCTCGCTCAGCCCAGTCAAAACTGTTCACTGCTCTGGCACCCCAATGGTGGAACAAGCTCCCTCACAACGCCAGGACAGCGGAGTCACTCACCACCTTCCGGAGACACTTGAAACCCCACCTCTTTAAGGAATACCTGGGATAGGATAAAGTAATCATTCTACCCCCCTTTACCCCACCCCCCAAAAAATGACAAATAAAAAAATATAAAAATAAAAATAAATATTGTAAAGTGGTTGTCCCACTGGCTATCATAAGGTGAATGCACCAATTTGTAAGTCGCCCTGGATAAGAGCGTCTGCTAAATGACGAAAATGAAATGAAATGAATTCCAATTTGTGGCTAATGTTAGCTATGTGGCTAGGTGGGTAACGTTAGCTAGGCTAAGGGTTAGGGTTAGGGGAAGGGTTAGCTAACATGCTAAGTAGTTGCAAAGTAGCTAAAAAGTAGTAAGTAGTTGCAAAGTTGCTAATTAGCTACATTTGTCCGTGTTGAGATTCGAACACGCAACATTTTGGTTATACGCCTACCCAATTATATGCCTAGCATTATACTCCTACCCATCCACCCTGATCAACTACCCTACTTTCATTTTTGCCTTAAAGTGGAACTGGCAGCGTTTTAGCAACCTGAAATCTTATTAAAATCTGTTCATATACACCCCCAGGAGGAATATGACACCTTTTTTTTTTTACATTTTCTGACAAGCGAGTGCTTAGATATGGTCATTTTCACGTTTTCATAAATTCTTAGAATGTTTGGGAATGACGCATAGTAAGGCATTCGTGAAACTTCTATAGCAATATAGAGTGGGAAAACGGCCATGCGTTTGGACAATTAATGAACACTGCAGTAAATAAAACCTAATAAAAACATCTGTCTTGTCCAGGACCGGAGTCTACGCAGACCGGTGCGCCATAGCCAGTCAGAGCTACAGTGGGCCTGTATGCTACTGCCACACAGGCCTGCCCTCATTATCTTTGAACTGGACTTTGTGTTTACAGGCAGTAGCAACAGCACGACTTTAGATCATTAGAACGCATTCGCCAAAAGCCACAAAATACACCTGAATGGATTTCTGCAAATATGTAAATACCACGGGAGTCCTCTTACATTTGGGTACTTCACCATTTTATTGATCAAACAACCATGAAAAGGTAGGCTCTCTCTCCCTCAGTTGCCTATGCAAATCAACAACAACAAGATCAACAACTAATGCAAGCCAGAGCGAGATGAGCTAAAACCTAACGAGGGAACTTTAGATAAACCCTCTCAAACTTTTTCAGCTAGTTGGAAGTCAAAATTACACTAATAAACTATGGGGAATAGTAGCCTGCTCGTCCGTCTGCAGCTTGCTTGCCAATGCATGCTTGTCCCAACACACGTTTTGACAACTGAATGGGAACTTGCCTGCCCACCCATTTGATCGATTCCCAATACATTTGATTGACAACTAAGATATATGCTAACTGTGGATAACAGTTGTTGAAGTTCAGCATAGCTAGCTAGCTAGCAAATGACACCTGCATCTCTAGCTGTAGCCACCAAAAAACGATAAGAGGGGAAAAAGTCGGTCACTCACTCACCCACTCCTCCGATGACATGATATCCTCCCAGCAGCAAGCTAGCTAACGTTAGGCTCTGTGTTTTTAGCTTGCTAAATAAATAGCCAACAATATACAGTACCAGTCAAAAGTTTGGACACACCTACTCATTCAAAGGTTTTTCTTAATTTTTACTATTTTTAACATTGTAGAATAATAGTGAAGACATCAAACTATGAAATAACACACATGGAATCATGTAGTAACCAAAAAAGTGTTAAACAAATCAAAATATATTTTATATTTGAGATTCTTCAAATAGCCACCCTTTGCCTTGATGACAGCTTTGCACACTCTTAGCATTCTCTCAACCAGCTTCACCTGGAATGCTTTTCCAACAGTCTTGAAGGAGTTCACACATATTCTGAGCACTTGTTGGCTGCTTTTTCTTCACTCTGCCGTCCGACTCATCCCAAACCATCTCAATTGGGTTGAGGTCGGGGGATTGTAGAGTGTAGAGGCCAGGTCATCTGATGCAGCACTCTATCACTCTCCTTCTTGGTAAAATAGCCCTTACACAGCATGGAGGTGTGTTGGGTCATTGTCCTGTTGAAAACAAATGATAGTCCCACTAAGCCCAAACCAGATGGGATGGCGTATCACTGCAGAATACTGTGATAGCCATGCTGGTTAAGTGTGCCTTGAATTCTAAATAAATCACAGACAGTGTCACCAGCAAAGCACCCCCACACCATAACACCTCCTCCTCCATGCTTTATGGTGGAAACTACACATGCAGGAGATCATCCGTTCACCCACACCGCGTCTCACAAAGATACAGCGGTTTGAACCAAAAATCTCAAATTTGGACTCCAGACTAAAGGACAAATTTCCACCGGTCTAATGTCCATTGCTCATGTTTCTTGGCCCAAGCAGGTCTCTTCTTCTTATTGGTGTCCTTTAGTAATGGTTTCTTTGCAGCAATTCGACCATGAAGGCCTGATTCACACAGTCCCCTCTGAACAGTTGATGTTGAGATGTGTCTGTTACTTGAACTCTGTGAAGCATTTATTTGGGCTGCAATTTCTGAGGCTGGTAACTCTAATGAACTTATCCTCTGCAGCAGCGGTAACTCTGGGTCTTCCATTCCTGTGGCAGTCCTCAAGAGAGCCAGTTTCATCATAGCGCTTGATGGTTTATGCGACTGCACTTGAAGAAACTTTAAAAGTTCTTGACATTTTCCGGATTGACTGACCTTCATGTCTTAAAGTAATGCTGGACTGTCGTTTCTCTTTGCTTATTTAAGCTGTTCTTGCCATAATATGGACTTGGTCTTTTACCAAATAGGGCTATCTTCTGTACCTTGTCACAACACAACTGATTGGCTCAAATGCATTAAGACGGAAATAAATTCCACAAATTAACTTTTAAGAAGGCACACATGTTAATTGAAATGCATTCCAGGTGAGTACCTCATGAAGCTGGTTGAGAGAATGCCAAGAGTGTGCAAAGCTGTCATCAAGGCAAAGTGTGGCTATTTGAAGAATCTCAAATATAAATATATTTGATTTGTTTAACACTTTTTTGGTTACTACGTGATTCCATATGTGTTATTTCATAGTTTTGATGTCCTCACTATTATTCTACAATGTAGAAAATAGTAAAAATAAAGAAAAACCCTTGAATGAGTAGGTGTGTCCAAACTTTTGACTGGTAGTGTAAATAGATACGCTAGCCCAGGTGTGTGAAACTCAATCAGCACACAGGCCATAAGGAAAAAACAACTAATTCGCAGGCCAGACATAGCCTAATTGTTTTTATTAAAAAACGTGCAACTGCGACCCAAACTGGCCATTGTTTTATTAGAAAAAAGATGGCCCTTTATAATGTCCACTTAGGATGTTGTATATAGCATTTTAACATATTAAAACAAAAGAAGAGATCAATAATATTTGTCTAGCCTTTGCTGCTATGCTTGCAGATGTGCATAATATGATGTGATCAAAAAGTATTTAATAACTCCAAATAACAAAAACATAGCTATAGGTCGTTGTAACATTTCAACGTAAAACATGTTTTTCATTTTGTTGCACTGCATGGATCACTGGTGCAGTTGAATGCAGCATTGCAGTATGTTGCACTCAAAATGTACTGTAGCTGAGTAGCCAGCCTAGGCTACTGCTCAAACGTTGCTCTAATAGGCCTTCATGTTTTGTTGCAGGTTTTGTTTTTGGTTATTCATTGTCAAGCTTTAAAAACCGTAGCAAGTTTGCAACATTTTAGTAGCCTAGTAGCTAGGAATTTGGTATGTGTCTATACTCTTTCCCTCCGCTGTAAACGGGCTACACGAAAGCAGCGCAATTGAAGTTGAATTAAGCGATGCAAGCGCATCAGGCTGTAATTTCATAAAGCAGATGACTCAACTGTTGACTCATTTATACTCGCTTGTGTGTCCTATTCAGCCCCCGGGCCTTGTGTTTGACACGTACGCTAGCCTTTTAGCCACGTTATGACTGACTTGTGATCATTGCCCTTGCTAGTTTGATTGTATTGACATTCCCAGCCTTAGTTACAGATAGTTGTCTGTTTTTGTTCAAAATATTGAGTCATTGAAACTTAATGGGTGGAGGCAGCATGCAATGTACCAGGCCAGCTGTGATTTACAACCTGAGAGTAACTGTCACACCCTGGCTCGGGGACTCATTATGTTGAGCCAGGGTGTGTTCATTCTATGTTTTCTGTTTCTTTGGTGGGTGTTCTAGGTTGTCTATTTTCTATGTTTGCCGGTGTGACTCCCAATCAGAGGCAACGAGTGTCAGCTGTCGGCTGGTTGTCTCTGATTGGGAGCCATATTTAATCTGTCTGTTTTTCTTTCGGGTTGTGGGATTTTGTTCGTGTGTGTTCGTGTTGTACCATAGACGTCACGCATTCGTTGTTTATTGTTTTGTTAGTGTGATCATTTAATAAATAGAATATGTTCACTCGCAACGCTGCGCCTTGGTCTCCCTCATTAGACGATCGTGACAGAAAATCCCACCTAAACCAGACCAAGCAGCGTGAAGAGGAGAGAGGAAGGACCTGGGATCAGTGGAGTAGGAGTTTCGGCTGGGCCCCGCTAAGTGAAGAGAAGAGAGGCTGGTCTATGGAGCAATGGATCAAGAGTTTCGACTGGGTCAAGCCAATTGAGGAGCTGAATAGCGGGAGTTGGAAGCAGAAGAGTGAGAGTCTGGCGAGAGCTAGGGAGGCCTGGTCCACGGGGAGGAGAGAACCCCAGAAAATTTTTAGGGGGGGGCTCACGACGTGGACGACGGGGCAGCAGGAGGCCGCGAGGGAGCGGTCCAGCGGGTGTGAAGAGGAGGCCGCCAGGTTAAGGGGGCCACTGGTCACAGAGGAGAGGGAAAGTGTGGAGGCACGGCGAGAGGTACTGGGGTGTGTTACCAGTCCGGTCCGGCCCGTTCCTGATCCCTGCGTAGGGCCAGTGGTGTGTGTCCCCAGTACGGTCCGGCCTGTTCCTGTTCCTCGCATCGAGCCTGTGGTGCGTGTCGTCAGCCCGGCCCGGCCTGTTCCTGCTTCCCGCACCGAGCCTATGGTGCGCGTCGCCAGCCCGGCCCGGCCTGTTCCTGCTCCCTGCACCAAACCTGTGGTGCGCGTCGCCAGCCCGGTCCGGCCCGTTCCTGCTCTCCGCACCAAGTCTGTGGTGCGAGTCGCCAGCCCGGCCCGGCCTGTTCCTGCTCCCCGCACCAAACCTGTGGTGCGCGTCGCCAGCCCGGTCCGGCCCGTTCCTGCTCTCCGCACCAAGTCTGTGGTGCGCGTCGCCAGCCCGGCCCGGCCTGTTCCTGCTCCCCGCACCAAACCTGTGGTGCGCGTCGCCAGCCCGGTCCGGCCCGTTCCTGCTCTCCGCACCAAGTCTGTGGTGCGCGTCGCCAGCCCGGCCCGGCCTGTTCCTGCTCCCCGCACCAAACCTGTGGTGCGCGTCGCCAGCCCGGCCCGGCCTGTTCCTGCTCCCCGCACCAAGTCTGTGGTGCGTTTCGTCAGCCCTGTCCGGCTCGTTCCTGCTCTCCGCACCAAGTCTGTGGTGCGCGTCGCCAGCCCATTCCGGTCCATTCCTGCTCCACGCACCAAGCCAGGGGTGTGTATCGTCAGCCCGGTCCGGTCCGTTCCTGTTCCACGCACCAAGCCAGGGGCGCGTGTCATCAGTCCGGCTCCGGCCAGCGGGGCTAGACAGGACCAGGGGTACTTTGGGGGGTTGGAGAGGAAGTGGGGATCAAGCCCGGAGCCGGAGCCGCCGCCGAGGAGGAATGCCCACCCAGCCCTCCCCTGTTTTTGCTCGTATTTAGGCGCGGTCGCAGTCCGCGCCTTTAGGGGGGGGTACTGTCACACCCTGGCTCGGGGACTCATTATGTTGAGCCAGGGTGTGTTCATTCTATGTTTTCTGTTTCTTTGATGGGTGTTCTAGGTTGTCTATTTTCTATGTTTGCCGGTGTGACTCCCAATCAGAGGCAACGAGTGTCAGCTGTCGGCTGGTTGTCTCTGATTGGGAGCCATATTTAATCTGTCTGTTTTTCTTTCGGGTTGTGGGATTTTGTTTGTGTGTGTTCGTGTTGTACCATAGACGTCACGCATTCGTTGTTTATTGTTTTGTTAGTGTGATCATTTAATAAATAGAATATGTTCACTCGCAACGCTGCGCCTTGGTCTCCCTCATTAGACGATCGTGACAGTAACATTTTTTGGACTACCAAGAATGCATTGAACTGAATCCATCTATTTATTATGCCAACAATGCCTTACTGTACGTCATGGAATTTTGAGTCAAATAGAAGCTATTTTTAAAACCTCTTATAAAGTTGGTTTTGAAGCATAAACTGGGAATTTGATATTTTTTTACTGATATTATGATTGTCTGATTGTGTCATATATGCAAAGTGGTTAAAACACTGTCAGTTCCGCTTTAAATAACCTTCTGTCTTATGTAACCATACCAAATGTAACATATCATACTAAATTCTGTAATCCGTATTTATGTTTAATATGTTACTTCTAGTCTATGAGACCAGGCTGCCTCATCACAAAGAATATACAGTTGAAGTCGGAAGTTTACATACACCTTAGCCAAATACATTTAAACTCTGTTTTTCACAATTCCTGACATTTAATCCTAGTAAAAATTCCCTGTTTTAGGTCAGTTAGGATCACCACTTTATTTTAAGAATGTGAAATGTCAGAATAATAGTAGAGAGAATGATTTATTTTTATTTCAGCTTTTATTTATTTCATCACATTCTCAGTGGGTCAGAAGTTTACATACACTCAATTAGTATTTGGTAGCATTGCCTTTAAATTTTTTAACTTGGGTCAAACATTTCGGGTAGCCTTCCACAAGCTTCTCACAATAAGTTGGGTGAATTTTGGCCCATTCCTCCTGACAGAGCTGGTGTAACTGAAACAGGTTTGTAGGCCTCCTTGCTCGCACACGCTTTTTCAGTTCTGCCCACACATTTTCTATAGGATCGAGGTCAGGGCTTTGTGATGGCCACTCCAATACCTTGACTTTGTTGTCCTTGAGCCATTTTGCCACAACTTTGGAAGTATGCTTGAGGTCATTGTCCATTTGGAAGACAACAGCATGATGCTGCCACCACCGTGCTTCACGTTCGGGATGGTGTTCTTCGGCTTGCAAGCACCCCCTTTTTCCTCCAAACATAACGATGGTCATTATGGCCAAACAGTTCTATTTTTGTTTCATCAGACCAGAGGACATTTCTACAAAAAGTACGATCTTTGTCCCCATGTGCAGTTGCAAACCGTAGTCTGGCTTTTTTATGGCGGTTTTGCAGCAGTGGCTTCTTCCTTGCTGAGCGGCCTTTCAGGTTATGTCGATATAGGACTCGTTTTACTGTGGATATAGATACTTTTGTACCTGTTTCCTCCAGCATCTTCACAAGGTCCTTTGCTGTTGTTCTGGGATTGATTTGCACTTTTCGCACCAAAGTACGTTCATCTCTAGGAGACAGAACGCGTCTCCTTCCTGAGCGGTATGACAGCTGCGTGGTCCCATTGTGTTTATACTTGCGTACTATTGTTTGTACAGATGAACATGGTACCTTCAGGTGTTTGGAAATTGCTCCCAAGGATGAACCAGACTTGTGGAGGTCTACAATTGTTTTTCTGAAGTCTTGGCTGATTTCTTTTGATTTTCCCATGATGTCAAGCAAAGAGGCACTGAGTTTGAAGGTAGGCCTTGAAATACATCCACAGGTACACCTCCAATTGACTCAAATTATGTCAATTAGCCTATCAGAAGCTTCTAAAGCCATGACAAGCTGTTTAAAGGCACAGTCAACATAGTGTATGTAAACTTCTGACCCACTGGAATTGTGATACAGTGAATTATAAGTGAAATAATCTGTCTGTAAACAATTGTTGGTAAAATGACTTGTGTCATGCACAAAGTAGATGTCCTAACCGACTTGCCAAAACTATAGTTTGTTAACAAGAAATGTGTGGAGTGGTTGTAAAACAAGTTTTAATGACTCCAGCCTAAGTGTATGTAAACTTCCGACTTCAACTGTACTACTTCTGACTGGCCAAATGCTTAAATAAAACCAACAATAAAAATAGAAGTGGAACATACATCCGAAAACAACTCCTGTAGGCTATCAAATGGAGAGAAAAAACACCATTATGCAACAGTCTGATGAGAAGACAACTGAAAACTGACGGCAACTGAGAGAACCCCAAAGAGAAGCAGCAGTCTAGCAATTTTGCCTGTATCGGAAGTTCAAAGTTAATCTCGCTCCACGCACGAAGTATCATTTACCGGGATCGGGATGCGTTTATCTCATACCAACCATGACCTCGGCTAGGTCACCCACGGGACTGAATCCCATTGCTGCTTTAATTGCGCGCGGAAGCGCGCGGTGATAATACTGGCCGTCACTGACTGTGAGGGAAACACTGAAGAGTGTAGCACAATATTGCTTTATCTGTTTGAATAGCTAAGCGTGCGTAATTACCCCAAGGCCCGCCGGTCAAGTGCATGCCATGCCATTGTCCCTTCTCTCTCTGACGGTGCCCACTTCACTCACTGTAAAGCCTAAACCACCTAAACCCCGCTGACGTCCTAGTCTATGAGACCAAGGTGCAACCTCTTATAAGACACAACAAAATCATTATGTTGAATTTGAGAGGTTTTTAAAAACGCAGGCTAGCGTAGGCCTGCACATAAATGAACCAATTGGTGATTTTGATTGGAGATTAGGCTATGGACTGGATATTAGTTTGTCTAACACCAGCGCAAACAATCAATTCCATTCAATAAAATAAAAAAAGAGTTCCAAAACGGTTCTTCGGCTGTCCCCATAGGATAACCCTTTTTGATTCCAGGTAGAACCCTTTTGTGTAGTGTCCATCATTTGCCTTTGTCTTTACAGTAAGCTATTACAACGCCTCTAAAATTTGCCTAAACTAATCACTCACATCTATTTGAATCCATAAAGTTATAAATGCCATGGTCAAGAAACCATGTAAATGTTGACAAGTTGGGTTGATATTGCCAGTTGCAAACAAATGACACCTGTTGTGATGGACATGCTATCTGATCAGATGCAGCCATACAATCCTCCCAACGGGAACATTATCCCACACTACGTTATAGCTCATAAAGACTTTTAATTTTGTATTTATTAAAGCTTAATTGTCCATTTGTATAAACAGTCCTGTATGAAAAATGTAACAGGCTTCAGTTTATCAAAACGTTTCCTTCGGCTGGGGACATTAGCAAATAGTGCAGGTCTTATAAAACGTTTTTATCCTTAATTTGACGTCATCCAAGTTTTAATTGCCAACACTGGCCAAATTTATTTTTATTTTTTATTTTATTTCACCTTTATTTAACCAGGTAAGCCAGTTGAGAACAAGTTCTCATTTACAACTGCGACCTGGCCAAGATAAAGCAAAGCAGTGCGATAAAAACAACACAGAGTTACATATGGGGTAAACAAAACATAAAGTCAAAAATACAACAGAAAATATATATACAGTGTGTGCGAATGTAGTAAATTATGGAGGTAAGGAAATAAATAGGCCATAGTGCAAAATAGTTACAATTTCGTATTAATACTGGAATGATAGATGTGCAAAAGATGATCTGCAAATAGAGATACTGGGGTGCAAATGAGCAAAATAAATAACAATATGGGGATGAGGTAGTTGGATGGGCTAATTACAGATGGGCTGTGTACAGGTGCAGTGATCGGTAAGCTGCTCTGACAACTGACGCCTAAAGTTAGTGAGGGAGATAAGAGTCTCCAGCTTCAGAGATTTTTGCAGTTCGTTCCAGTCATTGGCAGCAAAGAACTGGAAGGAATGGCGGCCAAAGGAGGTGTTGGCTTTGGGGATGACCAGTGAGATGTACCTGCTGGAGCGCAGCCTACGGGTGGGTGTTGCTATGGTGACCAATGAGCTAAGATAAGAGGGGGATTTGCCTAGCAGTGTTTATAGATGACCTGGAGCCAGTGGGTTTGGCGACAAATATGTAGTGAGGGCCAGCCAACAAGAGCGTACAGGTCACAATGGTGGGTAGTATATGGGGCTTTGGTGACAAAACGGATGTCACTGTGATAGACTACATCCAATTTTCTGAGTAGAGTGTTGGAGGCTATTTTGTAAATGACATCGCCGAAGTCAAGGATCGGTAGGATAGTCAGTTTTACGAGGGCATGTTTGGCAGCATGAGTGAAGGAGGCTTTGTTGCGAAATAGGAAGCCAATTCTAGATCTAACTTTTGATTGGAGATGCTTAATGTGAGTCTGGAAGGAGTGTTGGTTGAATAGTTAAAATACCGTCATATAAAAGCACATAAATTAATCGCCGTTAGACAATGCCAAAAATACCACAGGCCTAGGTCTTGGGCGCACTCACCTTATCTACTTTCCCGGCTGTGGCGAGAGGACACTCAGGACCGTCAGTGACCGAGCTTGTTGGAGGGAAGCAGCAGGGCCCGCCCCATGAGGAGGGACTAAGTATTTAATACTGCTGAGACCTCTAAACGGGCTCAGAGAGAGACCCACCTGTGGCAGACACGGACAGACGAAGGGAGATAGTTACTGCGTCTCCAGCAAGACCGTTACCCGGCATAAACCGTTCACCGTTGTTGTTCTTCTTGATTATCTGAACTCTGACGAAACGTTACACAGAGTGAACATGACATTATTTTCTCATCAACTTTTCATCCTCCTATGGATTGTTGTCACAGGTAAGCTTGATTTAAATGTTTTATAGGATAATAATGTTGTTGAATGTTGTTGTTGAAACGCCCTTGTATGCATGGATCGTTCTGTGGAATATTGTTCCAAAAACACTTCTCAAAGCAGGTGCCATTTCTTTAAGGATATAAATGGAAAATCCTGAGCTCTGTAGGGTATTTAAATACATCTCCAAACTTTGCCAATTTTTGCCTATCCATTGCAATAGGCTATGTTTATATTTTTGCTCAATAAGTTTGCAATGTTACTGGAATAACGATGTAATAACATTAAAGCTGCCAAGTGGATAGCAATGCAGTGAATAGACTCAAACTAGGCTATATTTACCGTCACTAGCCTACCCTAGATTCACTTAAGCTACATTTTCAAATACACTACATGACCAAAAAGTATGTGGACACCTGCTCGTTGAACTTCTCATTCCAAAATCATGGGCATTAATACCGAGTTGGTCCCCCCCTTTGCTGCTATAACAGCCGCCACTCTTTTGGGAAGGCGTTCCACTAGATGTTGGAACATTGCTGCGGACACTTGCTTCCATTCAGCCACAAGAGCATTAGTGAGGTTGGTCACCGATGTTGGGCGATTAGGCCTGGCTCGCAGTCGGCGTTCCAATTCAACCCAAAGGTGTTCGATGAGGTTGAGGTCATGGATCTGTGAAGGCCAGTCAAGATCGCCCACACCAATCTCGACAAACCATTCCTGTATGAACCTTGCTTTGCGCATGGGGGCATTGTCATGCTAAAACAAGAAAGGGCCTTCCCCAAATGTTGCCACAAAGTTGGAAGAACAGAATCGTCTAGAATGTCATTGTATGCTGTAGTGTTAAGATTTCCCTTCACTGGAACTAAGGGACCATGCCGATGTCCCTTGTTCTCTCTCTGACGGTGCCCACTTCACTCACTGTAAAGCCTAAACCACCTAAACCCCGCTGACGTCCTAGTCTATGAGACCAAGGTGCAACCTCTTATAAGACACAAAAACATCTTTATGTTGAATTTGAGAGGTTTTTAAAAACTGGTCGACTGGACATGATTTTTACGCAGGCTAGCGTAGGCCTGCACATAAATGAACCAATTGGTGATTTTGATTGGAGATTAGGCAATGGACTGGAGATTAGTTTGTCTAACACCAGCGCAAACAATCAATTCCATTAACTTAAATTAAATTGAATCCAATCAATTCACCTGTAATAATCACTTAACTCTAAGGAACGATTAAAAAGGCATTGTCAGACAGATATGCCTATCATGGAGTGACTTTCATTAATTAAGCAAGATGTCATTGGTTGCCAATGATATCTAGTGGGGACACTGCATAGGCTAGCCTACTGGTATGTTATCCTTGGCACTCCTCAAATATCTGACGATAAGTGACAAGCACTTGATGCAACTGAAAGTTTGGTGTCGAGATCAAATATGTGCGTATTAATGAATATGTTACCCTTTGAGACAGTTTTTGTGCTGTCAAATGTCTGACGTCTTCAGATCAATAAAACATGCAGAGCAATAACAGCTTAGGCTAATTTGATTTAATTAGAGAAAGGGTTAGGTACACTCAGAAAAAAGGTTTCAAAACGGTTGTTCACTGTCCCCATAGGATAACCATTTTTGATTCCAGGTAGAACCATTTTGTGTTCCATGTAGAACCATCTGTGGAAAGGGTTCTACATGGAACTCGAAATGGTTCTACCTGGAACCAAACGGGTTCTACCTGTAACCAAAAATACTTTTTCAAACGGGTTCTCCTATGGGGACAGCCGAAGAACCCTTTTAAGTTCTAGATAGCACCTTTTGTGTAGTGTCCATCATTTGCCTTTGTCTTTTCAGTAAGCTATTACAACACCTCTAAAATTTGCCTAAACTAATCACTCACATCTATTTGAATCCATAAAGTTATAAATGCCATGGTCAAGGAACCATGTAAATGTTGACAAGTTGGGTTGATGTTGCCAGTTGCAAACAAATGACACCTGTTGTGATGGACATGCTATCTGATCAGATGCAGCCATACAATCCTCCCAACGGGAACATTATCCCACACTACGTTATAGCTCATAAAGACTTTTAATTTTGTATTTATTAAAGCTTAATTGCCCATTTGTATAAACAGTCCTGTATGAAAAATTTAGCAGGCTTCAGTTTATCAAAATGTTTCCTTCGGCCGGGGACATTAGCAAATAGTGCAGGTCTTATAAAACCTTTTTATCCTTAATTTGTAGTCATCCAAGTTTTAATTGCCAACACTGGCCAAATGTGAGTGTTGGTTGAATAGTTAAAATACCGTCATATAAAAGCACATAAATTAATCGCCGTTAGACAATGCCAAAAATACCACAGGCCTAGGTCTTGGGCGCACTCACCTTATCTACTTTCCCGACTGTGGCGAGAGGACACTCAGGACCGTCAGTGACCGAGCTTGTTGGAGGGAGGCAGCAGGGCCCGCCCCATGAGGAGGGACTAAGTATTTAATACTGCTGAGACCTCTAAACGGGCTCAGAGAGAGACCCACCTGTGGCAGACACGGACAGACGAAGGGAGTTAGTTACTGCGTCTCCAGCAAGACCGTTACCCGGCATAAACCGTTCACCGTTGTTGTTGTTCTTCTTGATTATCTGAACTCTGACGAAACGTTACACAGAGTGAACATGACATTATTTTCTCATCAACTTTTCATCCTCCTATGGATTGTTGTCACAGGTAAGCTTGATTTAAATGTTTTATAGGATAATAATGTCTTGTTGTTGAAACGCCCTTGTATGCATGGATCATTCTGTGGAATATTGTTCCAAAAACACTTCTCAAAGCAGGTGCCATTTCTTTAAGGATATAAATGGAAGATCCTGAGCTCTGTAGGGTATTTAAATAAATCTCAAAACTTTGCCAATTTTTGCCTATCCATTGCAATAGGATATGTTTATATTTTTGTTCAATAAGTTTGCAATGTTACTGGAATAACGATGTAATAACATTAAAGCTGCCAAGTGGATAGCAATGCAGTGAATAGTCTCAAACTAGGCTATATTTACCGTCACTAGCCTACCCTAGATTCACTTAAGCTACATTTTCAAATACACTACACGACCAAAAAGTATGTGGACACCTGCTCGTTGAACTTCTCATTCCAAAATCATGGGCATTAATACCGAGTTGGTCCCCCCTTTGCTGCTATAACAGCCGCCACTCTTCTGGGAAGGCGTTCCACTAGATGTTGGAACATTGCTGCGGACACTTGCTTCCATTCAGCCACAAGAGCATTAGTGAGGTTGGTCACCGATGTTGGGCGATTGGGCCTGGCTCGCAGTCGGCGTTCCAATTCAACCCAAAGGTGTTCGATGAGGTTGAGGTCATGGCTCTGTGAAGGCCAGTCAAGATCGCCCACACCAATCTCGACAAACCATTCCTGTATGAACCTTGCTTTGTGCATGGGGGCATTGTCATGCTGAAACAGGAAAGGGCCTTCCCCAAACTGTTGCCACAAAGTTGGAAGAACAGAATCATCTAGAACGTAATTGTATGCTGTAGCGTTAAGATTTCCCTTCACTGGAACTAAGGGGCCTAGCCTGAACCATGACCCCAGACCATTATTCCTCTTCCACGAAACTTTACAGTTGGCACTATGCATTGGGGCTGGTAGCGTGTGATTCATCACTCCAGAGAACGCGTTTCCACTGCTCCAGAGTCCAATGGCGGCGAGCTTTACACCACATCAGCTGACAATTGGCATTGTGCATTGTGATCTTAGGCTTGTGTGCGGCTGCTCAGCCATGGAAACCCATTTCATGAAGCTCCCGACGAACAGTTCTTCTGCTGACGTTGCTTCCAGAGGCAGTTTGGAACTCGGTAATGAGTGTTGCAACCAAGAACAGACAATTGTTATGCGCTATGCACTTTAGTACTTGGCGGTCCCGTTCTTGGCGGCTAAGCCGTTGTTGCTCCTAGACGTTTCAACTTCTCAATAACAGCACTTACAGTTGACCAGGGCATCTCTAGCAGGGCAGAAATTTGACGAACTGACTTGTTGGAAAGGTGGCATCCTGTGTCAGTGCCACGTTGAAAGTCACTGAGCTCTTCAGTAAGACCATTCTACTGCCAATGTTTGTCTATGGAGATTGCATGGCTGTGTTCAGGATCTTAACTTACTTTTGATAGTTAAAACAGTGGAATAGACAAGGTGCAATTTCGAAATGTTGTTGTGCATCAGCAGTTTTTCTCTTATGTTATATCAGTCACTGACAGTCACTCAAATAGATCATGTCAGCTAACATGTTTTAGATTGGTAAGTTAGTCTAGCATCCAGCTATCTAAACTTGTAGTATCATGGTCGAATTACTGACTGTGGGGCCCCCATTCATTTTGTTAGTCACTCTCACTCAGATATCATATTTAAAAAAACAGCAAATATTTCTCTCCATCCTATGGCAAAATGTGTAGAATTGCAGGAAATAAGTTAAAACATTAGAAAATCTTCTCTCCGCCCCATGGCAAAATCGCTTAGGCCCCCCCAAAAACACAGGGTCCCCAAAAGGACTGCATGTGTGGGTATATGGATGTGGGTACGCAGACCCGCAAACCACTGCGGCCCCTCATGATGAGTTCAGATTTTTTGTGGCCCCCACCCCAATCAAAGTTGCCCGTCACTGCCCTATAGGATGACCATATTTAAGGTCAAAGGTTACCATCAGAGGACTGAGAGGAGCCACTGTCATGTGGCTCAGTCCTTGCTGGTCCCCTGGTCCCCTCAGCCTGCAGGCTGTTTTTATAGTTGGATCACTTGTCATGTGTTTAAGGACTCTGTAACTCAGGGAGAGAGCTAGGCTCTGAACTGAAGGAGGCTTGTACAAGTATGACTGAGTGTGTGTGTGTGTGTTTGTGTGTGAGGCAGGCAACAGTAAAAAGATACAGATGAAAGGACCTCCTAAGGGACGTGCACCTCTTCCCCTGAGTCTGGCGCCATGGACGCCATCGTCCAGCGTGTGTGTGTGCCCCCGATAAGAAACCTCTCAAAGAGGGAAAAAGAGCATGTTCAGTGTCTCTTCTCCTCCCTTTCTTAACCCTGTCTCTTTCCTCTCTGACCACATACATTCTTCATGTCAGCAGCTTCATAGTTTGGTGGTTAGTCATGATATTATATGTGCAGAGCATGCAGGGTCTTTACAGGAGGTAATGGATGAGGTGGGCAGAGCGAGGAGACACACACATATTACACACACACACACACACTCACTACCACATTCATCAGTCCTCCCTTTTAAGTGTGATGAAGCCCAGATATCAACGAGTGATCACTATGCCGAGGTCAGGGTAAAGGTGTACAGTGAGTGTGTCAGGGTTTGTTAGTGTCTCTCTCTCTGTGTGTCAAAGTACAAACTGATCCTAGGCCAGTTCCAGAAAATTGAATCACCATCGGGTAGTAAATCATCATTTAAAGTACCGGATTACATCATTGTCCAATAATGTCCCCCCTCCCCCTCCTCCTCCTATATTGCTAATTCATAGAGCATTCTCAGTGGAGCCTGTCTGAGACCTCTCCTTTCTCCAGTCCTCACTATAGCGCCCAGCCTTTACCCACGATCTCTCTCTCTCGCTCTCTTGCTGCCTGCACTCCCCTTTTCATGGACACTGTTGCTTCTTTTTCTTTCTTCCAGGCTCTCTTTCATCTTGTCACCTCTCTCCCCTCCTCTTTCCTCCCTCTCGCTGAGTTGGATTAGGGCTGCTCTCCGGGGCTGTAAATCTCACACTGTAATTGGAAAGCATGTGCTGTCGGAGCTTTAATAGGATATGATATGTGCTCAGAGCAGAGGCCCAGTGAGCGAGGAACACTAGCTACTCTAGGGAACCATCTGTTACCTACAGACAGTCGAGGCTGGACGAGCCCTCTGTGCTGATATAGGACATAGGGAGGGAGACGTAGACACACACAACTCACTACCCTTAAGTCTTACAACTAGGGCAAGGCACGGGTCAAGCTGAAGGTAGAGAGGTCACTGAGAGAGAGAGACCAAGGGAGATAAGCATGGAGATAAATAAACTGAGGTAACGATGAAGTAAAAGACAAGAGAATAAACAATGACTGCAACTTAAACCTTCTGATCCTTCCCTGATAGAGCAAGTAGTACTGTGCTCTGTGTGTCCTTCTGTGCCACCCGTAGTGATGAGTCCTGCTGTGGTACAAGACCCTCTAGCTGTGTTACTGCCTTTCTTCTGTCAGTGTGTCTTTGTTTCTGTCAGAGATGTGTGTGTGTGTGTGTTTGTGTGTGTTTGTGTGTGTCTGGCAGTCCCTACCCCAGGCAGGCGAGGCACAGGAAGAGTACGAGCTGGAGACTAGATGAGTTCCTCTTTGCATTGTATGCAGACGTGAACCAGACCTAGCCTAGGGGAAGGGGACACTTTGATGTGCATAGCTCAATCACTACTGATTATTATGAATCTACGCCAGGGTTGTGGGTTCGATTCCCACGGGGGGCCAGTATGAAAATAAAAAAGAATAATGTATGCACTAACTGTAAGTCGCTCTGGATAAGAGCGTCTGCTAAATGACGAAAAAAAAAAAAAAATAAAAAAAAAAATTCTATTTATATGTTTAATGAGCATGGAGAATGGAAATGGAGTGTCACTGTATTTCTAGATTTCAATTTGATCTCTGAAAAATGGTACTTCATGATTACTCATTGATTACTACATTTAGTATTCTGGACATAGCTAATCCTATATAACTACTGCTGTACATAAATTCGTCCTACTTATATAATGTCCATACTGTCTATACACACCACATATTTACAGTATGATATGATTTATTTAAGGGTCATACACCTACCGGTGCCCAGCCCACATGGGCTTACAAGACAATACAAAACAAAATAGCATTTTACAGATTATATGCATACAATAATCATGGCCAGTACAGCTACCATCTAGCCAAATAGTACATTTCTCATTCTCCTTCAGGCATTGTGAACAAATTGAGCAATCTCAAACACGCCCGTCCCGTAACCCGTGTATATCACAGACTCTGACATTGTTCGTTCTGATATTTCTTAATCTCTTATTTCTTCTTTTTGGGGGGGAGGGGTGGGTTATTTAAGCAATAAGGCCTGAGGAGGTGTGGTATATGGCCAATATACCACGGCTAAGGGCTGTTCTTATGCAACACGCATTGCGTAGTGCATGGACACAGCCCTTAGCCGTGGCTTATTGGCCATATACCACAAACCCCCGAGGTGCCTTATTGCTTTTATAAACTGGCTACCAACGTAATTAGAGCAGTAAAAATAAATGTTTTGCCATACCCGTGGTATACGGTCTGATATACCGCGGCTGTCAGCCAATCAGCATTCAGGGCTCGAACCACCCAGTTTACTGCACTGCTGGACCTAGGAACAAAAGCGTTTAGCTGCACCTGCTTTAGCATCTGCTAATCTGTGTACGCGACAAATAAACTTTGATTTGATAACAGTGTGAAATTGTCTTTCGGGAATTAGGAAACCTGTTGATTCCCTAGATGTAATGTCCCAGAATCTTCTCAGAGACAAATAATAGAAGACCTTTAGGGAAATGGGGATACCTAGTCAGTTGTACAACTGAATGCATTCATCTGAAATGTGTCTTCCGCATTTAACCAAAACCCTCTGAATCAGAGAGGTGCGGGGGGCTGGCTTAATCGACATCCACGGCGCCCGGAGAACAGTGGGTTAACTGCCTTGCTCAGGGGCAGAACGACAGATTTTTACCTTGTCAGCTCGGTGATTCGATCCAGCAACCTTTCGGTTACTGGCCCAATGCTCTTGCCCGCCAGGCTACCTGCTTTACCCAGTTATGACAATGCACATGTCTATTGTCCTGTTGATTTGAAGAGTGTAAGATGTGGTATACGCTGTCACAAGTAACTGTCCCATGAGCAAATATACACAGTAAACTTCATCATCATGATACTGGATGCATGTAGTGAGATAGGACCATTCTCATTCCTTCCGTTGACCCTGGACATGTTCAGCTTGATCAGTTCGTAATCAGGTCTGTGTTTCTGCTGGTAGATGTGATTAAAAACGATTTCAGGAACGCGCTTCCCTAATCCACACCTGTAAACTGGGCATGTTTCCGTGGCAACTCCAAGTGACTGAAAGTGTCTACTGGAGGAAGCTTTCCGGAACAGTCATGACTCCTCCTGGGTATTTAAACCCTTCCTTCCCTCCCCGAGCATTGTCATCTGCAGACTCCAGACTGGTCAAAAGGAGTGCACTATGTAGGGAATGGGGTTCCATTTGGGACCCAGATTGGCTTGAAGTACATTACAGAGTAGAGTATGTGGGGGTTGGGGTTGGGGTTGAGGGGGCAACAGGTAGCAAGGTAATTGTTTATCTGGCAGTCGGTTGAGTTCATAAAAGGGCACTTCACAGGAGTACCATTGTGCCACATGAAAAGAAAGCCTGTGAAGTGTGGCGCTGGGATGGCAGACGAGCGTCATTGGCGTGGAGTCTCTCTCTCTTTCTCCTTCTCACTCTGTCTCTCTCTCTGTCCCTCTTTCTCTGTCCCTCTCTCTCCTCTCTCCCCGCTCCCCCCCCCCCCCCCCCCCCCCCCCCCCATCAGAGCTTTGACAGCTGGTAACGGATGTCTCCTGGCAACGGACACACTCCCCCACTTAGCAGTGGAGTGTGAGTCCCTCAGCCTCCACTCGATGCTGTTCCCTTTTCTTCCTGTGTGGGAAGGGGAGGGTGGGGGTGGTGGGGGTGGATGACAGACTGTGACCATGTTTAGTTCACTCTGTTTGTGAGTTTGTCGGTGTTTATCACTGTGGGTGTGACATGCAGTATGAACCTGGGTGTGACACTGTATGACACTAATGTATACATTTTCAGTGACTTGATGTGAATCTGGTTCAACCCAAACTAGACCATTTTGTCTGTTATAAGTCAAGTTATATTTGTAGTGCATTTCACGTCTCAATACACTTTACAAAAAATATGAGCTCTTCCTGAGTGTGTGGTCCTCTATGGTGAAGTCCTATAGGTGTCCTTTGACCCCTGGGTGGTCTGATTTAACCCCATCATCTCATTGTGTCTACCTGAGATTAGCTGGCTGTAACACTAGGTTAATACCTAGAAGAGGGCTTCTGACTGTCCTGCAATATACTGAATACATAATATACACTATACTGTACTGCACCCTACCTATACAGTATCTCTTCTGGTTTGATATGCTTTATTCTATCCAGTATTACCAGTAGTTCCTGGTAATAAGTTAGTGAAGATAACGTTTCAAATGAGTGGTAGTTGGAGTACGTGCCAGTCCTGATCTTTAAGAATAAAAAAATAAAAAAACGTTTGTATTTATTTATGTGGAACTGTAAACAAAATAGCAGTCAGAGGAGGCTGGTGGGAGGAGCTATAGGAGGACTGGCTCATTGTAATGGCTGGAATGGAATTCATGGAACGGAGTCAAACGTGTGGTTTCCATATGTTTGATGTATTCCATTTATTCCATTCCAGCTATTACAATAAGCCATCCTCCTATAGCTCCTCCCACCAGCCTCCTCTGATAGCCGTGATATTTCAAACCTACACAAAACGTCCCCTGTGAGTTGTTAATTCCTCACCAGTTTAGTTGTATGTTGCTTATGAAACCATAGCAACTATGATGACATGTGTATACAGAAATAATAACAAATAGAGAAGCCTCACCCCACCCCCCAACAACATTCATCACTGTTGCGGTTGTTAATATGTCTATTATTACTTTTTTATTACAATTGTTATTGGGGTTTTTTCACTTGGTCCCCTCAATGGTCATTCCACCCCACCCCCTCAACAGTCTTTATTCTGACTCTACCCCAATAGACATGTATTTATTCGTCACTACCACAGTTGTCATTATGATATACAGTTGAAGTCGGAAGTTTACATACACTTAGGTTGGAGTCATTAAAACTTGTTTTTCAACCACTGCACAAATTTCTTTTAAACAAACTATAGTTTTGGCAAGTCGGTTAGGACATCTACTTTGTGCATGACACAAGTCATTTTTCCAACAATTGTTTACAGACAGATTATTTCACTTATAATTCACTGTATCACAATTCCAGTGGGTCAGAAGTTTACATACACTAAGGTGACTGTGCCTTTAAACAGCTTGGAAAATTCCAGAAAATGATGTCATGGCTTTAGAAGCTTCTGATAGGCTAATTGACATCATTTGAATCAATTGGAGGTGTACCTGTGGATGTATTTCAAGGACTACCTTCAAACTCAGTGCCTCTTTGCTTGACATCATGGGAAAATCAAAAGAAATCAGCCAAGACTTCAGAAAAATAATTGTAGACCTCCACAAGTCTGGTTCATCCTTGGGAGCAATTTCCAAACACCTGAAGGTACCATGTTCATCTGTACAAACAATAGTACGCAAGTATAAACACCATGGGACCACGCAGCCATTATACCGCTCAGGAAGGAGGCGCTGACCCACTGGAATTGTGATACAGTGAATTATAAGTGAAATAATCTGTCTGTCTCCTAGAGATGAACGTACTTTGGTGCGAAAAGTGCAAATCAATCCCAGAACAACAGCAAAGGACCATGTGAAGATGCTGGAGGAAACAGGTACGAAAGTATCTATATCCACAGTAAAACGAGTCCTATATCAACATTACCTGAAAGGCCGCTCAGCAAGGAAGAAGCCACTGCTCCAAAACCGCCATAAAAAAGCCAGACTACAGTTAGCAACTGCACAAAGATCATACTTTTTGTAGAAATGTCCTCTGGTCTGATGAAACAAAAATAGAACTGTTTGGCCATAATGACCATTGTTATGTTTGGAGGAAAAAGGGGGTGCTTGCAAGCCGAAGAACACCATCCCAACCGTGAAGCACGGGGGTGGCAGCATCATGCTGTGGGGTTGCTTTGCTGCAGGAGGGACTGGTGCACTTCACAAAATAGATGGCATCATGAGGAAGGAAAATTATGTGGATATATTGAAGTAACATCTCAAGACATCAGTCAGGAAGTTAAAGTTTGGTCGCAAATGGGTCTTCCAAATGGACAATGACCCCAAGCATACTTCCAAAGTTGTGGCAAAATGGCTTAAGGACAACAAAGTCAAGGTATTGGAGTGGCCATCACAAAGCCCTGACCTCAATTCTATAGAAAATGTGTGGGCAGAACTGAAAAAGCGTGTGCGAGCAAGGAGGGCTACAAACCTGACCTAGTTACACCAACTCTGTCAGGAGGAATGGGCCAAAATTCACCCAACTTATTGTGAGAAGCTTGTGGAAGGCTACCCAAAATGTTTGACCCAAGTTAAACAATTTAAAGGCAATGCTACCAAATACTAACTGAGTGTATGTAAACTTCTGACCCACTGGGAATGTGATGAAATAATAAAAAGCTGAAATAAATCATTCTCTCTACTATTATTCTGACATTTCACATTCTTAAAATAAAGTGGTGATCCTAACTGACCTAAAACAGGGACTTTGTACTAGGATTAAATGTCAAGAATTGTGAAAAACTGAGTTTAAATGTATATATCAGATATGTAGTCCATTGTCAGGTGTCAGTGTGCAGCGGTAGGACGGAGTCAGGCGCAGGACACAGAACTGAGTAACAGATTAACTTTACTCAGAAAGAAACAAATACTAATTCCACGCAGGGAAATAAACCAGCTCACAGCAGTAATAAACACCAAACAAAGAACAATCACGCACAAAACCATGAGTGAACCAGAGGGTTAAATAGGGAAATAATAATGACGTGATGGGAACCAGGTTTGTACAATAAAGACAAAACAAATAGAAAACAGAAACGTAGATCGGTGGCAGCTAGAAGACCGGTGACAACGACCGCCGATAGCCGCCCGCACAAGGAGAGGCACCAACTTCGGCGGAAGTCGTGACATCCATTCCCGCCATTGGCCTGCCTTGTCCAGGATCACACTGGATGATCTATGCTTAGCCTGCTCTTTTGTTCAGGTTGCCAGGGTGATTTCTTATGTTTGGAATCTGTATGGTTGTTTTCCAGTACAATGTACCATAGATTAGGTTGGCAGGTTTTAGTTAGCAACCACATTGCTAGGCTTCATTATTGTGTATTTATCAGGTTTCTGCTAAGACGCTGGTCTGAACACAACACATTTTCTCAGGCATGTCTGCATCACCAAGGCCCACTGGCAAATCTATGCGGAGGAATCTAACCAATGGGCAGAATGTTTTAATTTGGTTACCAAGAGATAAAACTGTACTGTGACGCACTGTGGTGATACACCCAGAATGTCATCATATCATCATATAAAGATAGAGGGATGGGCATATCTGACAGAAATCTAATTATAAGAACATACTGTTGACTTCTTACATCTTGCACTGTGAATAAAAGGGGGTAATTAAATCTTGTGTTTTCTCATTAGTCTTTGTTGGGTTTCATCTCTGGTAATCAACTAAGACCCTTGGGTCTATCTTCTTTCATTCTTAATCTACATGAGCTACTAACAGATTGATACAGTACTGTAGACTACATCTGTGTTTTGCAGCATTGGTCCCACACTGGTCTAGTTCCGGGAGCCGTTTTCTGGTTTCGGTCACCTTGCCTTGTTATCATCATAACCAATAAAATGTATAATACGTCAGCTGTGATCATAAAAGCCTTTCTCTCAGTCCACCACCCATCCTATCAGATAACTCTGTATTTATTCAATCCACTCCCTCATACCACAGGTACCACGTGTGAGGAAGGGGATGTACGTGTGTGTGTGTGTGTGTGTGTGTATGTGATGAAATAGTCTGTGTGCATACAAGTGTGTTCTCTATCTCTAATATGGATGGCCTTTAAGTTCGGCCTCGACAGGTGTGTGTGCTCTCTGGTAATTTTTCATCTGTAAATGGGTTTTGGTTACCAAGTGACAGAGCCATTAGGTCACACGAAGCAATGTACACTCTGGCGTGTACGGTGTGTTCCTGGAAAATAATTGAATCACAAACAGAATCAGATATTCGTTTTGGTTTTCCCCCACTTCCCCCTGCATCTCTGCTGCCTGGTAAGGTAGGAGCAACACAGGGTTTGTATAAGGCGTTAGGCAACCACTGCCATCTGCCTAAGTCGCATCCCAAATGGCATCCTGTATTGACCAGTGTCAAAAGTAGTGCACTATGTAGGGAATAGGGTGCCATTTGGGATTCAGCCCTGTTGTACATGTATTCCCTCTCTACTCTAGCTGGAGGAGGGAATAGAAAAGGAGGGGAGGTTGAATGTATTCAGCCAATGCATACAGATGAGGACCCAGCTCTGCGGCTCGGGGTAAACAGGCTGAGGCAGTATTCTATCAAAGGCCTCCTGCTGGGTGTGCTGCTCCTCAAGCTGCTGTGAAGCTCCCTGTGTTCTCCTCCAAACACAAAGAGACCAGAGCAGATTGGGTTTAACAGTACCGTGGACAGGCGTCAGCACAACACGCTAAGATAAATAAGACGCTGAGTCCTCTTTGAAGAGACTGGTAATGAACTTGGCTAAACACAACACTGACCTATTACGTGATGCAGTGAGTGGCATTTGAGGTACGTCAGTAAGGGGATGATTGTGTACTTGTCTTTTGTCACGCTTATGACGTGATGCACCTTTGTATGTCTTTGTGACACAACTGGAATGGTGATCTCAGCTAAAGCTAAAGCAAACGCCACAATGACTTTTCATCACTAAGCTCAAACACTGAACTCTTTTGGTGTTTAGATACCAGTGCTTTTGCAGATTCAAATGCATGCTGTAAACCAGGGCTATTCAACTGCATTCCTGGAGGGCCCAAACACATCTGTTTTTTGATAGTTCAATTTATTCATCAGTCTCAGGTCTAAGTCATCTCTGATTATAGGGGGAAAAAGAACACCAGAAGAGTAACTGGCCTCGAAGGCCAAGGTTTAAGACTTCTGGTTGAGCCCACAGGCTTTGACTCCCTAACCTTTGACCTAACCTTTGACCTTAACATAACAGGTCTGTTTCAATATTGCAGGTTTGGGGTGTTTTGCAGAGTGTGTATGGCGCACATGAAGCTCATGACTGTATGTTTGTAGTGTTATCTGTTTCTGTAGGGGCAGATTTCAACACCTCAACTCCTGGCACACATGGCAGCCCTGGGCCCACAGATACATCCATGACTCCAGGAGATAGATCCACCACCCTCTTATCCACAAAGACCCCAGTCTCCACTGAACCCAGCTCCACCACCACAGACAGAGCCACCACCACCATCCAGGACCCCTCAACTGTCCTCACTAGCACTGAGGGCACCTCACCCACAACAGCAGCCATCTCTAAAACTGAAGAGGTCTCTACTACAACAGACCGGACCTCAACTTCTGATACGAAAGAGTCTACACAAGCAGTCAGCACCACTGCGACAGAAACCAGAACTATCTCATCAGTCAGCATAGCAGAGATTACTTCCTCCCACAAGACCACAGCGTACACTGTCACTTCCCCTGAGTCGACGGAAAAAGACAGTCCATCTACAGACAGCGGCACGACAACACCCACCACCACACCTGGCCTTAGCAGAGGTGTCTCTCTGTCTACCACGGAATATACCGGAACCTCCTCTGTCACCACTGAGACAGGCCGTACCTCAGCTGATGTCCCCACAGAGTCAAACACAACTCCAGACATTGTCCCAACCAGCAGCACCAAAGAGCCAGGCACACATGAAACAACAGCTTTCAATACAGCTATCACAGATACAGGTACCAAAGACAGTGAGACCACAGGTACAGGGATCACAAAGACCACCATCCCACCAACTGATCAGACTTCTCTCCCAGTAACAGAGGGTAGTACCGTGTCTTCTACACCCTCCGCTGCCACTACAAAGGGCCCTGAGACCTCTCTCCCAGTATTCCATAGTACCTTGCCCTCTTCCTCGACCACCGCCAATACAGAGGGCTCCCAGGTCCCCACTACAAAGGGTAATGTGACCTCTCTCCCAGTATTCCATAGTACCTTGCCCTCTTCCTCGATCACCGCCAATACAGAGGGCTCCCAGGTCCCCACAACAAAGGGCCCTGAGACCTCTCTCCCAGTATTCCATAGTACCTTTCCCTCTTCCTCGACCACTGCCAATACAGAGGGCTCCCAGGTCCCCACAACAAAGGGCATTGTGACCTCTCTCCCAGTATCACATAGTACCTTGCCCTCTTCCTCAACCACCGCCAATACAGAGGGCTCCCAGGTCCCCACTACAAAGGGCCCTGAGACCTCTCTCCCAGTATTCCATAGTACCTTGCCCTCTTCCTCGACCACTGCCAATACAGAGGGCTCCCAGGTCCCCACTACAAAGGGCAATGTGACCTCTCTCCCAGTATCACATAGTACCTTGCCCTCTTCCTCGACCACTGCCAATACAGAGGGCTCCCAGGTCCCCACTACAAAGGGCAATGTGACCTCTCTCCCAGTATCACATAGTACCTTTCCCTCTTCCTCGACCACTGACAATACAGAGGGCTCCCAGGTCCCCACTACAAAGGGCAATGTGACCTCTCTCCCAGTATCACATAGTACCTTGCCCTCTTCCTCGACCACTGCCAATACAGAGGGCTCCCAGGTCCCCACTACAAAGGGCAATGTGACCTCTCTCCCAGTATCACATAGTACCTTGCCCTCTTCCTCAACCACCGCCAATACAGAGGGCTCCCAGGTCCCCACTACAAAGGGCAATGTGACCTCTCTCCCAGTATCACATAGTACCTTGCCCTCTTCCTCGACCACCGCCAATACAGAGGGCTCCCAGGTCCCCACTACAAAGGGCAATGTGACCTCTCTCCCAGTATCACATAGTACCTTAACCTCTTCCTCGACCACTGCCAATACAGAGGGCTCCCATGTCCCCACTACAAAGGGCAATGTTACCTCTGTCCCAGTATCACATAGTACCTTGCCCTCTTCCTCGACCACCGCCAATACAGAGGGCTCCCAGGTCCCCACAACAAAGGGCCCTGAGACCTCTCTTCCAGTATCACATAGTACCTTTCCCTCTTCCTCGACCACCGCCAATACTGAGGGCTCCCATGTCCCCACTACAAAGGGCAATGTGACCTCTCTCCCAGTATCACATAGTACCTTGCCCTCTTCCTCGACCACTGCCAATACAGAGGGCTCCCAGGTCCCCACTACAAAGGGCAATGTGACCTCTCTCCCAGTATCACATAGTACCTTGCCCTCTTCCTTGACCACCGCCAATACAGAGGGCTCCCAGGTCCCCACTACAAAGGGCAATGTGACCTCTCTCCCAGTATTCCATAGTACCTTGCCCTCTTCCTCGACCACCACCAATACAGAGGGCTCCCAGGTCCCCACAACAAAGGGCCCTGAGACCTCTCTCCCAGTATTCCATAGTACCTTTCCCTCTTCCTCGACCACTGCCAATACAGAGGGCTCCCAGGTCCCCACTACAAAGGGCAATGTGACCTCTCTCCCAGTATCACATAGTACCTTGCCCTCTTCCTCGACCACCGCCAATACAGAAGTCTCCCAGGTCCCCACTACAAAGGGCAATGTTACCTCTCTCCCAGTATCACATAGTACCTTTCCCTCTTCCTCGACTACTGCCAATACAGAGGGCTCCCAGGTCCCCAATATGAACGGCAATGCGACCTCTCTCCCAGTATCACATAGTACCTTGCCCTCTTCCTCGACCACTGCCAATACAGAGGGCTCCCAGGTCCCCACAACAAAGGGCCCTGAGACCTCTCTCCCAGTATTCCATAGTACCTTGCCCGCTTCCTCGACCACCGCCAATACAGAGGGCTCCCAGGTCTCCACTACAAAGGGCAATGTGACCTCTCTCCCAGCATTCCATAGTACCTTGCCCTCTTCCTCGACCACCGCCAATACAGAGGGCTCCCAGGTCCCCACTACAAAGGGCCCTGAGACCTCTCTCCCAGTATTCCATAGTACCTTGCCCTCTTCCTCGACCACTGCCAATACAGAGGGCTCCCAGGTCCCCACTACAAAGGGCAATGTGACCTCTCTCCCAGTATCACATAGTACCTTGCCCTCTTCCTCGACCACTGCCAATACAGAGGGCTCCCAGGTCCCCACTACAAAGGGCAATGTGACCTCTCTCCCAGTATCACATAGTACCTTTCCCTCTTCCTCAACCACTGACAATACAGAGGGCTCCCAGGTCCCCACTACAAAGGGCAATGTGACCTCTCTCCCAGTATCACATAGTACCTTGCCCTCTTCCTCGACCACTGCCAATACAGAGGGCTCCCAGGTCCCCACTACAAAGGGCAATATGACCTCTCTCCCAGTATCACATAGTACCTTGCCCTCTTCCTCGACCACCGCCAATACAGAGGGCTCCCAGGTCCCCACTACAAAGGGCAATGTGACCTCTCTCCCAGTATCACATAGTACCTTGCCCTCTTCCTCGACCACCGCCAATACAGAGGGCTCCCAGGTCCCCACTACAAAGGGCAATGTGACCTCTCTCCCAGTATCACATAGTACCTTGCCCTCTTCCTCAACCAGCATCAATACTGAGGGCTCCCAGGTCCCCACTACAAAGGGCAATGTGACCTCTCTCCCAGTATCACATAGTACCTTGCCCTCTTCCTCGACCACCGCCAATACAGAGGGCTCCCAGGTCCCCACTACAAAGGGCAATGTGACCTCTCTCCCAGTATCACATAGTACCTTGCCCTCTTCCTCGACCACCGCCAATACAGAGGGCTCCCAGGTCCCCACTACAAAGGGCAATGTGACTTCTCTCCCAGTATCACATAGTACCTTGCCCTCTTCCTCGACCACCGCCAATACAGAGGGCTCCCAGGTCCCCACTACAAAGGGCAATGTGACCTCTCTCCCAGTATCACATAGTACCTTGCCCTCTTCCTCAACCAGCATCAATACAGAGGGCTCCCATGTCCCCACTACAAAGGGCAATGTGACCTCTCTCCCAGTATTCCATAGTACCTTGCCCTCTTCCTCGACCACCGCCAATACAGAGGGCTCCCAGGTCCCCACAACAAAGGGCCCTGAGACCTCTCTCCCAGTATTCCATAGTACCTTTCCCTCTTCCTCGACCACTGCCAATACAGAGGGCTCCCAGGTCCCCACTACAAAGGGCAATGTGACCTCTCTCCCAGTATCACATAGTACCTTGCCCTCTTCCTCGACCACCGCCAATACAGAAGTCTCCCAGGTCCCCACTACAAAGGGCAATGTTACCTCTCTCCCAGTATCACATAGTACCTTTCCCTCTTCCTCGACTACTGCGAATACAGAGGGCTCCCAGGTCCCCACTATGAACGGCAATGCGACCTCTCTCCCAGTATCACATAGTACCTTGCCCTCTTCCTCGACCACTGCCAATACAGAGGGCTCCCAGGTCCCCACAACAAAGGGCCCTGAGACCTCTCTCCCAGTATTCCATAGTACCTTGCCCGCTTCCTCGACCACCGCCAATACAGAGGGTTCCCAGGTCCCCACTACAAAGGGCAATGTGACCTCTCTCCCAGCATTCCATAGTACCTTGCCCTCTTCCTCGACCACCGCCAATACAGAGGATTCCCAGGTCCCTACTACGAACGGCAATGTTACTTCTCTCCCAGCTTTCCATAGTACCTTGCCCGCTTCCTCAACCACCGCCAATACAGAGGGTTCCCAGGTCCCCACTACGAACGGCAATGTTACCTCTCTCCCAGTATTCCATAGTACCTTGCCCTCTTCCTCGACCACCGCCAATACAGAGGGCTCCCAGGTCACCACAACAAAGGGCAATGCTACATCTCTCCCAGTATCACATAGTACCTTTCCCTCTTCCTCGACTACTGCCAATACAGAGGGCTCCCAGGTCCCCACTATGAACGGCAATGTGACCTCTCTCCCAGTATTCCATAGTACCTTTCCCTCTTCCTCGACCACTGCCAATACAGAGGGCTCCCAGGTCCCCACTACAAAGGTCAATGTGACCTCTCTCCCAGTATCACTTAGTACCTTTCCCTCTTCCTCGACCACTGCCAATACAGAGGGCTCCCAGGTCCCCACTACAAAGGGCAATGTGACCTCTCTCCCAGTATTCCATAGTACCTTGCCCTCTTCCTCGACCACCACCAATTTAGAGGGCTCCCAGGTCCCCACAACAAAGGGCCCTGAGACCTCTCTCCCAGTATTCCATAGTACCTTTCCCTCTTCCTCGACCACCGCCAATACAGAGGGTTCCCAGGTCCCTACTACGAACGGCAATGTGACCTCTCTCCCAGCATTCCATAGTACCTTGCCCGCTTCCTCGACCACCGCCAATACAGAGGGTTCCCAGGTCCCCACTACAAAGGGCAATGTGACCTCTCTCCCAGTATTCCATAGTACCTTGCCCTCTTCCTCGACCACCGCCAATACAGAAGTCTCCCAGGTCCCCACTACAAAGGGCAATGTTACCTCTCTCCCAGTATCACATAGTACCTTTCCCTCTTCCTCGACTACTGCCAATACAGAGGGCTCCCAGGTCCCCACTATGAACGACAATGTGACCTCTCTCCCAGTATCACATAGTACCTTGCCCTCTTCCTCGACCACTGCCAATACAGAGGGCTCCCAGGTCCCCACAACAAAGGGCCCTGAGACCTCTCTCCCAGTATTCCATAGTACCTTGCCCTCTTCCTCGACCACTGCCAATACAGAGGGCTCCCAGGTCCCCACTACAAAGAGCAATGTGACCTCTCTCCCAGTATTCCATAGTACCTTGCCCGCTTCCTCGACCACCGCCAATACAGAGGGCTCCCAGGTCCCCACTACAAAGGGCAATGTTACCTCTCTCCCAGCATTCCATAGTACCTTGCCCTCTTCCTCGACCACCGCCAATACAGAGGATTCCCAGGTCCCTACTACGAACGGCAATGTTACCTCTCTCCCAGCATTTCATAGTACCTTGCCCGCTTCCTCAACCACCGCCAATACAGAGGGTTCCCAGGTCCCCACTACGAACGGCAATGTTACCTCTCTCCCAGTATTCCATAGTACCTTGCCCTCTTCCTCAACCACCGCCAATACAGAGGGCTCCCAGGTTCCCACAACAAAGGGCAATGTTACCTCTCTCCCAGTATCACATAGTACCTTTCCCTCTTCCTCGACTACTGCCAATACAGAGGGCTCCCAGGTCCCCACTATGAACGGCAATGTGACCTCTCTCCCAGTATCACATAGTACCTTGCCCTCTTCCTCGACCACTGCCAATACAGAGGGCTCCCAGTTCCCCACAACAAAGGGCCCTGAGACCTCTCTCCCAGTATTCCATAGTACCTTTCCCTCTTCCTCGACCACTGCCAATACAGAGGGCTCCCAGGTCCCCACTACAAAGGGCAATGTGACCTCTCTCCCAGTATCACTTAGTACCTTGCCCTCTTCCTCGACCACCGCCAATACAGAGGGCTCCCAGGTCCCCACTACAAAGGGCAATGTTACCTCTCTCCCAGTATCACATAGTACCTTGCCCTCTTCCTCGACCAGCACCAATACAGAGGGCTCCCATGTCCCCACTACAAAGGGCAATGTTACCTCTCTCCCAGTATCACATAGTACCTTGCCCTCTTCCTCGACCACTGCCAATACAGAGGACTCCCATGTCCCCACTACAAAGGGCAATGTTACCTCTCTCCCAGTATCACATAGTACCTTTCCCTCTTCCTCGACTACTGCCAATACAGAGGGCTCCCAGGTCCCCACTATGAACGGCAATGTGACCTCTCACCCAGTATCACATAGTACCTTGCCCTCTTCCTCGACCACCGCCAATACAGAGGGCTCCCAGGTCCCCACAACAACGGGCCCTGAGACCTCTCTCCCAGTATTCCATAGTACCTTTCCCTCTTCCTCGACCACTGCCAATACAGAGGGCTCCCAGGTCCCCACTACAAAGGGCAATGTGACCTCTCTCCCAGTTTTCCATAGTACCTTGCCCTCTTCCTCGACCACCGCCAATACTGAGGGCTCCCATGTCCCCACTACAAAGGGCAATGTGACCTCTCTCCCAGTATCACATAGTACCTTGCCCTCTTCCTCGACCACCCCCAATACAGAGGGCTCCCAGGTCCCCACAACAAAGGGCCCTGAGACCTCTCTCCCAGTATTCCATAGTACCTTTCCCTCTTCCTCGACCACTGCCAATACAGATGGCTCCCAGGTCCCCACTACAAAGAGCAATGTGACCTCTCTCCCAGTATCACATAGTACCTTGCCCTCTTCCTCGACCACTGCCAATACAGAGGGCTCCCAGGTCCCTACTACGAACGGCAATGTGACCTCTCTCCCAGCATTCCATAGTACCTTGCCCGCTTCCTCGACCACCACCAATACAGAGGGTTCCCAGGTCCCCACTACGAATGGCAATGTGACCTCTCTCCCAGTATTCCATAGTACCTTGCCCTCTTCCTCGACCACTGCCAATATAGAGGGCTCCCAGGTCCCCACTACAAAGAGCAATGTGACCTCTCTCCCAGTATTCCATAGTACCTTGCCCTCTTCCTCGACCACCGCCAATACAGAGGTCTCCCAGGTCGCCACAACAAAGGGCCCTGAGACCACTCTCCCAGTATCACATAGTACCTTGCCCTCTTCCTCGACCACTGCCAATACAGAGGGCTCCCAGGTCCCCACTACAAAGGGCAATGTTACCTCTCTCCCAGCATTCCATAGTACCTTGCCCTCTTCCTCGACCACCGCCAATACAGAGGGTTCCCAGGTCCCTACTACGAACGGCAATGTGACCTCTCTCCCAGCATTCCATAGTACCTTGCCCGCTTCCTCGACCACCGCCAATACAGAGGGTTCCCAGGTCCCCACTACGAATGGCAATGTGACCTCTCTCCCAGTATTCCATAGTACCTTGCCCTCTTCCTCGACTACCGCCAATACAGAGGGCTCCCAGGTCGCCACAACAATGGGCCCTGAGACCTCTCTCCCAGTATTCCATAGTACCTTTCCCTCTTCCTCGACCACTGCCAATACAGAGGGCTCCCAGGTCCCCACTACAAAGGGCAATGTGACCACTCTCCCAGTATCACATAGTACCTTTCCCTCTTCCTCGACCACTGCCAATACAGGGGGCTCCCAGGTCCCCACTACAAAGGGCAATGTGACCGTTCTCCCAGTATCACATAGTACCTTGCCCTCTTCCTCGACCACCGCCAATACAGAGGGCTCCCAGGTCCCCACTACACAGGGCAATGTTACCTCTCTCCCAGCATTCCATAGTACCTTGCCCTCTTCCTCGACCACCGCCAATACAGAGGGTTCCCAGGTCCCTACTATGAACGGCAATGTGACCTCTCTCCCAGTATCACATAGTACCTTGCCCTCTTCCTCGACCACCGCCAATACAGAGGGCTCCCAGGTCGCCACAACAATGGGCCCTGAGACCTCTCTCCCAGTATTCCATAGTACCTTTCCCTCTTCCTCGACCACTGCCAATACAGAGGGCTCCCAGGTCCCCACTACAAAGGGCAATGTGACCACTCTCCCAGTATCACATAGTACCTTGCCCTCTTCCTCGACCACCGCCAATACAGAGGGCTCCCAGGTCCCCTCTACAAAGGGCAATGTGACCTCTCTCCCAGTATTCCATAGTACCTTGCCCTCTTCCTCGACTACCGCCAATACAGAGGGCTCCCATGTCCCCACAACAAAGGGCCCTGAGACCTCTCTCCCAGTATTCCATAGTACCTTTCCCTCTTCCTCGACCACTGCCAATACAGAGGGCTCCCAGGTCCCCACTACAAAGGGCAATGTGACCGTTCTCCCAGTATCACATAGTACCTTGCCCTCTTCCTCGACCACCGCCAATACAGAGGGCTCCCAGGTCCCCACTACAAAGGGCAATGTTACCTCTCTCCCAGCATTCCATAGTACCTTGTCCTCTTCCTCAACCACAGCCAATACAGAGGGTTCCCAGGTCCCTACTATGAACGGCAATGTGACCTCTCTCCCAGTATCACATAGTACCTTGCCCTCTTCCTCTACCACCGCCAATACAGAGGGCTCCCAGGTCCCCACAACCAAGGGCCCTGAGACCTCTCTCCCAGTATCACATAGTACCTTGCCCTCTTCCTCAACCAGCACCAATACAGAGGGCTCCCAGACCCCTACTACAAATGGCGCTGTGACCTCTCTCCCAATGACAGATAGCACCCCGTCCTCAACCCCCACCGCTACCATTACAGGGAGCCCTCATACAGACAAAACCACTGGAACAGAGGGGACTACCGATTCTACAACCCCAACTGTCACTCCAGCCTCGCCCCCCACCTCCAGCCCACCCTCTCCAGGCTCAACCCAAACCCCAGTTAGCAGCACTGCTGTCCCCATAGATACCTCCACCACCACCCCTGCCCCCTCACCCACCATCACACCTACAGGAGGTACGCTTCAATATTTCATTGTCCGTGTCATTTGTTGTAAACATGATTGTGTCTGTGTTATATCTGAAGGAGGACTAAATTGAATGCAGCAAACTGATTAAAAACAAATATATTATCTTCACTGTGAGATGTTAATCAATGTTGAAGCTTCCTTTCTAATTTGATCTTTGTCATGTCTTCTTTCCTTCTTTTCTTTTACCACAGAAACTCCTGGACAACCAACTAGCAAAACTAGTGAGAGCCCACTTCCTCCTTTCCACACCTCCACCTCCCCTATTGGTGGAAGCACCATCCAGCCAGAGTCAGCCATCACTGCTGCCACATCCCTGCCTCCACCCATCTCCATAGTGTGTCCCTCCACTCCCTGTCCATACAATAGCATCTGTCTCAGTGGCACCTGCCAGTGTGTGTCTGGGACCTTCCTCTTTGAGGGCAGCTGTGTACCAGGTTAGTGCTAGTTGCTAGTGTTATAATGAAGACAATGACAGTGATGATGCAGGAGGATGATGCTGATAATGGCGATGGTGGTGGGGATGATGGTGATGATATTTTTTCCCCTTCATTTTCAGCCCAAGTGTTCTCTGGAGACCTGCATCTCCACAAAATATTTCAGGATGAAATGAGAAACCGGTCATCAGTGATATTTCAGCAAACAGCAGCCATGATCTCAGAGGCAGTAGGTCCTTCAGTCACAAAGCCCAGTAGTTACAATGTATTTTCCTCTCAGACAGAATGACAGTGGTTACAGTGTATTTTCCTCTCAGACAGAATGACAGTGGTTACAGTGTATTCTCCTGTCAGACAGAATGACAGTGGTTACAGTGTATTCTCCTCTCAGACAGAATGACAGTGGTTACAGTGTATTCTCCTCTCAGACAGAATGACAGTGGTTACAATGTATTCTCCTCTCAGAGCTACAGAGGGGGACAATAATCCTCTCTTATCTTATCTTATTTTTAGCTGAGAGGAGCCTTGGAAAACATGTCTGGATACAACCAAACTGATGTTGTGCTGCTTAAGTAAGATTCTCTACGCTACATTGTCAAGAATGGTTGTTATCCAATGTATATCCCACTGGGATTTGTTGTGATGACCAGGACATTGGTTTGACCATACATTTTAACAGCTGGCTTATAATCGTGATTATGTATGGTCTTTGTGACCCTACAGGCAAGGCAGTGTGATAGCGACCGTGAACAACGTGTTTAATCTAGGTTCCAGTGCCACCCAGACTTCGACCGATGCCGCTATAGAGAAAGCCATACAAGTATGTGGGACGACCTGTGGGTCTATACTGGAAAGAGCTAAATTTAACGGTGGGTACTGTGCATTACTGTTCACCCTGTGTAGAAGGAGTGACCAGCAGGGAGATTCTTACTACCTGAGAGCTTTAACCATACTTTCTATTCATTAAAATAATAGGTAGATAGGTACTCTATAATACCAGAGGGAGAAAATGTAATGGCAAACAACAGTAGACTAAAATACTGACATTCTTGTACTCTGTAGACATAAACAAAGTGCCATAAAACATGAAGTACCATTACATAGTGTCAATAACATGACTGGAGTGTGTCCCTGTCCTTTTCCCAGCCACCAACCTATGTGATCAGATCCCCCTACCATGTGATCTCCCCTCTACTACTTGTGAGTACAAAGAAGATGGAGTGACCAGATGCTTCTGTAAGGCTGGCTACATCAACAGCCTCTACTCAAACCGCAGCTGCACAGGTGAGTACAAACCTGTCTCTTATGGGTTTATGCTCATTGAAAGGTTATTCAAGATAGGAGTCGGTGATTATATGTATTAGTAGTCTTTGTGTTTGTACGTACTGAGTGCATTGAAATGTTACACAAGACACAAGATAACGGCTTAGCTACCGTATAATGGAGCTGCTGAACAAATTCCATTTCATAGAGAGAGAAGAGCAAAGGAGATACAAACAGACAGACAGAGGCAGACCCAGAGCAAGGTCAAGTACACTTGGCTTAGCTTCAGTGTGAACAAAATGGGAAAGTTACCATCAAAAGAATGCATTTGCGTTCATGAAAATACTTGTGTGTGTGTGTGTGTGTGAGAGAGAGAGAGAGAGGGGGTCAAGTTCTGTGTAGACGTTTCTCCTCTCTGACCCATGGCACTATATATCTCTTTAATGTATTTGTCTGCAAAGGGGGCGTTGCCCTGGAAACCAGTTGAAGAATCATGGTCAGTATCTGCCGAGCCAGGGGCTGGATTAGTTTTGTCCAGCAGGGCAGTTATTGGATGGGGAGAACTACTAAACAATAAGTAATGTAGATGACTGTGCTCCCCACGGCCCCATGGTAAACTACACATACTGTGTAGCCTGTTCCTCAAATCTAAAATTGTACACGCTGATGTTACAGCATATAGCATCTTCTCTAAGAGCAAGTATTTGTTATGTGGCTTATTCAGCTAATTTATTGAGCAAACATTGGTGAGCTTCACCTGGTCTCCTCTGTGATAGCAGAGCTACAGTACACAGAGTGGGTGATAAGATCACAGTGTTCCTATGTTTGTTCCCCTCTGTGAAACTGTGACATCACTGTCTCCATAGAGATCCTATAATTCACATCGTTCTATAGTAATTCTATGGCTGTCTCTCACCTATGTTCCTCTTTCTCCATAGCCTGTCCCAGTGGTCAAAGGGCAGAGGGAGGCACATGTGTGCCGTGAGTATTTTAATTTAATCTATTTTTGTTTGGTTGAGACAGGCAGAGTTCCCATGTTGATATTGCATTAAAGCACAGGGGATAGCTGCAAATAACTAGCGCCCCCTTGTGCCCGTACTGTGTAATTGCACCAGGAACTACTGTGACCTAAGACAATGTATTGTGGTCAGATGATATGAAATGTGTATCATGTTTGCTATTATTGTTCTATCCAGATGCCCGTTTGGCTGCTCTGGATTCAACTGCACTGACTGTAAGTTGCACTAAAGCTCCTCTTTCTTAACCAATGGGTACAGAGATTTTATAAAATTATGTGTGTTTCCCAGTTATCTGAAGTGTGTTCATGTGTGTGTGTATCTCTCTATGTAGCGGCTCTGTTGGCAGTGGTGGTCATCACCTGTGTACTGGGGGGAGTCCTTCTCATCATGCTGCTGGCCCTGTTGCATACTACTGCTGGTAAGAATATAAACCCTTCCTCTCTCTCCCTCCTCTCCTCTCCTCTCCTCTCTCTCCCTCTCCTCTCTCCTCTTCCTCTCTCCCTCTCCTCTCCCTCCTCTCCTCTTCCTCTCTCTCTCTCTCTCTCTACTCTCCTAACCATTACTCTTAGCTGCACCCCTGGTTCTACACCCACCCTACAAAATCTTGACGTTATTTCTCTCACCAAATTGTATCATCAGATAGACTTAAAGATATAGAGCTGTACATTTACATTGTCCTATCTGTGTGTCTTGGAGGTACCAGTCGCAGTCGGTGAAGAAGCCTTCAGCAGACTTCAGCAGCCCGTACCCTGTGGAGGACTTCCAGGGCCCCTGGTCCACCACCCAAGGCATCACCCCAATCCCCGGGCCAGCACCAACTGGGACTCGGCCCCCATGGAGATGACCGAGGGGGGTGGAACACACACCCTGGTCAACAAGAAGCCCCACACCAACGGAGCGGTGAGTCAATTGTGATTAAGCCTGTATTCTTCTGGCCTAATGCATTCTAGACCATATGGAGACTTACTGCTAGATAAACCTACCGCTTGTACATTGCCCCAAATTGTAATTGTCCTGTCTGCTTTCCTCTCACTGCGTTTGTCCTCTGGAAACCTAATACGCTAACTCCAAGATCTTCTCTGTCTTGTGTAACATATTTAAGATGTGTGGTGTCCGAGATAACGAGGCTGATTATGCTGTGATGATAAGAAGTCCACTTACACTGTACTTTGATTATAAAGGTTTATTGTATCAAAGATCACAGTATCAATTTACAGACATCTGCAGATATCTGGAGAACAACGGCCCAATCTGTTAATATGTTGTTTCTCCCCGTCCTTTGTTCAAAACATGGTATTTATCCTATGTAACATAAGATGGGTGGTTTTTGACAGACCAATCCCTGGCCTCCACATATCTCCAAATGTCCTCTATTCCAAGAAGCCTATGTAGTAATGCTTTCCAGATGTTTCAGCAAAGCAGAGTAAAGTTAATCTATTACACCATTTGCAAATGTCAGCAAAATCATAGACCTTCAGACACTACAGATGCTTTGAGATGTTGTCTCCTTAAATGCTGTGTGCTACTTGTTATTTAACTCCTATATTACGTGCGTAAATCGTATGTAATATTTGAGTTGCTTGTTGTGCTATAACTGTAGCTGTCGTAGTGGAGAGTTAATGTTTGCTAGTGTTTAAGTTAGCGAGTTAGTTAGCATGTATGTGTTCCTTCCCTTCTTTGCCTGACTCCCAGTGTGTTGCTTTAGGGATTCCACATTATGCCTAAACGGGGGAAGAAGGTAAGGTTCTATGTCTAGTAAAGCTTTGCTTTCCCTCTCCTTACTAATCAAGCATATAAACTATGCTGATGATTTTACTAAACCTACCCTGTCCTTTGACCTGGTGATGGGAAAGACTGAAACTTAATGAACGCTTGGTGGAACAGTCAATAGCTTCCAATACCTTTTGTGATCCACCATTTGGTTTATGAGGAAAATAACTCTTATTGGGTTTCAATAGTTCAAAATATACCGGGAACACAAGCGTTGATGAATGGTCCGTTTTGTCATCTTAATTTCATGTATGTTGCTGTTTGATTTGTGTGTTTGTGTGTGTGTCTGCATGTGTCTGCGTGTTCTCTGACATTCCTGCCTGTCAATGTTTCAGACCGGGTCGTATGACCTGACCTCAGACAGCATGAACACGTTCAAGGGGAAGAACCAGTCTCGCTACTCCTACCTGGTGCAGGGCCACGAGAACCCTTACTTCATACCTGCAGAAGAGAGGAGACCCGAATGAGAACCTCAGTGATGTCTGGAGACAAGGACCTCTATTGACAAAGCGTCTTAAAGCAGAAATGCTGATCTAG